>NC_137468.1:177669164-178258943 GCF_964235325.1 Thermobia domestica
TTAAGGTCTCATTAGTAGGGATGGGCACGAGCGACTTTTCTTTGAAACTCGACTCGACTCGAAACAGATATCTTTGAGGTCTACTCTAGGACTCGGCGCGAAAAATATCCTCCAACTCGACTCGGATTAGAGTCGAGTCAAACTAAAACGAGCCAAATCCTGTGTGTAGTCTTACCTAGACAATACATAGACAATATGATTATTCTATTATCAATTATACTACTATTACTACGAATAATAATAATAATAATAATAATAATAATAATAATAATAATAATAATAATATTATTATTATTATTATTATTATTATTATTATTACACCGTGTATAAACATGAACGATAGATGGTTAGTAAAGGAATACTAAAAGCTAGTTGACTGCCGACGTCGGTAGTCATGACGTCTACAAGGCAAAGACATCGTTCATTACCCTAAGCTGTAAGCGTCGGTGGACTACAGATGGTCAACTATTGACCTCTCGCCAAAAATTGGCGGCCCCGCAGCGACAATCCGCGGTGGCCCCAGTTCCATTTTGAAAACTTTACTACCAGCGGCAGAGACGCGATGAAACGACAACGAACCACAAAATTACTCTCCCAAAATATGTTAAAATGCCTATATGTGTGATTTGTTTATATTTAGGTGAGTCAAAAAAAAAATACCCCGGGGTGGACGCGAACTATCAATATTATGATTACTAGGCACGTGTTCTTCTGATTTCCCCACGGAAACGATCATAAAAAGCTTGCTTGTTGATGGATAAATCATTGACGTCTTAATTTAGCCAATCAGACAAACCCCTACATCTCGAGTTCTAAGAGGTGATACCGTGAACCGTTTTAGATTTATTGCTTTCTGGTGGGGTACTATCTATGTGCAAAATTTGAGCATAATAGCCGACATGCATCTTCGGTGCCTCTTATCTTTAGTACAATTTTAACCAGAGATGGTGTGGGTCAATGAAAATTTGATCCACGACCCACCATGATCCAGTATCACTCACCACCCAAATGACCCATTGGCCCACTCTGACCCATCATCCATCGTGATCCACTCTGACCCACCACCAACTATGAACCACTCTGAACCATTGCGACCAACTCCGACCCACCAACACCCATCGACATCAATTCTGACCCATGATCCACGTCCTCTTCTCCGTTGACTAAAGAGGGTACACTTGTAATAAAACAAGACTGTGAAATTATCACTTATCGGAGTTTGAATTTCTACCGTCAATGACTCAAGCACCTTTCTGTTACAATACTGGTGGGTCTGACCTTTACGATATATAATGGCAAAGTGTTTCTCAACTTCCGAATTAAAATGAATTTAAATTTATCATATATAATTATTTCTTTGTTGCCTTACAGACACATTTCAGTAGAAAATAGGATGAAATTTGAAAGTCTCAAATCAAGGAAAAGTAGACCAACGTAAAAAAAGAAAGAAAAACTAATTTTCTATATCATTAAGCACCTGGAGTGCCACTCTTTATCTAATCCACCTCGAAAATTATGGATTCGACACTAATGTCGGTCTTTTTTTATATATATACGCGTATATAATTTTGATGTCAGCCCCTTTCATTTCTCCTAGGAGAGCAAACGGATATTGCCACCGTTAGGACTATATTTGGTCTTAAATTACATTAAAATTTCTACCAATTAATTTAGCGACCAGTGTTGCATTTAAAAACTCGGCGCCCCTACGCACTTTTGCTCTCGGCGCCCTCAATAACTACATATTTCTCCGCCCCTTCATCCCTAACTTAAAAATAAAACTTAATTCGAATATGCTTAATTAGTGAATTTATTACATTTAAATACCACTCACTACATGCTACAGCTAGAACTACGTAACAAAAAATAACAAATGTGAAACGTGTTCTGAATTATTTTTAGATTTCTTACGCTATTATTATACATATTAGAACAGTAAAAGAGGATTGTTGATGAAATAGTATAGTTGCTCTTGATTTTTAACTTTTTCATACGGAAAAAATTAAAATATTATTCAAGTTTTAAACTTTGCACTCTGCAAATATATTGCCCTCTAGGCAATGGGACTAATGTGAAATGTGGACTAATGTGGACTAATGGGAAATGCGGCACTGTTAGCGGCGCTGAAAACTTACGATTCGATTCTAATATCGGTTGATTTCGATATTTTTATGTCGCTACGTAACCACCCTGGGTGCTAATGGGAGCTTAATTGGACTTGAATTGAAAGTAGAACTATTCACCTAAGCGACCACGAAGCTATGGATTCGATACTAATATCGACCCGTTTCTAGCATTTTTGATATGTATCCCGACAGTACTCTTTTCCAGATTGTAAGAAATATAGTTATAATTGCGCTAGATATATAAGAATTTTGTTGAAACACACACATACATCCACTTTTATATTCTGTATAAATAGAGAGTGAGCAAGCGAGCGAGAGAGAGCGACTAAAGGCATCACCACTTCCACATTGCAAAAGCATATATCAGGAATTGAATTGAAAATCTATGTAAAGACTTTCTGCTGTGGCGTGCTTCATAGGACAATTCCAGTCTGCTCACGTGACTTTTGGGGTTCATGAATTTCTTGCGAGCGTTGCGACTTTGGATTCTCTGTTTAAACCCTCGGTTTATGCATCGAATAAGTTTTCAAGAACATAAATGACATGCTGTATTATGAATGTTGAGAATTACTCTCTATATGACAAATAGCTGCAAATAAATACACTACATGATTTATTTATTGCTAGTGAACGAGTTTCTTAACTTGTATTTAGCATTCTCATATATATAATACAGACCTACTGTGAACACCTACCTATTTCAGATGCTATATTTTAAACATAATAATTACTACATTCTGCAATGATTATGTTATATATATACAACTGATGTATTTAATGTCATTATTTTATATAATTTTTCATGCATTGCGGAAAATATAATTTGTAAAAGAGCATTGACCCAGATGGGATTCGAACTCACAACCTTACGATTTGAAATCCGACAGCTTAGCAGTGAGCTAACACAGGGACTTCTGCTAAGGTGCTTTTAGCGATGTATAACGGTTCTCAAGAAAATTATGACATTCATACCCACATGAAACGCTATTTTTGTTCTACTTTGACTATTATTTTAGTACTCAGGCGATAATTATGTTCTATGTCTTAACTTTGAGCATTCTTTTACATATGGAAAGATTCGTTTACATATCTAAATGTTCCATTACGTATGGAGAGCTAAATGACAAACAAGCATGCGCTGACATTAATACAAAGTTTCGAAATATTGTGTCATTAAGTATTTCAATCAATGTTGCTTTTTTTCAACACTTGATAACAAGTCTTATTATATTTAAAAGAAGAAAAACACATCTGCAAACTTTTTCCCGATTACAAAGGCTGGTTTGGAGGTTCGAACCTGGTTTACTATTTCCCGAAGATACCCGAAGTTGGACTTTGAAAATTTTTGCCTCAAAACACCAATAAAGAATGCGCTCAACCTTTTTGAGACAAGGTGTACATATATACAGAAAGGGAAAGTAAAAGATGCCACCAAAAAGTACAGAAAGTGTTTAAGTTCAAAAAGTAAACATAACAATACAGTGACGACGCCAGAGGGGGGCAAGGGGGCGAGCGCCCCCTGCCACTTAGACTGCCCCTCCAGACTCGTACAATCTTTAAACATTCTTCACGTAGTATTTTATATCATTATCATAACCAATCTCATTGACAAATTGTAGTCTACTTTCCATGAATTTACTATGTGGGAGATTAATCCTCAAGCTTTCTTCTTTGAGCGTTTGGGTATGCACGCATATTTCTGTTTTCTAATTTAGCCCCTTTTCAGGTAAATTTTAGTTATACTTCTTTCTTATGATTTTTAATAATTGTGCCTAGCGAACAATAGTAGATTTGGTCGACTTGTTTTCTTCTCATTGGATCAACTTCGATTGGAAACAAAAGAAAGGTAAAACCAGTTACGTAACTTGTTTGTATTTATTCAGGTTTGAAGTTTACAGTTTCATATTTTGTTTTATTTAAAACTTCTTTTTTCTGAAACATTATTCTCGGCTTCCAATATTCAGAGGACGTGCTTATAACAGCTTAGTTTGCAACTACCAGGGCTTAGTTTTTTGAAGGAGATAAAAAGAGTTGTGTTTTCCCTTCCTGCAAATGATAATAATAAAATTATGGAAGAAATTGATTCCCAATAAAATGTATTGTCAGAGTGCTGATCTTTAGTTAGTAATTGGTTTATACTAGTGCTCCTTTACTTATTTTCTTTCAAAGTACTGACGTGGAGTCTACCATATTGACTAGGAACTGCTGAAAAATTCGTAGCCCAACCCAGAAGGAGTGCACGTGGATTGGTGAAGTTTTACTTCTTCTTCTCTTCCCCCGAGAGTCAATATACTACCTTGTACAGTGCTCCAGCTTTTGCAGAAAAGTTAAAAAAATCTAGATTTCCTCGCACTACTGCTCGTAGCACTACCCCTATCAGATATAAAATGGCGTCTTTCAAGTGTTATTTAAGTTTGGGAAATAAGTACACGTAATAGTTAGACGGAGCTAAATCTGCGGAATAAGAATGATGATCTAGACATTGAAATCCTAGATTATGCAATGTCAGTTATGTTCGCAGGGGCTTGATGGACAGGTGTATTCTCCTGAAGGAACAGAATTCCTTTCTTTTCATTTTCCGCAGCGTTGAACTTTGAATTTTTCTTTCAGTTTTGTAAGTAATGTATAGATTCTAGATTAAATATCTGACCATTGAGGAGGTAGTCTACCACTCCATACTTATACCAGAAGAATGTTCCAAACAGTTTCTCAACCTACTTCTGTATCTTGAACTTTTTGGGGCGATGGAGAAATGAGTGCTACTACTCCATTGACTGTTGTTCCGATTCAGGATCATAGTGGTACAACCATATTTCATCTATGGTTACTATTCGTCAGCGAAATTGATCAGCATTACGGTCAAACTGGAAGAAGACTTCTCTTAATGCCGTTACCCCTTTATTCTCCTGACATATATTTTGGGAATCCATTATGCCGAGAACTTGCGCATACCCAAGCCATTCTGAATTATGCTACCGACGAGTTCCAAAGAAATGCCCAGAATCTCTGACACAAGTTTTGCTGAGAAGGTAAAAACTGAGAAAGCGGGGTGCAGACCTCAGACTATAATAAATATATCGTGAGTTTACTATACACTTTAAAAACTATATAAATAATAGCTTAAATTATTTTTGTCACACAAAAACTGGGGTGGCCTAGGCCCTCCGGCCCCGGGCTATATCCATCACTGGCTGAAATGCTGCAATTTTCAAGAATAATGTCACAAATTGCATCCATGATTCCAGGAAGAGTCATTGCTTTTAATCATCCTGGATGTAAAGCATAATTTGTTGAGAAATTGCTACGTTTATACTAAGCAGGGGCGGATCCAGGGGGGGCGATCGGGGCAATCGCCCTCCCCAGAAGAGGAAACTTTCTTATTTTATATATACAAATAAAATCCATCCCAGAGTTTGGAGCCCTTAAAAGTAGCATTATGACAACCCACCGCCCCCTCCCAGAAGTCGGCCCTGGATCCGCCCCTGATACTAAGCCACTTACTTCTTCACCACCATATATAACGGAGGAGAGTCCCGTAGTGTTTCACTGAATTCCTAATTAATTTACTTCGGTGACTTTCCTTGGTGGAACAAAAATGTTATAACAGTAAGGATCTGGATGTTCGTGAAATTATCAGTTTGGGCACACATAATCACTTCAGAGGCCTGAGAAACAATAAGAATTTCATTATTAATATGAAAATTTATATTTGTATATACAGAGATATGTTTTTCTAAACTACGGTTTCATTTTTCTACCTAGTACCTACACTCCTTCTGGATTGGACTACGACATTTTTAGCAGCTCCTCGTAAATTCTCTCTCTGGCTATATGTATAGACGAATGTGTTACTTGTAGCATATGCAAAAGTAATTCAATTTATGTTTAGGCTTCAAAAGTTTCATTGAAAAATATTTCATGTGCAGACGTTACTTATTTGTTAGTTACAAATTTTATTGAAATAAGTTTCATTTATAATCATATAGATCTAACATGAAAACAGCAACGAAATACACAATGTAATGTAAAATAAGTCAAACGTAATAAATATGTCATTTTTGGTATGGCAAATAGCCCCCCCCCGAAAATGTGTCTGCCCCTCCTTTGCCCCCCTAAAAACTTAAAGCTGGCGTCGTCACTGTAACAATATAGTATGGAGTTCTTGCATACTATTCATTGTTGGCAGAAAAATTTCTTCTTTTACTTTTTTCTTTTCTCCACATCAAAGGATTTCACCGAAAAGTTTACAGAAATGAAAATAAGATTTTCATTGTTGCATTGTTATGTTCTCAATGATTTTGCATTGTAAATATTGGCTTTAAAAAATATTAACACAGTATGTTAAACTTTCAGTTAAAGAGAATTTTCCAAGAATTGTGCTATATATTTTAAATTATGCTTTATGCTTTATTTTCTAAAATTATGCTTTTAAAAATAGTTTCCCAATGTGAGTGCATTTTGGCGTTCACCCAGTGTCGTGACCATAGTGCTCTCAAACGGGTCGGGTTGTCGGGTCGGGTCAGTCGGGTAAGTTCCGGTCGGGTTGTCGGGTCAGGCTACTCGGGTCGGGTTGTCGGGTCGGGTTATTCGGGTCGAGTCAATCGGGTCAGCTCGGGTCGGGTCGGGTTATTCAGGTCGGGTTATTCGCGTCGGGTTGTCGGGTCGGGTCAACCGGGTCAGCTCGGATCGGGTTATCAGGTCAGGTCAATCAGATCGGATCACGGTTTGGGTCAGTCGGGTCGGGTCGGGTCAGTCAATTCGGGTCACGGGTCGGGTCGGGTCAGTCTTCAACCCTACCCGACCCGACCCGACCCGTTGAGAGCACTAGTTGCAATGCATCAAACGCATACGTTTAACATATACCATATAGACAGACTAGGGCACCATCATTGCGTCAGTAACGCTGCATATTTTACGGCTGTCTAATCGGGAAAATAATACCCACTTCTCTGACCCCGTCGTGCTAGCAGCGTTAGTAGAGTTCAGGGCTAAGGTGTAGATTATATAGACGTTGTAGACGTGAAAATGTGGGCGTTATTTTCTTCGTCTATACGGATATTAAATAGGTAGCATTGGTAACGCAACTAGTATCGTGATCAGACCATAAAGCGATGGATATATTTTCCTTCTCCCTCGTGGATATAGAAAAGTTTAAATGGGGATGTATGATGGCTAGTCCTACTCAAGTAACCGAGTGCATCGAAACAAACTGCCCCGGACGTTTGAAAATACGGTAATCAACCATAAATTTTTGTTGTTTGCATTATGACCATACTTTAGTTGGATTTCTTCGTTGGGTAGGTTAATGCTATCTATGAGACGTCATTCTAAAGATAAATTTGAGTACCTCAACTAGGTAAACTCCCATTGAGAATCGCCTCTGATCCATACTACGTAAGGCCGATACGTGGAGTTTCAAATTATAGGTTGACGTATTCCTGGACAAATGCAGTATAAAATAGAGATGCAAAAAAGCCGGCTTTTTTGAATCGATGGTTTTTTGCACATAAAAAGCCGGCTTTTTTGGGAAAAAAACGAGAATTTTGGAAATTTTGGCTTTTTTCAACTTCATGATTTTTCTATCTAAATAGCTTTCTTATAGTATATTCTATAGTTAGATAAAAATTCCATGACCTGAATGTGATATTTCGCTCTGAAATTCACCATCAAGATGGATGGAGTACATGTTTTACGAATTAAAGCTAACGTGAAGAATGTAGTATTTGAGGGTAATTTTAGAGGCTATTTAACTTTATTTTAACTTTTGAGTTATCGACATCTTTTTTCTTCTCTAGTTTGTCATCCGTGTTCATTTCTAAGAGCTTTTAGTACTCTAGCTTCTAGCGCAAAAGTTAACTTGCCCGTTTTTCTATTTATCCGTCAAAGCGTACGTTTTTCAATATATCCGTCAAACCGTACTTCCACATTTCTGTTATACTGTAGCTGTGAAGTGATTTAGCAATAATTTTCCGGACACAACCTTGAATACCAATTTATACAAATAATCAGTAGCGGATTTAGAAAAGTACTTTAGGAGGATTTTTTCTGATTGTTTCGTTTCCTAAAAAGTCCTAATTTTATTTGGGAAGTGCTTGAACTTTATGAGTACAGGCATAACTAATATTTCGTTTCGTTTATATGTTTAGCAATAATCTTCCGGATACAACTTTAAAAATAATTTTATACTGAGAATCAGTGGCGGATTTAGAAAAGTATTTTGGGAAGGGTTTCTTACTAATGTTTAGTTTTTTTAAACATTCGTAATTTTTATTTGACGGGAGCTTAAAGTTTATGAGTAAATGCATAAATAATAGATATTTCGTTTGTTGCAGACATTCCGTAACTTTGGGGAACGGGCTTCAGTCCGAAAGACCGCCCCCCTAACCTTCGCAAAACCGTCACTGCTGGTAATTAGTAATAATAACGATTTAAAAACAATAAAAAAGGAAGTCGCCCAACTCACAGTACACGCACTATTTCTACAGTCACAGATGGAATGAAGAAAAGCTTTGTCAGAATGGTCGAATGCTGGTTGAATCCCGGACTTCCCGATAGAAGCGCAAAAGCTAATCACTCAGTCATGTTTGTTGTGCAGTTGTATTTAGCTTAACTTAAATATATTCCGTAGTCTTTTTTTTGGGGGGGGGGGAGTTCCGTAATGATATGTTGAATCCCTCTTGTTAAAAATTCAGAAAACTTGAGGATTGGGTAAACTGTGATAGTGGTTCTATAAAACTTAACTGTAGAATTTCAAGAATATACAGAACCAAAAGCTCTAGATGTGCAGCCTTTAAGTGTATCATATAAATCTAAGTATTTCTCTTATGTTTTATTTTAATTTTATTTTGTTTCAAAAAGAGGGTATGGAATATTTTGAAGTAAAAATACTACATACTATTTTGCTAGTTATTTGTGTATTCTTTAAAAAGAAGTGTTTACTTTTAGGGTTGGCTGATTTACACCAACTTTTTTTTTAATAACTGGTTTAAACCACAAAAATAAAAAGAATGAAAAATGCGAATCGTGTGAACTTCATGGTAACGTTTCCAGATATCAAACTACCTGCAATAGTTTTATTTCCCTTTCACCTTTTAATCAAGGTGTCCCATGTTCAATTCTCGGTCGAACCACAATCCTTCTTTCATGCGTAACTCAAGTAGCGGTTCGGATGTCAGTTTAAGCGAAAGTCTTCTCCTTGATAACCTCGGTATTTCGTAAGGATGTTAAGCCTAAATATACGAAACAAACCAAATTGTATATTTCTACATGCCTAAATGCGTGTTGTTTTATAAAGAAGCCAATATTGCTTAAATATATTGATAAAAATTGGCAAAATTTATCGATTGCCTACGTAGCTTCCAACATTAGCTTGGATTTGACTTTCAATGATATCTACGTACCGGTACTAAATTTGTAATTTAATACCTCAGTTTTAGCGCACTGATTATGGTACGTTGACCTTTAAATTTTACATGCAAAGCAATAACAGGATTTTCCCGTTATTGTCTTACATTTCAAGTAACGACGGGATTTTCCCAATGGCTAGGGCGGGAGATTCTCAACATAAGAAATTTACTGACCGCACTTCTTTAAGCTTATGGGAGTTCTTCCGGCATAACCCCGCTGTTGCATAATAACATCAAGGCGAAACAAACTTAGGCTATTTCTGTGAATATGTAATATAAATACATAAAGCAAAAAATCTAAGTCAAAAAAGCCTGGTTTAAACATCCCCCCCAAAACGGGTTTTTGTCATTTTCAAAAACAACCACGGTTCTTGCCAACTCTGCTTACTTTTGTATATAGGAGGTTAAAAAATTCTTATTATATACATTGGTTAATCCTGTGGAATTCATAATGTAAATATGTTGAAGAAAAATTGTTTGAAATATTTTTTTCGAAATTCATAGTTTATTTTCGATGTTTTATATTATTATCAGCATCAACCACTAATTAAATGATTTTTTGTGTTATAGAGAAGCGATACAAAGTCTGTTTTATCAATTTAAAGCAGTATTTTGAAAAAAGCCCAAAATTTCCGAAGCAAAAAAGCAAAGCAGAAAAAAACGAGTTTTTTTCCAAAAAAGCCGGTTTTTTTCCGAGCCCTTGCATCTCTAGTATAAAACGATCCATCTGTGTCTCCTCGTTTATCTAGAGGTGACTAAAAAATAGATGAACGTTACCATTACCAAAAACACTTCTAAGAAAATTTTATATTATAGCTAAAACTATAAAAATAGATTATTGTACTATTATTATTATTATTATTATTATTATTATTATTATTATTATTATTATTATTATTATTATTATTATTATTATTATTATTATTATTATTATGCATTACTTTTATACAATTTTCCCGTTCCTCTGTTTATTCATACTCGGCATGAATAGTTATCTGTGATAACACATAGTTTCAATAATTTCAACACTGTATACTCCTTCGTGAATATATGGGTAACACATGACATTCTGTGTACGCTGTTCATAGTTCGATATCTGAAGATCGAATCGGATACAAAACCCAAGTAGTGTATGGGGTTTAATTTAAGCACTAAGCCCCACCTTTTGTAAGTTATGTCCACAAAAGCGGCATTAAATAACAGATTGACATCGCCTCAATAACCAGGTGAATTAAGTTTTTTTTTTGAATAAGTAATAACAAGTTAGCGATATCGCAACGACCAATTTTCACTGTGCGTTTCCTTTTTTTAAGCAGTAAGAGATGAATAAGTATTGTGTTACTATTACCAGCAATTTCTTGATAAAATGTAGTGACGTGAGACTGTGGAAAGAATCTGCGAAATACGAACCTGACACTCCCCGAGCAAGCATTGAAACCCGAAATGAAAAACGTGGAACTGAAAGTAATAAATGCTTGACAGTATGTGTTTCTATACATTTCTCAGCCTGGTGCCCTGGTGATCCCGTCACAGTATCGGAAAAATACGTTGGTGCTTCAAGATAAAAAAAATTAGGTGTCGGTGTCTGTTACCAATTGCTGTGTTTATATTTCTGTTCATACTACTTGATCAACTCAGTGGCGCTACTTAGTTGCTGTGTATGAAACGGCTGTAAGTCCTTATGATAAGTCTTCGACTCAAAGAGAAAATTCAATTCTCTTGGGCGATTATTTTGGCCGAGATCGTTAATGACTTCAAGTCGATAACATCTTCACGCATAACGGTGACTTTGACGGTGCTTATGAAATTTTCGCGTGATCCTCTTTACTGTTTATAGCATAGTTTAGTTTTCGTAGCGAAAATGGTGCAAAATAACCATAAATTGTTAAACGTTTATCTACATTGCATAGGGGATTCGAGAATAATACCATAATACTGCGATAAGTAAGAAATATTACCACTTGTAGAAACTGAGGATTAAAGTATGATTATTCGTGATAATATGTACTGCAAGAGTATTCATTCTCCCATTTTAACTTTATGGAATTCTGCACAATTATTTACGTATAAGTAAGCTTTCAGAAAGTTGCATACCATGAATTTTTAGGCCAGTAGTAAGGCTGAACATAGAAATAACTTGTCGCCAAATTCAACAAGTTTTGTAGCTTTATCACTAACAATTTCGAAGAAGATTGAGAAAAACGGATGAAGCAAATATCATACCCAAAATTCATTTAAGCAATCGTGCTTCCAAGATGACGTTTACCTTTAAAATTACCCACAGTATTTTGTATGAGAACACCAGTGAGTATTATTTTATTGTGATAGAATTAGTGAATTACCTAACATAGGGAAGTCCCAGTGGTGTATTTATGGGGGCTTCCGGGCTTAAGCCCCCCGACATCTTACTTACTATAGAAAAGTATATGAATTATCTTGCAGAATTTTCACATTTTCAGGCAAAGCCCCATGTAACAAAATCGTTAATACGCCACTGCGAAGCCCTATTAATACGAAGATGTATTTCAAACTCTTATATGATTATAAATAGGTAGAGACTCCCCGAAAGTTTGTTCGGATGTCTTAAGAAGATAGTTTTGTTCTGCAACTGCAAGAAATACGTGTAATTACATGTTTATCATCTCGCATTCCTAGTGTATCAATTTCAGTAACGTATTGAAGAGCTTGAAAGTAAGATACTGTAGATGACATCTAGCAAATAAAGGAAAATCAATTAAATTCTTAAGGTTGAAATGAAAGTATCCAGTTAATTGTAAGAGCATCTAGAACTAGAATAATATTTATAATTTAAATAGATCATTAATATTTGTGTCATAATTTTACTCACAGATGACCAGGCAAGGGTAATAAACATTTCACCCAAACCTGCATCTGAATTCATGGATTTAAAAAAAATAATTATATTGACAGTATTAACAAAAAAATAAATTATTTACATTTTTAGCATAGGATTTGGCTATAATGTGACAGATGTAGAATTTTGTCTGACTTTATTATCAACAATAGCGTAAATATTATTTCGTAGATGGATATTAAAATACGTCCGGAATAATATTTGCATTACTCTTTAATTATTTATGACTTGTTCTTTTAATTCATGAATGTGGACAAAGGAAAGTCTTTGAACAATAAGATTTTATAGTACTCAAAATAAATTCTAAAATATTAGTAGTTTCAACAAATAAAAAGCAAATCAGAGACAATATACTAACCTATACAATTTGTTAATATACATAATGTGACATGCGTTAAGCGAAATGCTCATGTGTAGTTATGGTGAAAATTAAGGTATTATCAATTTATTTAAATATCGAAATGTTGATGTATGAGAACTATGCCACTTATAGAAGTAAAACTAACGCTAAAATATAGTTACATTAAGATCCTCATTATGACTCTACCGAGATTACAGGACACATTGCAATAAATAAGATATACTGTGAAGAATCTGTTTAATTACAGTGATGTGACAGTGAGATGACTGCGAAGTATTGATTCAATTTCTTAAATTCTATTTCATTATTTTGACGATTATCTTCGACAGAATCATGAACTCTTCAAATGCAACAGAATGAAAAATTTTTATTAAGATTGTACATTTCCAGACAGCTTCTACAATCACATATTTGTTAATAAACACGACTAGTTTCCATCTTACCTTACCGCGTTCCTTTCCGCCCAGCTTGACACATTCAAGTTAACTGAACATCAGAATCAAAATTTTCCAATCAAACAAAACCAAAGATGACATATCGAGAGGAGGTATTGGCCACGAAGTTTAGGAAAGTGCAGGATCATCGGACGCAAGCAGATCCCAACATTGGAGAACGACCGACTCCATATCCCGAGAGTAAGATTCTGTTGGCTCAGCGCCGCAGAAATATTTTGAGTTTGACATCTGAGTAGTGGCATGAAGGTGTAGAAGAACATCATCGTAAAAGGCGCATCGTTAAGAGAGAATTCGACGCCCCTGGCAGTCCAGCAGGATTAAGATCCAGTTTTTGGCTGACTCCAGTACATCCAGGCTCGTCCAGGGAAAACTATTCATCATCCAGATGGCCAGGACGACACCGGTGTAATTGGATTTGTCAGGCTAGTGCTCATCCTTTATCTTGTAATCATATCCTATCTCTCTTCTCACCTATTTCTCCAGCTAGTCAATTTTAAAATTGAAACTTTTGAATTTATTTAAATTCAACTATAATCTCGCAAATAAGTACAGTGTTGTGGATCAGTTTCATCTCCAATTTTTGCATTCATTTGATGAGTATTTTAGAGAGTATTCTTAGCTGTAACTGTTGGCACAGCACCGACACAATAAACGGAATGTATAATTAACTCTTAAATTTTGATTTGTCTCTAACTGTACAATTATGTCCAACGATATGTCGTATATAAGTCGCTAGATTACACCAGGCTAAACAAATTAATAATAGTAGCTGAACCTGCGCTCTCTACACAGTGCATCATTGTCATATGAGCATGAATCTTCTTGTTATTCCTCAGAACATCTGTACATGTCCCTTTTCAGACGCAAGTGAAGTCATGTTTATAAAAAATGGTAAGAAGTACCAAAGGGTTAATTTTTCAATTTGTTTTTTAATATCTCGCACCGTTTGGACTCCTACTTCCCGTTGGAGCTTCTAATTCATGTTGATCATTGTTTCTTTCTTGTATACAGTTTTGTAATAAGCAAATAAATTACACAAATAATTAATTATAGGGTCTAGTCATATATGGTGTAAATTTGCCAAAACACTGCAAACAATAAAGCTTCATCTTAACCTGGATAAATGGTCTTCCTTCTTTTTTCATTATCATATGGCCATGAAACAAACGCCTGAGAGATATACAACCTTTGTTTAATTCATGTTTCTTCAATGTATAATTCATAGGTTATGAGGCTTTTAAATAAAATTCAACACTCCCGGTGAACCCTAAAGTGTGTAATAAAGAAATAACGGCAATGCTTTTTTTAAAAAAAATATTCAATTAGAACTGGAAAATCTACACAAAATTTGGGATCGACCAGCAAAACAGGCACGTTTCAAGCACTTATTTTCGATATGTCAAATTCGAAATGATTGGAGACAAACATATAAACTTATCTTGACCACAAACATACAAGCCTTGCATTTTAATATTTAGGTCGTTATTAAAGCGTCACGTAGTTTTCCGGAAAGTTGGAAAAAGAAAGAAAGTTACATTTTGTCGTAAAATAATATCTCATTGTTTTGCCACTAATATTTGAGAGTTTTTATTTCACTGTAAAAAGTGATTATTCATTTTGTATAACAAACAACATTGCTATAGTATATAACATTCTTTCTATTGTTTTTATATAACGGCGACACACCTGAATTTCATTCCCTAAACTACGAAACTCGAAGAAAGTTACAAAATAGCTAACTTAATAAGAAACTAAACATTGAAAAAAGAATTCAAGTTTAGCGTTCGTTTTAGCAACTAGGCTATATAAGACGTAGACCTACTGATTTAATGTACTGTAGGATTTGAAGCATTTTATTTTAATTTAAATATTGTGAAATAATTAATGGTTTAACAATGTGGAACAAATTGAAAGATTACTTAGGTAATAACATACATAATCTTGTCCAGACCAAAGTCTCATGGCCTGGGATTGAACCAGGTACCATTCAAACCAGGGACCACTTATTGTTCAGCCACGATATCACCCTAATTTTGAATTATAATATCGTTGAAAGAGATAAATCCCTGATTGACACATGTAAATACATTTATTTTATGTAAATACTTATTTTATGTAAATACACATTTCTTTTAGGTAAACATCGGTAAATGTGACCTATTGCCAACTTCGTCTTGCTCTAACGTAAATGAAGCAAAGATTAATGTTATAATTTATGTAAGCACTGTCACATAACTAATTGCATGGATTAAATCATTTTGCGTATCCCCCTTGAGTACCCCTTGAAAACAAACACAAGGCCAACAAAATAGTTTTTATAATGGCTTTTTTTTACACAAAGCAAGGTATGAAATTCATTATTACAAACCTTGAAATGTCTGAAATAGTATATATTTTTTAAAATAACTTCTATTGCCGAGTCTTCAGTCGTGGAGAAGGCTGACAACTTTGGATAATCATACGAGATGCTCTTTTATTGTAACTGAATCAAAAATGGCGTTCCTTAGTAACGATATTTATTACAAATAATGATGATCTATACTATACTTGCTGAACACAATTAAACAAATTGTCAACAGGCAGAAGATATTTATAAGATTAACAAACGTAAACGACTGTGAGATTCCGAACAAATGCATGTGCTGTCTTTTATATATGCGGTTTCCAACGGATATTTTCCACAGTATGATAGTATTTGTGGTAAAATTTCACAATTTGAAAATCATAAAACGTTTAATAGTTAGCTAAAATCCATCTTTTGACAGAGAGTACATGTTAGTGTTTCAAGCACTAGTTGCAATACTCAGTGCTAAATAAAACCACTACTTTATACGTAAAATATTATACATTATTATGGCGCGAAAACGAGTGTTCAACAAAGTGTGCGGTGATTCGAAAAAGTTTGGCAACTTCTGCGTTATAATCCCTGTCTGGTAGGTCGTGTAGCGTAGATAGTGATGCCAACCCGTGGGGAAAATCTTATAATGTGAGATTTCTTTTACAACTTCCCAGAATTGGATAAAGGGAATTTTCGTAAAAGAAAATCGCAGGATTCATGGGATTTCTCATATACCCATCCCAACAAATTTGTCTATGGTCGTGTGGCCAAATTAATCTTCAATAAACAAGATATAAATGCTAATTGTTAAAGTTTGTAATTATATAACCATTTTACTGCTAAAGTGATTTAAGCAGTGACTTCTCAATCTCAGTAAACAAATGGCAAGGAAAGATAATTACACTCTGGTATTAAAAAAAAAGAAAAATAAAGGAATGAATAGAATTAATGAAAGAAGGTATAATGAGGTTTAGTTTTATTACGTTCAGTGGAAGATCATGACATAAAAGCATGATGGAAATAGTTAAGTCCCAAGAAAATATACTTATTTTTACCAATATTTTCATTTTTTTCTATGTTCACTAATTACATTGTTCATATTTTCCAAGTTTAGACAATTTTGTAATTAGTATAGCGTGGGAAATTCAAGAGCAAAATTGGAAATTTGCGATTCTATAACGATTCCAGTTGGCATCAGTGGCTTGAAGATACACCAGCACCATTGAATAGAAACGGACAATCGTGTATTCCATTAGATTCGAAAAAACTGGTCCGCTTACCACCAATTGAGTTAAGTGGGTACCACTGAGAATGAAATAGGAATAGGGAGTGTGGTAATGGATTTTCTTTCAACATTTCGCTACGTTGAAATTTTGCGATACTTTTGCGTACTCTTAGCACTTTCGCTCGGTCTCTTGAAAAATTTGGCACAAATATGCGAACATTCTAAATAAATTTTGAGCTCTATTCCTTAAAACTATAAAACATCATTGTTTTATTATCGCCGCATCTCGCGACGGTCTAATGTATTGCCCCAGGACCAAGATTGCGCACCTAAAAAGTTTCGTCTGTACCGGTATCAAATTCGTAAAAGTCTAACCTTAAAGTTGTCCTGCCAAGTTTACGTGAATAATGCAGGACAAGAATATATATTTTTACAAATCTGAAGATTTTTCTTTGCGAATCGTTTGTACCGGATTGTATCGAAAAATTTTCGTTTGTACGAGTCTCAAATTTGAAAAAAATCTAAAAATAAAGTGGCCCTGCTTAGTTCATGTGAACATAGCAGTACCACTCATAAATGTCTACAAATCTGAAGATTTTTCTGTACCAATCGTTTGTAGTGTGTTTGTAAAGGATTGTACCGTAAAAATTTTCTTATGAACCAGTCTCAAATCCGAAAAAATCGGAAAATAAAGTGGCCCTGTTAAGTTAGAGATATGCAAGATTAGAGATTAGGTTGGAGATTAGAATAGAGATAACATATATCCTAAATATTCGATAACCATGTTATAATTGTTGCAATGCTCAAACAATTATTAGCATTATATTGGCATTGAAATGTGCGATCTGAAAATTATCGGTGCCGTTCAAATGAGAGAATTGCAAGTTATTGTTTGTGTTCAGAATGGAAAGAAATGAAAGATTCGTTTCAATATATTCAAAACAGTACTTTCACAATTGATAAGGCAAATGCCGCCTTGTAAAATTACCACATTAGTTTTATAATAGGAACTGAATTTGTATATGGAGTTACACTGTCAACTTGTTCCCTGAACTTCTCACTCTCACAACAGAGAGCATTAAATGCATGCAATAGAGAATGAGTAGCATATTTTTTGTGTGTATAGGACGATATTTGATACAGTTTCCTAAAGGACCTATGTAAGTGTTTATTATCTGTATACTTAAATCGAGTCTTAGATATGAATTTATTTCTTTTATTTATTGTGTATAAGTAATTCACTTTAGTTTATGGATATTGTTTGCACTTTAAGTAAGACGCCCTATTAAGCATTGTCTTACAAGTCTCACTTTTACAATATAAATAAAGTTTGTTTTGTGTTCTGTATCCATTGACTTTTTGTTTAATTATTATTAGAATATTTTCATAATTTGAGAATATTAGTCATTAGTCCTGCTATCCTCTCGTGAATTTAGAAGGACCACTTTATTTTTCGATTTTTTTCGAATTGGAGACAGGAAGAAACGAATACGTTTACGGTACAAGCGGTAGAAGCGCAGAATTAACGATTCGTAGAATAAAACTCCAGATTTGTAGAAATCTGTATTCTGAACCTTCTATTTTCACGTCAACTTAGCAGGGCCATTTTATTTTTTAAGATGTTTCGAATTTGAGACCGGTACAAACGAAATTTTTACGGTACAAACCGGTATAAACGCAGTACAAATGTATGGTATGCAAATATTTATAATTCTCAAAATTTGTCCTGCTAAGTTCATACTCGTAAACCAAGCACGTTAATGATTAAACATTAAAAGGTCAAGCTGTTAAAAGTCTATATTTCAAATTCCGCTTCAGACTAACTCGCTTACAGACTAATTTATTTGCTTTCCCTTCTAGTTTCTAAATATATTTACAAAATTATCCATTCTCTGGATAAAGGATATTTATTGTAAATTCTGTCAGAAACCTTTGCCTTAAAGATGCACGTTTGTTCTTACAATCTCAGAATACAGCAACTGTCTACACATCTCTCATCTAGAATGAGACTTATAAAAAATACCCAATCCAATAATGAACTACGAGGGTTTAGTTTTATAAAATAATAAAAAAAACTTTTGAAAAAATATTACTTGCCTAGATCGTCCTTCACTTCTCAACATAATCACCACCTTCATTTAAACATCTGTCGTATCTGTTCACGGACTTCGAACTTCCCATGCAATACTCTTCTGTCGTCACTGCATTTAAGCAAAAAATTGCTCGCGAATTAAGCCTTACATGTCACTTATCTTTTTCTTTTAAGAGACAACTGGCTTCCATTAAAGCTGTGTTCATAACGCTGGGAGTAGAGTTTGCAAGAGATCGAGTTGTCAACTTAGAATGGTCAAAATGAACAAAATTATTGAAAGTCCTGCCGACTGTGGGGGAAGTAGTGTTATTCTATTCTACGACTTGTGAACAATCAAAGGTTGAATGCGGCAGAAATTTACTGACAAGGGAAATCAGTGTAGAGTGATCATGTAAGTAAACGAACGATATGCTAAAAACTTGTGTGAAATGTTCAACAATGGGCGAATAAATGTGCACGATGAGACTGGATCTAGAAGCACATCACTCGTCACAGGAGAGCAGAACTGCAGAAAAAAGACTCATGTAACGCAGGAACGTAACTCTCGACGAATTGCACATTGTGTTTCCAGACATATCTCGTTCCATCGTTGGTGAAACTGCGTCACAACATCTCAGGTATAACAATATCTTGGGTAGAATAGGTTACGTGGCAACTGAGTGAACAACACAAAACTTAGAGAATGGGCTCAGCATTGAAATTCTTGACACGAAATCTCACTGGCGGTGACAATATCCTTGTTAGTGTTGTGACTGGTGAAGACCTGGGTGGCTCACATCATCTTAAAAAGCCAACACTAATCATTCGAGTAGCATCAACCCTTCTGAACCAAAGAACTGAGAAAATTCAGATTCAATCAATATGAAACGACATGAAAACTGTATTTGGGATCTTAATGGTATTCTTTTGGTATATTTCATATTAAGACATACTACGATCAATTCTAATCGTTATTTGAGACTTAGAAAACTATGGCAAATAAAACATGCAGGCGGCGAGGTACAATTTCTGAAGAAAACATGCTTCTCCATGACAATGTCCACCCTCATTCTGCTGCTACGGCTGAAGAATTGCTGCAACAATTCGGATGGAAAATTTTTGATCATCTATCGTATAGTCCGTACCATGCTTCTAGCAATTTCCATCGTATCCCTGAGCTTGAAGACATTCTCTCCAGTAAAAGTTTTGGAAGTGCTCAAGAGTTGAGGAATTCACGGGCCATCTTATTTCATGAACTGGTGTCAGAAGAGCATAATATGGGTATTCAGATGCTCGGGAATAATACGAACAATGCTTAAATGAAGGTGGTGTTTATGTAGAGAAGTGACGAAGCTTCACCTATCTATGATAATTGTATTTTCCAATAGGGTACAAAAGGGTAATTCGTATCATTTCACACATATTCGTCTAATTCACACTCCATCGTTCGGATTTAACGTTCACGGTCACAAATAAGCTCTTTTTGACTTTCTGCACCAACACGAACTTCGTGGAAACATGTCTTACAATGCTAACAACGTATCCAGTCTCCCTTTCAGCAGAAGGTTCTGAATAGTAATTACGAAGACTAAAACCTCAATTTCACGTTTGATCTTCATTGCCTGCAACCATCTTTATAGTTTAGAGCTACGTCCTCGTCACTGGAAGAGGTAGAGGATATCAGTTTCTTTCGAGTTTCCATTTATTTTCTTCGCAGGTTCTGTAATAGCACTATTCATTCTATAGTGTTTTGGATTTTGTTGCACCTGATGCTTGCGTTTTTCCTTGGAGTTGGCTTACTATCATTGCTTGAATAATTTCAAAAGAAATCGAGTGGCCTGTTTATAGTGTGCCACGACGTCTCTTCTGCACGCAAGCATTTCTTGGGCTGGGAAGTACTTGTTTCGTATGGGTTCATCTTTACGATTTGTTCGAACGATATTTGGAGAGCTATGACCGGAAGAAGAAGGTGCGAGGTTAAGATCATCTTTCCGTGAAGACTCTTTTTCAGAATTTGTAACAAGGCCATGCGTTCCCGAAGAGGAGAATCGTAGTTCTTCAATAGTTAGTGGTCCAAAGGGGTATATACCGGTTCATGAAAACCTATGACAGCCAGTCCAACAGAATCTTTCCGCTTCAATAAAGAAAATGTAGAACTGAAAGTTACTAATCACTGAGGTCGGGTTAAGGTGAATCCCGATAGTTACCTCTTAGTGGTAATTTTCTTTAGGGTCTTTAAACCAGAGCGATTTAGTGGAGAAAATACGTGTTTTGTGTGTGGAGATAGGCAAAGCATTTCGATGTCATGAGTTTCACAGAACTCTAAGGGCGAAGTTTGCGAGAAGATTTATGTCCGTCGAAAATCTACAGCATGCGGCCCGGAACTCTTTGTTCGTTAAAGTGCTTGATAAACTTGAAAAAATCTTCATTAACCTACTAGTATCACCCATGCAGACAAGTGATCCATGTGGGCGATGGGTTTTGAAGCCAGATTTTGCGTAAATATTTGAATATTACTACAGGTGATATAAAATACCTCCAGCCATGCATCATTCATGCCTGAATTAACTACATTAATTCTCCCAGTAATTCAAATTAAGAATTTACAGTTTTCTTGTTAAGCAAGAAGCACTCACTTAAAAAAAAAAAAAAACTTCATGTTTTCTGAAACTAAGATTATTTCCCTTACAAAACGCTTGACTCAACTCCTTTCCTGCCATTTTGTTTCATTCCATGATTGAGAAATATCAAGTTCACATTTTGTCGCATGTTAACATGCTACTACACGCACTTGCTTCGAAGTAACTCCAAACTGAGATATCTTACTCTATCCGCTGCGCGTTTCTCTAGATCACTGGAAAATACGTTTGGCCTTCCAATACCATTGAACGATATTTTAGACGTATTGCGTACAGCAGGAACATCAATTAGTACCTTCCCTTGATATTGAAATCGCCTGTATGAGCTTCTGAAAGGGACATTAAATAACGCTGATTCTCCCAGTATCGACAGGTCACCATTAACAACACATTAACTACATGTTGCATATACATTTTGTTCGATTTTAATCATTTATTTTTCTTCTCATAATTTCTGACCATGTGAAATGAGAAAATATTACGAGTGATTGATCAGAACCCAGGCATAAAATACATAAAATAGTAGGCATATAGTTCTGTCACACTGATATTCAAATTGCTCAGTTTTGAACGATGCAAATTGCCCCGCAGTCGACGAATATATGTACCATTCAGAACGTGATATGAAAACTGCTCATTAGTTGGCGCCAGAGTACAGTATCTACGCACCACAATCTATTCATATGATTATAATCCAGAGCAGTTTCTTTTTATCCAGTTAATAATAAGGAAAGCTTAAAGGATCAACGTTGAAAATTATAATTATCTAAAAATAGATATATTCGTACTTACCTGGCAGGAGGCAAAAATCGTGTAGGACTTCAGAGCCGCAGGAATGGTTTGTATTTCTGAGAGCGACTTCTGCAAACCAATATCTACAAATCCACTGCAGATTCACTAACATGACGGGCCGCATTTCCACTTCAGCTGCCAAATGCTTAACATTATTCAAATTTCCCGCATATTAGAATTAGCCCGCTGTACACTGAATGTTTCTAATTTGGATAGCTTAAATTATTTGGTTAGCATTTTTGGTAAGCTTTTTGTCGCTGTTAACGCTGACTTTCCGGACGAGGATTCGCTTTAACGTTCTTTCAAGTAGTTCTGCAAACATTCTCCCAACGCTGAGTGAAAGCTGCAATATCAACACCAACTGGTAACTACGGTCGGTGATCGAACTTTCCCCTGATCAGGTACTTGGGAATCCGAAAATGTGGATCCGGTTATTAAATACTAATACGAGGTACGACAATAAAGTAATCAGAATTTTTATCAGCTGATGCTGGCAACCCTGTTGACTGAATCAGCCGCCAGCGTGTTGCCTTGCGTCTGCCCAACTTGCACAGCACGTGTCACTCACGAAATATTATACATTGTGGAGTTAGACCTTAAAATATACGTTCGTATGTTGAGCCCTCGTCACAAAAATGGAAGCACGTAATATTGAGCAGCGGTACACAATCTTTTTCTGTGTGAAACTTGGTGAGACTATGACGAAATTCTGGTACAGATAACGTCAATTTGTAATGTAAGGTCCGCAGTTTGTATATTTATATCCAAGGCTACTGATTTATCAAAATACATCTAAACACTGCATTATGATATCGTCTTTTACTGTAGTACGTAACAGTTGAAAATTTACACATTTTTAAAAATGGTACATACAGTTTTCACGAGATGAATCCTTCGTTTTTATATTATTTATTTTTTGTTGTAAATACATGTTAAATGTTGTGCATGTATATATCACAAGCATCGGCGCAAATCTGTCTTCAACATTGGGGGGGACGGGTGAGACCTTTCCCATATTATATATATATATATATATATATATATATATATATATATATATATATATATATATATATATATATATATATATATATACAGTGGTCGAAGTGAGACGGTATGCGGTGGTATGCCATACCGCCTCTGGTTCTTAGTGATGAGAACATACCGTTTCTGGTTTTTCAGTGACCAAGACAATATTTAAATATCCGGTATGTTGAGTCAAAATCATAATGAAACATACCGCCTCTGCTTTTTTTTCACTTCGAACACTGTATATATAAATAAGCGATGTTCAAAATATTTATGAAGTTGAAAAACAATGTTGTGAAGAATCAGGGGACAGAATTGTCTTCAGTGGCGTATTTAGGAGGCTATCGGGCTCAAGCTCCCCCCGAAATAACTTTGTTAGTTTTTCGCATTCCACGTACAACAATAATCGTTCTAACTACTTCTAAGAATGTCATTGACTTTCCATTTTCTTATGCTATTTGTTCAAAAATAATACTGTATTTGCCAAATTTCATTCCATGTAAGAACTGCGTCCTTTTGTCCTTTTTTTCGTCCTTTCTACTTTTCTGTTTCTTTTTCTTGACATTACATTCTTTCATTTCGTCTATCATACTTTATCGACCATTGTCAGTTGTGATTCACGTCGGCCGTCATCAGTAACACCAAAACTAAGAGGAGTTCATAAACGAAACTCGTGTTCCACATCAACATGACAGGACTTTAGTTATGATAACAAATTAAAAATTATATCGTTTAGTTATTTTTAAAAGAAGGAAATGTTTGAATTGAAGAAAATCAAAATGGGGGAATAATTAGCCCGGGAAATTAGGAAGGCCAAGAGGATGCTTCCTTTTTCTTGTATGAATAGAATAAAGGGTTAGATTCACTCCTAAATTTTTGTATCATATCATATAGGATTTATCGGTCTGCAATTCTTGCTATTATAACTTTAATTTATGCATAAATTAAAATATATTTAATTCTCAAACTCCGGTGGGCAATTGCCCACTTCCTTCCTTGTGTTGGGAATAGTCCCTCGAAACAAAATCCCAAATACGCCATTGGTTGTCTTCAACATTGGGAGGTGGGCACACTTGAGGCTTATTCTAGAGAAGGGAGATGAAACTCATATTACGGTAGATGAATCTCATCAACTGTTGTAGAGTATATTATATATTAGGCGATGTACATGAAGTAGTAGTACATATCAGTATTATAAATCACTGCCGTGAACACATTCTGAAATCTGAATACATGCTTATTTATAATTGGTATGTTTCTAATTAGGCATCCACAAAGATCCACGTTAAAATTGTTTATAATAATATAAATAATGACTTCCCCAAAACTATGAAGAAAGAATATCAATTATGTATGACGCAACAATACTCTTTGAGCAAAATGATAATAACCTCAATCAAGGACGCCGATTTCTCTGTAACTTTGGGGGGGGCGGAATTCATAAAAAATGCATAAAACAATACATATAACAAGAGAAAATACATATTCATAAAAATAGAGGGGGTCCACGTGAGCTTTTGGGGGGCCTCCGACCTCCCAGGATCGCTCCCCTTGAACTCAATAAAATGAAAGGTATCGTTACAGAAATCTAACGCATGTCGTACACTCTTTAGTTAACAGATGTAACCTTAAGATTATGGAGAAAAATATTCCAGCAATTGAATTATTTTCTTTGCTTACGAAGCATCCTCCCTCAAAAGAAAAATTGGGACACGCGGAAATATGTAGCAACAAACCATGGTTCGAACGAGCAGGAAAGAGAAAACAAGCAAAATTACGTTCGCTACAAAATCCGAATGAAATAACCCCACAAAATTTCGTAGACATCAGGGGGCAAACTTCCCAAACTTTCGGAACAAAGAAACGCGATTTTTTGAAAGCTAAAATTTACGAAGTTGAAGATAATAGTAAAAATAAAAATATTCGGGTCATGTATAAAGGGATCAACAAATTTAAGAAAGGCTATCAACCTCGTGCTTATAGAAAAGAAAGCTGATGAAACAGTTCTCACTGATACAGATAGCAGCTTGAAAAGATGGAAAGATTTGTTTAACGATTTGCTTAACACGCAGAAATAACTAATGTGCATGGAGAAAGGGAGATACACACCGCAGACACGTATATTCCAGAACCCAACCGGATAGAAGTAGAAATCGCTATAAAGAAATTAAAAAAAACACACACACACACACAAATATCCGGGTGTAAACACAATTCCAGCTGAGGGGGGTGCGGTGGCTCAGTGGTAGAGCGTTCACCTCTGATGCTTGGGGTCCCAGGTTCGATCCCAGCCCCCGCCAAGTGAACGTTGTGGTGGACAAACACCGTGCTCGTGGGTTTTCTCGGGGTACTCCCGTTTCCTCCCACTTTCTTCATTCCACCATTTCACTCATCTCTCACCATCACCGTCTCCTTTAGCCTAACCGGCATAACTGTGGGACGTAAAACTCAAAGATTTCATTTCAATTTTTTTACAATTCCGGCTGAGTTAATTTTAGCTGGAAGCGAAAAATTGTGGAACAAGATACACAAACTCATTCTCCTTATCTACAACAAGGAAGAATTGCCGCAAGAGTGGAAAGAATCAAACATTGTTCCAATCCACAAGAAAGGCGACTGTAATAATTATCGAGGCATCTCTCTTCTGTCAACATCCTATAAAATCCTGTCAACATCCTAATGTATATTCTTCGTGTGCTAGGGCCTAGAGGAGAAAAGGAGATAAGATGTCATATCAGGTTACGTCACGCACAGTCGCACGCCTTTATTTTCATTAAAAATGAAAAAGCCAAGAGAAACAAATTTCATCTCACTTTCCTTTGTGACAATCGGACACAAATCATCACACTTTTCTGCAACAAGCCCTTTTCAAATCGTATTATTGGGAAAGCCTTCAGTTCCAATGTTGGGGGGGACATGTATCCCCATTTCCCCGGAATTTGTGCCCGTACCTACAGCTGAGACAACTTTTCAGCATGAGGTGAGGGCCATATCCTCCTCTGGCATTTATTGCAATTTGTGCCCAAGTAGTGGAAGTGGAATTAATACATATTGATGAGACTACTAAACGCACTACAACACGAAGTTCATTTTGGAATACTACAGATTACGATTCTTTTTTAAAAATGGAAAAGCCAAGATAAATCAATTTCATCTTACATTCCTTTGCGGCAGTCGGACACAAATCATCAAGCTTATTCCAGAAAGCACTTTAAGTCAGATTATTGGGGGGGGGACTGTCCCCCCAGGTCCAACATTGGGGGGGTGACATGTCCCCCTCGTCCCCCCGGAATTTGCGCCAGTGATCACAAGATGGATTCTGTATATATTATTTATTTTTTCTTGCTATGCCGACTAAAGTTCATATCGTCAAAACACTATCATAACAAAATAACATCACATAACAACAGAAAAGAAGTTACTTCTATTTCTCTCATCATATTCTTTTTCTTCCTTTCTTGAATAGCTTGCGCAAACTTTAAAAGTACATTTTGGCCATAAATACAATGCAAGTATCGTTGTAAGAATGTAACGTATCGGAAGCTTCAGAAGACCTTCAGAAGTGAAGTCTTATCAATTGCACAGGTGTATCGTTGGAACAAAATGTTTGTGAAAGGCAGAACAAAAATCGAAGATGACCACTGCAGAGAGTGACCTACAACAACATGAACGGAAGAGAGCACAAGCAGAGTGAGGGAACTTGTGCGAGCGGATAAACGATTAACCGTGAAAATGATTGCGAATGAACAGAACAATTTTTACTCCAGTGGAATTGTCCATAAAGAGTAGATACCTCCAGGGCAGGCAGTAAATCAACATTTCCACATGTAAATTCTCGAAGAACTTCAGAGCTTCGAACGCACTTTCATCGTGTTCGTCCAGAAATCACTGGCACCTGGATCCTCCATCACGATGATTCGCCACGCCCATACTGCATTGTCTGTGTGGCAGTATTTGGCATCAAAATTGATTAAGTGCTACCACATCGTCCTTATTCACAGGACATGACCCCTTGTGAATTTTCTTCTTCCCAAAGGTGAAAGCAGTTCTTAAAGGACACCATTTTGAAGCAGAAAGAGACATTTAAAAAGCTGTAACACGGGCTTTGGCAGGCATCCCAAAAGATGACTTCCGGAAATACGTGGGTTTCCTCGGGTTTCTTCCATTTCCTTCCACTTTCTTCCTTCTACCATTTCATTCATTACTCATTATCAGCGTCTTCTTTAGCATCAGCGGCATTACCGCGGGATGTAAACTCAAATACTTCATTTTCATTTCATTTAAGATCTAATTAAATTAGTAAAATTAATAACATGGGATGAGTATGGTGAGCTCCAATTAAGAAAAACAATTAAGAGTTTTAAGTTGAACTACGTTTGAAACTGGTGCTGAAGTATACTTAATGTTCTAAAATAGTATATGGTCAACTATTAAAGGTTTTGTTGGATGAGAATGAGGGAGAAGAAACTTCATTAGTTTGATTTCTAATCTCTAATTCGTTTGATTTCTAATGCACTAATACTAACCAAATGTGGAGGTTATTGTCACCATTATCTCAATGTTCGATGATATCAACGTTGTTCTCTATCACGGGTTTCAAAAGATTCTCTCCATTTTCACATTTGTATGTAATCTAATCCTTTTCTTTGCATTGATAATGTAATTCTGTGGTTCTCAACCAAATTCCTATCACGACTTCAGCGCATATTTTGCCAGTGACTCCCTCATAATTCCTGGTTTGCAATAAACTTGTGTGGGATTTTTAATATACGTATTGCGGAGATCTCAATATATCCATCTATTTCTATAATAGTAGAATCCATTTCTTGTATATAGTGAATACATAACTTCCCTAAAAGCGAATAGATTAAAACCAAGTTTGGTTTGTTGATTCAAATTACTAATGTCGAATCCGATCCGTCATACTGTTTCAAAATGGACGCCGTTCAAAAATTTACAACTTCATAGCTCCCTTAATTTTGCCCCATATGGTGAAAAAATAAAACGATTTCTAACACTTGTTAAAAAGTTATTGAGTATTTTAAATGAGTTGACAATATGCGTCACGAAAATTGAACTAGATATATCCGTACTAGTGAAATAACACCGGAGCTCCTTCGTGGCTAAGCGGTTAGCTTACGCGCCTCTGGGAGACTCGAGTTCGATTTGCGGCGGGAGCTGATGTGGTTTAGATTCAACGTTAATCAGTAGGTCACATCACATAGGCCTATAGCCTCGCTGCTGAAAGGGACGTTAACCTCTATACCAACTCAAATCAAATCGCACCGTGCTCAGTTATCTCAATAGCTTTCAATTATTGTATTTCAATATGCACGTTTTGTTGCATTTTTAACTTTCTGGTATTTCTGTATGGATTTCTCAGTTATATATCACACTTCTCTCATTTACATTGATTTTTAAACAACTCTGCATCTCTTGACAATCTTTAGTTACATGTATTTTTGTTGTTCCTATTAGCATGTATAAAATTAAAAAAATGCCATGAGAACAAAATTTAAAATAATATTTAAAAATATTTTCCGATATTACATTCTAATAAATTATCTCTTCCGCTTACCATAGCGAACCCCAAGTCGAGAAGCCTTGTTGTAATGTTAGATACCGACTTAAACGCAGAACGGTGGCCTGGTTTCGTTATGTGACCCGGTCATAATTCAGTCTAAATATAATGTACTTAAAATAATGCTTTTTGCGTATAGAGCCTAAGCTTCCGTGTTTGTTAACGTATTATGCGATGAAATGTCAGCACTATTGAATGGATTACAACTTTATTTACGAACTTGCAACATGAATAATTTACACTTTATCTTGGATATAATAAATACATTATTTTTCCTTCATTAGTTTATCTTTTTATCATGTAACAATAATCCAGTAAGAGACATCTGCAATTAAACAAAACAATTACTTTAGTATATACAATGTAACTAACATGTATAGGGTAAGCATTTAAATAAAATAATACATATAGAGTTTTGGGCTTTTTATGTTGTGAGCTGATTGATTGCGGGCATGATTGACAATGATATTGAGAGGGAGTTTAAAACTTTAGATAAGGGACTTATCGCTTTAGATATTGAAACTGACTTACTATTATGGATAACTTGTTTACAACATAATATCATATAAATAAATGCGAAGTGTTAAAAAATAATAAATAATTGCTTTTGCACCGACCTTTTTTCTCTAATTCAGTGACGTGACGTTTTAAATTAAAAATAGGAAAAGTGAAAACCAAATCACTGAAATAGTTTGAAAAATATTTTTTTGTGAATATCAGGATGGAAGCCAATTAGCTGTGACATAAACAGTTTCATGTGTGAAAGTTTCATACTTAGAGCAACTTTGTAGGGAGTTTTACCTTTCTATTCTGTTGAGTGCTAATATTAGTTGGAAAAAATGTGATAAATAGTGAGACTGTACTCGTAAGTATGATGGTTGTAATTGTTCATAAAGTTTTTGAAATGTATGAAATGGTGTTATGTGGTACCGTAGGTATAATTAGGGAGGAGTATTTGAAGGTGGTGCAGTGGTGGAGCTCTTACCTCTGGTGCGTGGTCTCTGGTTCGATTTCTGACCCAATACGTTTCTGGTGTACAGTATGGTACCCATGGGTTTCCACGGGTGTACTTCCGTTTCCTCCCACTGTCTAATTCCACCAATAATTTCATAACCATTCCCTTGTTTTAACCACCTTCACCCTTAGCCTAACAGGCATAATCATGGTATGTTAAACTCAGAAATATGTATGAATATTTGAAACATACATAATGGGGAAATGTTATTAGTTCATAACCATATTAGTATGTATTTTATAAGCACAATGCATCTCAGTGCCATCTTTCTTAGGATTACGTGTGTCAGTGTAAAAAGTGTGTGTCAATCTGAGAAGTGAGTGTGGAACGGTGAGAGCTATTTGTGTCAATGTTAGATGAAAATCAAAGATCAACCGTTTCAATCTGTTCGTGAGTACTGTATACATTATATACTGTAAATAAAAAAAAATGTTTAATGTATTATTCCATAGTAAAAACTATTAAGATTGGGACGGAATGAGATACTCTTAAATACAAGAAACAAAACTGTCGCAAAATAATAATCAGAATTTAGTCTCAACTATGGACTTTTCTTGTCATCTGATCATGGTACATCAGTCGACCTATATCATACCTTTGGGAAATTTTGCATTGGTCTTTCGAATAAACAGCCTCCATACTATCAGGACTAGTTAGAAGAAAGTATCTCTGTAAAAAAAAAATTAGGAATATATATTTGGTTTCGAGAGACCTAATCTACTTTCAACGCCTTCATATACGTCTGTGAAGTTGTCCCGCCCACCTAACGAATTTTTCTTTTTCTTATCTACATCGTTAGTTTATCTTCTGTTTACGTTAGTTCTCCTAAAATTATCGTTAGTTTCGAAAAAATAAAATTTTTATTCGAGAAATAAATGGGCAGGCCAACTTCACGGTTCCCCACCCACAAACGGATTTCAAAAGTTTTTCATATCACATCGTTAGTTTATCGTTAGTTTACGTTAGTTTTGCTAAAACTATCATTAGTTTCGCAAAAATAACGATTTTATTCTAGAAATAAAGTTTCCCGCCAACTGTGAATTAGCCCGCCCATATTGAATTCTCGTAAAAATCCAACTCATATCGTTAGTTTACGTTAGTTTTGCTAAAATTAACGTTTGTTTTGCAAATATAACGATTTTATTCGAGAAATAAGGTTTCCTGCCAATAATAAAGTTAGCCCGCCCATAAAGAAATATCATAAGTTTCCATCTCACTCGTTTGTTTATTGTTAGTTTTCGTTAGTTTTATTTTCCTTAGGCACATACTGGACACATTCCAGTGTACCTGACGGAAAAAATGAAATGAAATCTTTGAGTTTTACGTCCCACGGTTATGCCGGTTAGGCTAAAGGAGACGGTGATTATGAGAAATGAATGAAATGGTGGAATGAAGAAAGTGGGAGGAAACGGGAGAACCCCGAGAAAACCCACGCACACGGTGTTTGTCCACCATACCTGACGGAACATGATAGGCATATGCCTGCTATGTAATTGTGCTGTTAGGGTTTACATTTGGCGGGAATCCTTATTTCTCGAATAAAATCGTTATATTTGCAAAACAACCGTTAATTTTAGCAAAACTAACGTAAACTAACGATAAACTGACGATATGAGTTGGAATTTTACGAGAATTCAATATGGGCGGGCTAATTCGCAGTTGGTGGGAAACTTTATTTCTAGAATAAAAACGTTATTTTTGCGAAACTAATGATAGTTTTAGCAAAACTAATGTAAACTAACGATGTAATATAAAAACTTTTGAAATTCGTTTTTTTTTGGGTGGGGAACCGTGAAGTCTATTTATTTGTTGAATAAAAGTTTTATTTTATCGAAACTAACGATAATTGTAGCAAAACTAACGTAAACTAACAATAAACTAACGATGTAGATAAGAAAAAGAAAAATTCGTTAGGTAGGCGTATCAACTTCACAGACGTCCTTCATATAACAAATAGGCTTTATCAAGGATAAGTAGGAGTCTAGCAAATATTTCTTCAAACACTAAAAAGAAAAACTCCAGGTTTAGATTAATATTTCTTTCTTACGATTAGCTTTTCAAACTTGAATAATTTGCTTACCAATAAACTTATTCTTCAATAAATGTAGATCTTTGTTCTATACACATAAATTGTGCGTGCCTTTTAAGGTAACATTTTATTTCTATAAAGTATATGTATAAATTACTGTCCTAAAACGCTAGAAAATATAAGTAAGAGAGATATTTAGTAAAATGTGTGTATTATTCATTTAGGTCTGGAGAAAGTGAGAATCACAAAACTACATTTGTTATATGGCCTTGTTATATGTTACATTGGTCTTGCTTCACATTAGAGACTAGAGTCGTATGTTTACTGTATAGTGAAAACTAAAATTTAAGTTTAATGAAAGAATGTCGAAGTGTCCTACCAGAAGAACATAATGTCCTACCTAAGACGCACTGAAACTTTGAAAACGAATGCATCCTCGTACTTCTAGCAATGTATAATTGAGTTTCCACACAGTAGACATTCCTGAACTCTAGCGAAAATCTCGTTGGAACAAATTAACGTAGTCATTTTTTCATCAGCTTTGAAGACGGGACTGTTGTAAAACACGGGAGTGTATTTTATTCACACGCATACACTATACAAATACATATAGTAGAAGTAAATATATGTGGAATATGTAAGTATAGTATACGTTATTTATTTCAATGCAATTTGTGTCCCTTGCAAAGATATTTGTGATTGAAATTTTGTTTTGAAAATGTAATGTAGTGCTTGTTACGTTTTATTAATTTCTTTATATTACTACGTAATCCTAAGTAGTATATAAATTCAAAAAAAAAAATAAAAAAAATAAAACGAATATAATGACAAAAAAATATTAATATAAAATTCTATATTCGCGATACTTTCGTCCTCCTGGCAGGGAGTAGGGCTACAGCATAGTCGTACCGGAAGGACAAACGCCTGGACGTTCAATTATTAAGAGCTGGTCATAATTTTCACATGTATTTTAATATTAATGTATTTTAATGTATACTGTATATTGTCACCTTGGTACTGCCCTAATGGAATGTTGATTTGTATATATATAGGGTGCCTCAAAAGTCCCCAAACATAGGGTGCTTTTATTATCAGGAGCTCATTCGTGGCTAGGCGTTTAGTATATGCACCTTTAGAGTGGGAGATCTGGGTTCGATTTCGGCGGGAACTCATGTGTTTTTTCCAAGTTAATCAGTAGGTCCACGTCTCATATAGCCTCGCTGTTAAACGGGACGTTAAAGTCAAAATGAACTCAACTCAACTCAAAATGAAGTATGTCATTATCAGAGTTACAACAAAATCTACAAGGAAACGCCATCACCAAAAATGATGTTTTCAGTCTAAAGTGAAAATCGGACAACCTGTTTGGGCTGTACACTCTTTGTGTTCCCAACGTAAAATGAAAATGCAACGTTGTCATTTACCTTGACCCACAACATAAGTGAATGAGTTACTGTTTGAAATGGGAGCTTGCAATGAACATGTTAATGAAAGGACAGCAACAGCTTTCCCATTAAAAAAAATCCTTCACTTTAGATTGAAACATCTTATTTGAAGGTGGTTCCCTTTCTCATATTTACTGTAACCCTGATAATAACAGAGTTACCTATGTCAGGTTAGTTTTGAAACACCCTGTATATATTTATTATTTTTAGCTTAATAGAAGTCGTTATCGTATAGTATTATATTTTAGCACTGAGGATGGTTGGTCTGAAAAAAAAAAAGACAGTTACATCCTGTTAAACCAAGTCTCCCTAATGCGAATCGAACCCAGCATCAGAAGAATATTTAAATAATACTTACGTTAGTGTATGTATTAAGGAGCTTTATTGCATGACGCAGGGTCATTCATGGAAAATTACAAGTTGTATGAAGTGTAAGAACTTCGATTAGGGAAAATTACCCAGAAAACAATTGTATTTATTGTACCTTTTGCAGTAAAATTAATATTTAGTTATTGAAGGTTCTAAGCTTCCTCAATAGTCTGACTATTTGTTTGTGAGCTAGATACATGTTGTTTATTAGCAAGAATGTATGTATATGCTTGTCCTCAGGATACAAGTGGCACTTAATTCCACAAAACTACGTATGGAAGTTTTCAAGTGGTCCTTGGTCAACTTAAGTACAACAATATATCACATCAGACACTTATGTATTCTCTAAAGTTTCCAGCACACTACTGATCCTAAAGCTTTGAAGTTTATTCCCCAATACGTATGTACAACTTCTAGAAAAAACAACTTTCTTTTCAAGTAAAAGAACCAATGACATTTTCACCTGATACTGTTTGTTATCTAAGCAAAGCATGGACCTAAAATTTATTTTTCTTTCTTTTAGAATACTCTTTATTTTTTTCAACAAATGGATGTGCACTATGTTTGGAAAATTGTGGTCAAAATCCGTGGACAGGGGATTCCTTAAATCAACTCAGAAAATAAAGCGCAACTGAACATGTCTGAAAAACATGCCTTCGTTAGAGTTATAAACGAGACGAAATGCAAAACATTACGTCTTTAAACTGCCTGAATTGACAGGTATGTGAAACAGTGCAAGCGATTCAAAAATTACACACGATCTAGTAATAATTACCACTTATTTTGAGAAATACATGTGTTTTATTTATTATATATATATATATATATAATATTTCTGGGAGTTGAAGATAATCGGAGAGTACTTCAAATTGTATTTCATTAGCCAAACTCGTTCTATAAAAATTGCTTCGTGAGTACCTTAGAATTCTGAAACATTTATACTTTTGGGTAGCTCACATATTAGTTGCCAACTGAAGTCTTTAAAGTTTTAGTCCATTTTTTCATGTTTTCGGTACAATATAACTCCGAAAGGAATCTTTTGTGCACCTACTTTTTTCTGTAATTTTTTTTATCTTACCTTGGTGTCAGGGATCACCTCGCAAAAGTTGCCGGTGTAGTTTTGAAGCACCCTGTATAGAATAGTGTAATACATATTATCTCATTTCACTAGTTACTGCGTTCCATATCAGTGTTGAACAGATTTTGCATCAAGTAGCAACTTGGGTGAATTTTTAAGTATTCCCGTTACCAAAATTTCAAAGTGGTGACACTTTACTTTATTGGCCTAACTTTAATTATTTAGAGACTATAATCTTAAAAATGCTCTACCTTCTTAATCTCATATATGAAATGAGAAATTGTTTTATGTAATACAATAAAAATTTTGTCCATTGAGCATTCTATTCATATTGATCAATAGCACTAGTTAACAAATTTAAACTTATTGTTTGTTACATGAGAAAAATCTTAAAGCAACTTTTTGCGCTGAATTTGAATATGCACTCGGTTTCTCTTCATCACGTACAGTTTTCCCGTAACAGAGGGATTTTCGGGAAATTCCCTCAAAAATTTCCCTTTTTGAGATATTTTATTCCCATAGCTCCTGTCCCCTTACATATAGTAACATAGAAATTATACCTAAGTATACCTTGATTTATATTTAATAAACCCTAAAAGTTTCGTAAAAATCGCTTTGTTCTTTCTAGAGAAATAAATATATTTGTATGTATACTGTGTGCACTGTTTATTGCACCTGATAGTAATGCTTTCAGATCTTCTGAGTTGGGGTAAAAACGATTTGCTTTATTACTACAAACACAGACATAAAAATGAATATTTACAATAGTCAACAACACACTTGTATTGCTCTCTGTAAATACTTCCAACGTATATTTTTTTTAAACGTACAATATATTAATATCTTAATATATATATATATACAATTCTCCAAGTTTTTTTCGTTTTGTTCATGAAATGGTTATCAATATTTGTTATCAAATGTAACAGAATGCAAAAGAAAGAAAGAATGGAATACAGACTCATTGTTGACAACAATGAACTAATGCAGTCTGAATTTTCCACTACGGTATCGTTTCCCCCCTCCCCCGCGCATTTCTTTCTTTCTTGTGTTCTTGACACCTGGTGAGAGAGGTTTATACATTTTTATATTGACGTGTGGTTTAACACTACTTCACTTTCAAAGTTGTCTTTGCTGCTAAGAGTGCTTTCATGTTTGATCTTAACGGCATTATACCCAACTAAGACCAGAAGTTTAGTTTGTGATCAGTACAATGGCGTCAAGAGGACGGCGTTCGTGTGTTAACTCACCAAATAGTTTTTGTTATGTGTGTGGCCAGTTTGTAGTTAAAGGACAGTGTAGATCCATTACGCCATCGGTGAAACTAGCATATTATATATATTTCGGATGTCGTGTGGGAGATCAGGACAAAACTTGGGCACCCAACATAATTTGTGCGTCGTGCTACGTCACTTTACTTGCATGGGCCAAAGGGAAACGGAGGTTCATGAAATTTGCTGTACCAATGGTGTGGAGAGAACCCACCAACCATCTGGATGATTGTTATTTTTGTCTCACAGTAGTTAAGGGACATTCTAAAAAAAGCAAATACACAATAAGTTATCCCAACGTTAAATCCGCAATTAGACCTATTCCGCACGGGGATGAACTTCCACTTCCCGAGCCCCCTACCAACTGGGAAGAGATATGTCCAAAAGACTCTGATGATGATCATGACCTTGATGAACCATCGACATCAACATGTACATCCAAGGATCCAACGTTCATCCCTGACTGTGTTCGCGAGCCACATTTCATCCGGCAATGTGAACTTAATGACCTAGTCCGTGATTTGCACCTGACAAAACAAGAGGCGGAACTTCTGGGATCAAGGCTCCAGCAGTGGATCTTATTGGATGCAGAAACGAACATATCAGTGTACAGGAAAAGGCATGTTCAATTTTCAAGCTATTTCTCAATGCAAGATAATGTGTGCGTATGTACAGATATAAATGGGTTGATGGCGGAGCTAGGAATTCCTTACGTTCCAGAAGAATGGAGGTTATTTATCGACGCGTCAAAGGTCAGCCTTAAAGCTGTCCTTTTACATAATGGAAATAAAAAACCTTCTATACCACTTGCGCACTCAGTGAAGATTAAGGAATCCTATGACACCATGTCAACTTTGCTAAATCTTATAAATTACAAGGACCATTGTTGGCAAATATGTTGTGATCTCAAGGTAGTTGGTATTTTATTAGGACTGTAGTGCGGTTACACGAAGTACCAATGTTTTTTTATGTTTATGGGATAGCCGAGCTGATGACAAACATTATGAAGTGAAGGAATGGGAACCTATTGTGAATTACGTACCTGGAGAATGCAACCTCAAATACGCTCCTTTGGCAGATCCTAATAAGATATTACTACCGCCACTTCGTATCAAGTTAGGACTTATGAAAAACTTTGTCAAAGCCATGGACACATCTGGTGAAGGTTTCAAGTATTTTCGAGATAAGTTCCCTAACCTGAGTGATGCTAAGATTTCAGCGGGAGTGTTTACTGGTCCCCAAATTAGGAAATTAATGCTTGATGATAGCTTTGACAGCAAGTTAAACAGTGCTGAGCTGGCTGCCTGGACAGCATTTAAGTGTGTTGTGCGCAACTTTCTGGGCAATAACAAAGCTGAGAGTTACACAGAAATCGTACAGGACATGATACAGAAATACAAAGAGTTGGGTTGTATGATGTCTTTAAAAATCCACTTTTTGCACTCCCACCTCAGCTTCTTTCCTGATAACCTAGGTGCTCTCAGCGACGAACAGGGGGAAAGATTCCACCAAGATATAATGGCAATGGAGAAAAGGTACCAGGGACGATGGGATCCTTCAATGATGGGGGACTATTGTTGAGGTCTTGTTAGAGAATGCAACATTTCTTACAAAAGAAGGAAGTAGTGTACGTTTTTGTAACCCAATGGAAGTTTCATATATTGTGCTAGTTTTGATTGTTTTTAATGACCTTTTGGTACATTTGTATTATTGTTTATTGTAAATTGTCACACTTGTAAATTATATTGTATTATATTTTATATATGTGTTTGTGGTAATAAAGCAAAACGTTTTACCTCAACTTAAGAGATCTGAAAGCATTACTATAAGCTGCAATAAACAGTACACACAGTATACATACAAACATATTTATTTCTCTAGAAAGAATAAAGCGATTATTACGAAACTTGCAGGGTTTGTTAAATATGAATCAAAGTATACTTAGGTATAATTTCTATGTTAGTATATGAAAGGGGACAAGATCTTGGGGTGTAAAATAAATGAAAAGGGAAATTTTTGAGGGATTTCCCCGAAAATCCCTCTGTTAGGGAAAATCGTACGTGATGGAGAAACACCGAGTGCATATTCGAATTCAGCGCAAAAAGTTCCTTTAAGAACAGGTATTTCCTTTTATGTAACAAAACCTTTGTTAACTAGTGTAGTTTATCCAAAACCAACATATTCGATATTAGTTCAATTCTTGCTTTAATCGTTTTTAATCTCCAGAACTAACAACAAAGGATTTTAGTTGAATTTGCACTGTTACAATATTACAGACCGTCTTGTTGTTTTAGTTAATGCCTAAGCATAATATTTGTATAGAGCTGTCTAAACGAAAGCGTGTCTATTATCTTATCTATAGTAACATAATGAGTAAGTGAAGTAAGGACAATAAAAACATTAAAAATTCACATGTCCCAGATAAAGAATTTAGGGAATGACTTAAAGAAGTGGAGAACAACAGTAAAAAGTATCCTGTAAACGTTAAAAAGTCTGTTGTATAGCCCAGAAAATTGACTTAACCGAAATCAGAAATCAGTGATCTCCTTGGAAATCAGAAACTTTGCCTACTTCATACTATGACCGTCTGTCCACTTCATGATTAGTAAAACTGTTTAGTTTGCAAAACAATTCACTTTTACGTTTTGGCCTACAAGTACTTCAAACTTGCTACTTCCGGAGCCCAATCTACTACTTTGTAATTTCAAGATCTGGAACATTGTTCCATATCAATTTATGTAATTAGACCGGCTATATGCAATATTAGAGGATCGTATCATAGAACCTAAAGAAGTAAGACCGTGGATTGCCGAAAATTAAAGTTTTATTAATTTTAAAACCAAAGATTTATTAGTCCTATCTTTATTAACAGCTTTCGCCTCATCCTTTGGTTAATTATTTTTCAAATTAAAGTTTAGTAATATGTGCTCTCTTATATATTTTTATTTAAAATCAGAAGTATCAATTTCTAGACCGAAATTACACAAGTCGAAGCTCTTGAAGATCTAACAGCATGCATGAGTGACCGAAGAAAATTTTCTTCTCAGGGGTTCATTCCCCTGGTTACTATATTCGGTTTGATACTTTTTATTTTTATTAAAAAAAATCTTGAGAAATTTAATACATTTCTCAACCTGTCCTCCGCTTCGGGCGCCCATGATAGCTTGGCAAGTTTGATCTAGATCGCACTAGTTTCACCTATTGTTGACATGTTACCCACGTTATCCAAAAAAAAGAAGAAGAAGAAGAAGAAAACTATTAGTACATTTTAAAATTCGATACAAGCTTACAAGACATTAATATTTTCGTTTCGGAAACCAGACATCATAAGAAATTTTACGAGTCTCCTCGATAACACTCTTCATGTATATAAGATATGTTTGTTTGTACTCGTACTGTTTAAAATTTAGTCCAAAAATTGAACTTAATAAAAACAGTCACTATTAGACTTGTGCTGTAAACTACTTCTATGTTCGTTTGGGTATGAATAATGATTAAGAAACATGGTAATACAGTGAAACCTGTCTATGTTGGCCACCATCGGTTCCATAAAAAAGTGGCCAACTTAGACAGGTGGCCAACTTACAGAAAATAAGTGTGATTTGTATATTTTTAGAATAGGATTTCTAGTATTACTTGATTGTAAAATTTTAATAAGCAGTGGCACGACAGCTATTTATAAATAATATATATAGAGTAATCATAAAAATATACAGCACTAGAAAATATTACTATAGTATGCAAGAGCACCGATTTGGGGGAGCATTCAGATGCAGAAGGTGTATATATATATATATATATATATATATATATATATATATATATATATATATATATATATATATATATGAAGATTTTAAGACAAATTGCACTCAAATTATACCAAACATAAATAAAATAGGGGCCACATGAGCTTTGGGGGCCCAGGCCCCCTCGGTCCCCCCAGGATCGGTGCTCTTGATAGTATGTTTAATATATATGCATACATTTCTCTTCCTGAAAACTAGTCTGGTACATTGGATTATTCGGATTGAAAACAAAATAACACAAACAACCATGAAATAGAAGTGTATGTATGCACTTTATTGAAATTGATATTATAGCACACTGAGTTATTCAGATTGAAAACAAGAAAAGCTAAGTTATAAATTGAGAAATTCATATGCAATTTATATGACTTCTTTTCAGTTGTTACTGAATGGTGGTTCATTCTAGATATATTTGCTTTATTCTTTTTGGCAGATATGCACATTCTAATATTGTAGTTAACTCCTCTTGTTAATGAGCTAGATGTGTTTCCCTTGGAGCAAAAGATGTTTTGATAAAATCTTGAGGGAATTAGTGTCTCAAAACTCCGCTATCTTTTGACAAGCCAACAGGTGCCAATAGTGAACAATTGAGATGGTTAGTTTTAACCTTGAGAATTTTCCGGCATTACTAAGGCTCCCCACTGATGAGAGGAGTTGATATAGCTAATCGTTTTACCAAAACAGACAGGGTAAACAAATACTTACAACCATTTCCTGAATTCCTGTACGTGCTTTTTCTTATTCACATCTTCCTTCACCACCCATTTATGAGGGTAGTGTTCTGGCCATTGACCTCCAAGAACAAATCGTGCGAATCTATGCTTCTTTGTGTCCAGACACAAATACAGAACATCTGCCTCTCATATGGGAATAAGAGTTAAGAAAAATAACGAAACTGCATTTTTCGTGGCCAAGATACGCAGGTAAATTTATCATTATCATCATAGGGTAAACATTGCTTCAGTGTGGCCAACTTCCAAGATAGACAGGTGGCCAAATTATAGAGTAGTGAGTAACGAATGTCGTATGGAAAAATGCAGGTTCAAGAAGAACTAGGCCAAGATAAGCAGGTGGCCAAGTTAACAGGTTTCACTGTAGTCTGTAATTTGTCTGGTATTAACAATAGCTTTTTAATCAATCGGAATTATTCAGAAGCTATCCGTTCATAGCATTTTAGTTACCTATTCCTTATTGCGTAATTCCGCCATGGCTACTCCCACATTTGAGGTAGACCCAACACAAATTTAAGAAACGAAACGAGGCGAGTAAAGTTTTCCGAGAATCAAGTCGTGATGATTCAAGGAAACATTATATCTCGTATTATCTAGTTTCATTGGCTACATTAATTGTACACGGCACCCTCAGTTGTAGAGGTAATAGCTAAAGTTAAATGCTGGTGAAGTTCTGATTCTATATTTTCCCAAGTTACTTCGTAGATACTGTTTATATATATGCAGAGGAAAAAATCAGCACTGGTGCCGTATCAAGGTCAAGCAGATCCGCCAACTTCAGGGGAGCCAAACTTTGAGAGATACTGAATCAAACACCACAAACTACAGTAGTGTGACACTTTGTACAGATTCTAGAACACATTAAAACTAGGGAGCTCTTTTCAAACAAACTATATATATATATATATATATATATATATATATATATATATATATATATATATATATATATATATATACAGGGTGACCGCGTGACTATGTTACAAAATTTAAGGGATGATTCCTGACACGGAAACAAGAAAAAAAGTTCAAATAAACTTTTGTCCAACGTACATAATTTCGGAGCTACAAGGTCCCGAAAGCGTGGGAAACTGACATTCAAAGCTCTATAGCTCGACTATGGTGAATGATAGAGCTAATGCGGCATGGTCATGTCAAAGACACCGAAGCTGCTGTATTCAAAAATGCTTAGGTCGAGATCGTGCAATTCGTGCACAAGGGATTCCCCAAAGGAGCGTAGGGATTCCCGGATAATCTGTCAAGAAAGATGGGTCGAAAAGGATACGGAAGAATAGCTGTCCCAACTGCTAGCAATAATGCGTCTGTACTAAGTCGATATCTCGCACAAGCACAAAATGGCTAACAGTTTTATACGTGCCATGTGTGGTTGCATAACGCGCACTAAATAAGAATGGGAAACATGAAAGGAAAATGTGAATAATTTAGTATAAATGGTAATTACATGATAGTACATTGTCCTGTTCATTGTACGTATAGACGCGTTTAATAAGGGGAATAATCATGAAACGTACTAAAATGTTGTACAAACATCACACTCTCATTGTTTTCTTTCATGTAGATTTGTCATTCAAAGCAAGTAAAACTAAGGGGGAAAACCGGGGGATATGGGTGCTTTCCTCCAGGCAGAAACTTTATTTCATTTGATGATACGAGCCGAGGATACTTTTTACGAGAGGGGATTTTTCCGCCATCCCATGTTAATTTGACCACTGCCAGAGAACAACAGTAAAATATCCTTTTCTTATCATTAGCCGTAATGTGCGTTACCCGAACATTGAAAAAGAACAAGGAAAAACAATTTATCAGGACGTTTGTTTTAGTCGGTGCTTCCGATGTTTTGCAGGACTAATTCCGAGATTTTGTCTAGAATGCTTAACATGTCGTATTGTTATCGTTTAGAAGATATTTTGTTTTCACAGACGGTGCTATCACCTGAAGTACACCACAGTTTGCAGGTTCGATCACAAGCATTTGTTCTTCCTTCTGTCGTAGAAAACAATCGAAGGTAAGGAAAGTATAAGACAACCCTACTAGAAGGTGTTGTGGAAGGTGGAAGGTCATTCTTCATGTGGTTTTGTTCGTAGCGTACGAGTTCCTTAGTGCAGTTTGTGCTTTGCTTGTTCGAATGTGAGATCAAATGGAGTATTCGATAGCAGAACTTGCGCACATGATATTTGTATACGGTCAAGCAAATGGCAACAGTCGACAAGCTAATAGGTTATATCGACTGAAGTATCCAGAAAGAAGACATCCAGCCCATACTATGTTTGCCAGACTTTTTCAACGCTTACGAGACACGGGGAATTTACAACCTCAATACTACGACCAAGGAAGACGAAGAACCACAAGTACTCCGAACTTTGAAGAACAAGTGCTTGACCGTTTCACCCAAGACCCAACAGTAAGTACCCGGAAAGTAGCACGTGAAAGGGGAGTAGCACAAGATACTGTTTGGAAAGTAGTACACGAGCAACAGTTACACCCCTATCACCCGCAGAGGGTTCAGGCCTTACGTCCAACTGACTTTCAACCTCGCGTTCGGTTTTGAGAGTGGTTTCTCCAACGCTCTGTAATTGATCCACAGTTTGCTTCCTACCTGCTTTTCACCGACGAAGCTTGTTTTACGAAAGATGGGATATTTAATAGTCACAATAGTCATGTATGGGCAGACGAAAATCCTTATGCAATTATGGAAAGGGACCACCAAGACCGATTCGCCATAAATATGTGGGCGGGTATTATCAGTGATCAGATAATAGGTCCATATTTACTACCACCACCATTAACTGCACCAGTGTATACGAGATTCCTGCGAGACATACTTCCAGAGTTATTAGAGGATGTACCTCTCGGTGTTCGTCAACGGATGTGGTTTCAACATGATGGCGCCCCAGCCCACTTTTCAGCTAGTGCTCGAGAGTATTTCAATCAAACGTTTCGTGACAGATGGATTGGAAGAGGCGGTCCTTGTAATTGGCATGCACGTTCCCCACATTTGCATCCACTTAATTTTTTCTTGTGGGGTCATGTCAAAACACTTGTCTATGAAACGTCTATAGACAACGCAGAAGATTTTAGCACGAATACTCGCTGTCTGTGATACTATAAGAACAGATCCTGGATTGTTACAGCGGATGCGTCAGATCTTACTGCGACGCTGTAACGCCTGTGTTGAAGTAGAGGGATGCCATGTCCATCACCTATTGTAGGATAATTGGGAGATTTGTCTCCTTTACAGGTAATTGATGATGTTCTTGGCTGCATTCAATCCTGCTGTATAATGTTGATTGAAGACATTATTCTTATTCTTGTGACTTTTGCTTTTAGGAAACAACCTCTTTTGCATTATGGTTGTTTCGCTCAGTTTTGTTTATTTGTTTTCAATGACAACAATACATGGAAGAAAGACTAATAGTGTGATCCTTTTACAACATTTTAGAACGTTTCATGACTATTGCCTTTTATTAAATGCGTATGTTCAATGATAGGACAGCGTAATATCATGTATTTAACATTTGTACTAAATTATTCACATTTTCCTTTCATGTTTCCCATTCTTATTTAGTGCGCGTTATACAACCACACATGGCACGTATAAAACTGTTCGCCATTTTGTGCTTGTGCGAGATATCGACTTAGTATAGACGCATTATTGCTAGCAGTTGGGACAGCTATTCATCCGTATCCTTTTCGACCCATCTTTCTTGACAGATTATCCGGGAATCCCTACGCTCCTTTGGGGAATCCCTTGTGCACGAATTGCACGATCTCGACCTAAGCATTTTTGAAAACAGCAGCTTCGGTGTCTTTGACATGACCATGACGCATTAGCTCTATCATTCACCATAGTCGAGCTATAGAGCTTTGAATGTCAGTTTCCCACGCTTTCGGGACCTTGTAGCTCCGAAATTATGTACGTTGGACAAAAGTTTATTTGAACTTTTTTTCTTGTTTCCGTGTCAGGAATCATCCCTTAAATTTTGTAACATATATGCAGGTAAACCATCTGATTCCGTCATATTTAATGGAATATAGGTAGCAGTATTCCACAAAATATTAAGGTTTTTTCTGGTGCACACCTACATATGTATAGCGCTTTGCGCTATTGACTCAGGATGTCTTCGAAGAAAATTTTCTGAGTGCGATTTTGCTTTGTTTCTATTTTTGGTGTCACACACAGGGGCGAATCCAGGAAGGATTTCTGGAGGAGAGGTGGGTTATAATACTGATATTTACAGCTACTTTTCAGAGCTCCAAACTCTGGGATGGTTTATATTTATGTATAAAATAAGAAAGTTTCTTCTTCTGGTTACAAATATATGTAATGGTGTACGAACGTGATGGTGAATCACGTTCTTTTATTCATTATAATACAATTATTTGATTGTAAAGTGTTTAAATACAGATGGAAAAGCGACTTTGTTTTCATAGACTTGAAATATGTCCATATCTGCAAAGTATGTATCATATTATATTATTTATAAATCGGAATTTTATTATGACCAGAAATACTTAAAAATATGAATGACAGATGGCCGGGTGAGCTAATTTATTAATTTGACAGAAAATTGTACTTTGTTTACATTGAAAAACAAGTCTTTTCACAAGAGTTAATGTTTGCAGCAACTTGTTGTTGTAACTAATAATTTTGCATCTTCTTTTTGAATTAATACAGGTTTCTTTCCCTTAATATTACGATCCTTACGATAGATATTATAAGACATTGAATATAAATTAAGCAAATCTGACGGTAATTAATATAACGCATACTTTATGTATCTTCGATTAACAATAAATATGAATTCGATTAGTCATAGTTCATTGTGTTTTACATTTCATTGTAAGACTTGGTAGTAACTATCATGTTTAAAGCCTTTATTCCCAGGTTACTATCTTAAGTAATTTACCGGCTTTTTCACTAAAAGAACGTTTTTTGGAGTACCGTCCTGACACGCGTATCGTTTACGCAAAACACGAGTATCGTACTGACGAACTATCCAAGTTATCTTATTAGCAAAGATAAGGAATCCACTTCTCTACCTCTCTGTGTACTTTAGGAATTAAATTTATTTTAAATGTCATATTTGTGAGTTGAAATTGCAGCTAACAGTTTTTCGCAGTTACCAAATCATTCCTGTATCATAACTACTAGATACATGTCTTCAGCAATAATTACATTTCAGATATTAAATATTGTTACTCTGTTGAATTTTTGTCCTCTTTTATGCAACATACCATGAGTTCTGTGTAACTGCTTTGAGTTTTTTTTATTTAATAGGGAATGATGTAAATAAGGGAAATCTTAACTTAGAAGTGTTTTATATGTTAACACTTCGAGCTACTTTCGTGCTCTATAAAACTTATATAGCTATACGTGTTCCATATTTCCAGCTAGCCTACCTTAAAAATTCCATTGTTTCTAGTATAGTCTTAAGGTGTATTTTCACACAAAGTCGATGTTTTTTTGCGTTTCTCTATTCAGAGGGTCGCCATATGTCCGTGTTTTGCACGGACGGTTTGTAGTTTTGGGTCCGTGTCCGTGTCCGTATCGTACAAATCATGAAATAGGAAAATGTCAATATTTGACAGTTATTGGAGCTGCCAGAAATTTTCCCAATCCAGAATACCTAATATCGGGCGAAAAGAATTGTTTCCCTCATGTAATTTATATTTTAGTTACAATTAATAAAGTAAGTATTGTTTTTGAAAACTATCATATTTCCATTCCAGGGTTCTTTTGGTTAAATTTAACATACGTAATTTTTATGTCATGATTTATTATATTTGTGTTAATGAAAACATGCAAAACCAATAGTGTTTTAAGTATTACAGTAAACAATTGTACGAATACCAAAAATGGTGATTTTTAGGTAAGATATTTGAAAATATTTCTTTTGTATTTTGGCAACGTATCTTTGATAGGTCGTCGTTTTAAGGTTTGTCCCTATTTTGGATCAAAAAATTATGGCAACCCTATCTGGTAATATTCGGTCTATTAATTATGGTTAATAGAAACTGCACAGGATTGAGTAAACTTTAAGCAAGGAAAGTTTAATAAATTTAATTACGAAAAGTTTATTAATATAAATATCCAAATACTAATTTATATAATTGTTATGATGAACAGACTGCCAATAACACAGTTTTAGGAAAATGAAAAAAAAAACTCAACACACGCAAGATTATATTCGTTAATAAAATACCTTTAGTAACGAAGATTTAGATTATTTTAATAAAGTCCTTATTTTAATAAGGAGAAATTTTTCGACTTATTATTTGCAAAAATACCCGTTTGTTTGTTAACCCCGTATCATATTGGCAAACTCATTACAATAAAATATACAATATGATATTTTGTACCGTTCAAAATTATTATTTGAAAACAAACTCAGCTTGTTCCCCGTTTTATCCTGTCTAGATCTTCACAAAAACTTTTCCAGAATAATACAGTATTTTGCTCAAGATGATTTCAAAATCTCTCTTGTTTTTATAATCCTTAGAGACACTAAATAAACATTGTGTCTATAAAGTACATACCCATCCTTAAAACTTAAAAACGGTGAAATACATGTCAAAACGGGAAAGCACGTATTTCATCATTTCTGAAGCACCACGTATTGAGGTAAACAACAAAGCCCCAGGGTCTCTCGGAGGGTCCCTGACTGAATCAAACTCTAAATTTTCAAATGGCAAGGGGGTCAAGTAGTATATCGTTTGAAAGCTATTTCCAAAAGAAAGACTATGGAGTAAGTTTGGACAAACAAAATGGCCGCAGGTAAAAATGTTAATACATTTGCATTGAAAAGTCTTTGGCCATCCCTATAAATCTGAAATGGCACAACAGATATCGAAAGTGAGAAATACGTATATCATTATTTCTAAGGCACCACGTATTGAGGTAAATAACGTTGCCTCATTGTCCCTCGGAGAGTCACAAACGCAGTTCAACTCCAATGTTTTCTAATGGGAAGGGGGTCAAGTAGTATACCTGTGAAAGCTATTATTAAGAGAAGAAAGATGAAACAAGTCTTATGTTTCAATACCAACCCTGTGCGAAATGGCGGGGGGATTAAAATGTTAACACGACCTTCATCAAAACGTTCATGGTACTTCCAGTGATTGCAAACGGTAAATCATTTAAAAACGGTAAAACGGATGTTTTCTTATTTGTAAAGTAAAGCTTTTCGTTGTGCAAATATTTGTCCCAGAATTAGTACAGTACCTAAGTGCGGTCCAACTTAAAATTTGCGAATAGAAAAATGTTCAATCCGATATTGTTTGAATGTTATTGCTGAACGAATGAAGATGATGTAAGTTAAGAATGGTCATTAAATCCGTGTTGCAAAGAACTGGGATTGGGTGACTGAGAGATAGGTAAACAGTCACATCTATCGAAAGGTTTTATTAACTGGATGTCATGTCTGTATTGCTGATTGAGGAAATGCTATTTCAATTGGTACTGTTTTTACTTCTGCTTTTGATCTATTACTACTATTCACATTATAAATGTGAGTATTATTATTAGTATTACTACAAGTTGCTTTACACATACATTTTGCAAGAAGATGCTCGTATCCACCTGTTGGGGTGAGTAGAGTTAAGATATTTACGCAAAAATAGTGTGCAGTACATTCATCTTATTTGTGCCAAATAACGCCTACATCATACTCAGAAAATCAGTTTTCATCTGATGTATTTTCAACCACATCTGTTATTAAGGGATCTATTGAATCCCTTAAAATTTGTAGATACAAATTACCGCTTAGAGCTTCATCAATAAACAAAGGACCACCTATTTGATTTCCCAAGATTCATGCCCACATATTGATTTTCTGGGGCTTTTGACTATGTCCTTCCCTGAGTATATTCGTATTCCGATCATCGCAAAAGTTAACGTTGTGTGTATTGACGCGTTCATCCAGGGAAAGGTATTCTCATCATGAAAACAGACGTTGTGTAAAACTCTATTTTCGGTAATTCTTCGAGTCATGATTTCACAAAGTTCGTTTAATATCAGCATCTCCGAGTTCATGCTTTATATGCATTTTGTAACGCTGAAACAAGAGTTTTGAAAACCTTTTCTTTTGACCTTCGTGGAATATGCGTGTCAAAGTTTAGTTCTCTGAGAGAGGTTGTAGTATTAACAGTCATACTTTCAATTACTTCAATAACAGTTGCTTTCCCTATCTGTGGTCGTTCTGAGCTTGGTCTATTTTTAACGCTTTCAGTTTCCCGAAATTTTTACACCAGGTGACAAAGGTATTGATGACTGACATTGGGACGTCCATGAAACAATTCATTAAACCGTGTAGCTCTATCACAATAGCTACACCACTGTTTTAAGTCTCGATTTTGATGATGTCACTACAGTGTGACGTAAGTAGTTCCTTCTTTAGGTTTTTTTCCTGATGATGATGTTCTATCAAGCCCTGGTTATGTAACGGAACCTTTGAAGTAGTTGAAAACATGATATACAAGGTGAGTAGGTTACGTTGTTTCCGTTGACATATACATAGGAAGGTTTTCTACAATATTTATTTATTTCCATTTAAGTTGCATAAGCTAAGCCCTGCAACTTTCCAGACTAGCTGGGTAGATTATGAAACTCAAGGATATAAGTTACTTACTACTTCCCTGTCTGGGGCTACAAACTGTCTGCCACCTTGCTTGATATTTAATGGCAACCGATATCTCTACACAATGCCACGAAGTTGTGAACTGACCGATCATTACGCCATAGATAAGAGCAGTGAATGTTCAGTGGAAATTCATATTATCATTTGAAATATATTAATACATTATATGGTGTAGCTCTTCCAATACCTATCAGCCCTGAAAGATGGAATCGGTGAGTATTTGTCTAGTAAAGCGGGTATTTAAAATCTACTCCGTTTCAAAACTTATGTTCCAGTATTGTTGGTTGTATTCATCCAATGAATGTGACAGTCTCTCCAATATCTAAGGTTTATACTGTGAAACTGATTTATAACAAAACCAATGTGGTTAACAAAAAATAATACTGTTAGAAACAAAGGGATCATTTTCACAAGCCGAGACTAAAAATTGTCTGTTTATCAAGATCGTCTTTGACAAGTTTTAGCAGTTGGGTTTAGCATCAACGGCAGTTTGAAATCTACTATTTCTAGGTTTATCAGCAGAATTTACCATTTCACCGAGTGTTTACTGTTTAGAAAACAAGTGTGATTATTTAAAATGGTTGCTGGTTGATAAAGTTAACAGCTATCACATTGCAACTCCAGACATTAGAAACAGTTCTATTCTTTTGTCTCTCTTCAGCGACATCGTTGTTTACCTCTAAGAAACAACATTATTGTTTAGTATCAGCCTTCATAACCTTGAAACGAAAATATTATATGAAACACATATTTATAAAAATTGATTCATAAATCATTGATGGTGTTTTTTATTATCCCCCTTGACCATGTTTTCCATTTTGAGAATGCGGTATCATTTTACATGGTTTGCTCCAAGATGGCGATCAAGAACTGGAACTACAACCACATTCAGAACACAATTCTGATGTACAATGATTGACCTGGCTTTAACGATACTTCTCCGTCTCGCAGAAATGAGTAAATTATGGAATATTTGACTCATCTTTTATAATTTGAGAGATAAAGCTGAAATAAGTGTCACAGTGGAAATAAATTGTTATGAGGTTTATAGTGTTATGTGTCTGTGTGTTCATGACATTGTGGACAAAGGAATATAATGTTTCTCACAACTTTTGGTCATCAAAAAGAAGCCTCAAATATCTGCCGTTGGCGAAAAATCAATGTATGTATACAGTAAATATTTCTATTTAAAAGAAGTCCTAAGGGACTGGCCAACTATTTAACGCCCATGCGAAACCGTTAAAGTAAGAAACTTCAAGTTTGCCAGAGCATATAATTTGCGATCTAAAGTACTGTAAGGAAACATTTTTGGTAATTTGATCGGGAAGGAAGGCGGAATAGAGTGGTACTTATTATATTGTAATGTTCACATCTGCTAATTGCAGAGTGTTAGAGGCAGCTTATTTGGTATTTTAATTTGTCATTTAATATAATTAGAAATGTTTAAATTAGAAAAAAAGTACATGAACATTAGATATCAGTCAGATGAATCCGTCTACTTTTCAATGACAGTCACAACCTGATGTAAACATTGTGCGGAAACAAAATGGTTATATATAGTTCATTCCTAAGGTAAAGTGTTTAGAACTAGAATCAAAAGAAAGAGATATTTGCAGCTCCGAAAGTAACAGGAGAATTATGGACAGGTTATTCCCAATCAATATTATATAAAACGATAGTCCGTTTATAGTTTATAGTTTGGCTTGCGATTACAGTAACAAAACCACTCCTTCAGTAAGGGACATTACCAAAAGCCACTCTGAAGCAAAGAACTTAAGATTGGACCGATGTAGAATGGATGAGAAGACTCCGAATCTAAGTTTCAAATTTTCGATTTCCTACGTCAGACGATTGTACGTTACTCTTCCGGCTTTTGTCTACACCCTAATACTTACTGTAAAACACGTACAATGACACATGTGATCAATTACAGATTAAGTCAAATGAACAGAATAATAAATACTTGGTTTCATAGGTACTTGAAAACATACATAACAAGTGACACAGTACCATGTGTAGCAAAGTTTTATAACCCTATTTTTTGTGATAAATATGAAAGAACGAAAGAAATGAAGACCCATTTTGTTAGGGTCATTTCGCTGCTGGTTTAACTAGCTCAGAGATCGCTGCATTCCAGAATCCTGTCTCCTCTTTTGTCCTCGAATTTCGAAATCAACTGAATGTTGCCACGGGAGATGTCACCACTGATTCAACAGGAAATGTCATTATCGGTGTTCATTTATTATCGGCGGAATTTGTCCGGTCCTTCTCAGCTGCAATTAATAAGGCTAGTGAGATGTCCATGCGTATACACAGCAGAGGACTGCAAGCTAATGATGCCACCATCCGACGTTTGGTTTATAAGAGCTTTCAATACTAGTTGTAATTGTTGCTGAAAGAACATCTCTTCTTCCAGAGAAACCAGAGTGACCCAAAATTCAAAACAAGGCGCCACCTGAACTAACAAATACATTCAGAGAAATTTGGAATGGTCTGTTTTCATTTGATGAGAGGACCTTTGTTCTGGATTGAAAGGTTAACAGCAAAATATATTGATGACTGTGTAAAAGTCACATGGAATTTCCAATCACAAGATTTTTAGCTTCGGTGATTTTTTTTCAGGGGGTCATGAACAATTGAGACAATCTGATATCCCAAGATATCTTTGTTGAAGTTGACAGATTTACCGCTGTTACGCAATAGTGTTGAACACGGATCTGAGGCCCTGGGGGTAATGTTGTAGCACGAGAAAAGCAGTATTTTTTTTATAAGGAAATCCATTCCATACCATTCAACCCAAACAATCCAACAAAGTCTACCCTAATAATTTCCCCGGCATGTTATTTCCAACGTGTATCTCAGCTACCCTGCTGATAATACAGTCTACTATTAGGCCTACGTACAGGGTCGCGGTTGAGAAAGAATCCAATACCCAACTACGCAACTCCGTTGCGTTTCACTGCGCGGTTGTTACGGATAGAATGGGGCACATTTCCACTACTCATCGTATTCCAGACCTTTGACTATTTGGGAAGCATAACAGTATTTTGTTTGGAACTGCCGTCAATTTCACTCAGTGATGTCGTTCAATGTGGATGTAACTACATGAACATAACGTTAAACAGGTTATATATGTTCTCTTCCTCTAGTATTTCTTCTTTATTCTCTGCCAACGTGAATGTGTTCTCAAACACGTACTGCACCACGTGTTCCCCTTAACACCAACAATATGAGCATCAATGTGTTCGTGCTATATATGTGTTAGCGAATAAGTCGTAGAAGGTTGTTATCAGGGGCGTCCTTTAGGGAAGACGGGGAACAATTGAGGCCTATTCCGGAAGAAGGGCGCATAAACCGTTATCGTGAATGGAGAAAAAAGGAATTTAAAAATTTTATTAGAATATATAACAATAACATAAGCTTGCAAATACCTGTTACAGGTTTTCTTAATATAAATGATATGTTTGCCTAATAAATAGCTTGTATTAAATGAAAATATATTTTATTTTAAATATTTATAAACATATTTGTATAAAATGTTATGTGCCCATTTTCCGAAAATCCTTGTTGGTTGAAGAAATAGCACACTATTAATGCAACACAATAATGTCTTTATTCTAAACAAAACAAATATAAGCTATTACCCATGGCAATAGATATATTATGATTTAGTCCTGTTCATACTCATTCAATGTATATTCAATCCAGTTGTTGTCTTCAGCTGACAAGAACTTCATTATAGACCGAACATCTTTCTATTTCTGTTCGCTTACTCCAACAAAAGCGGCAGGCTTAGGGTCAATATCACTCAATTCTTTGATATTAGTATTTGAAAGATAAGAAACTGTTGGCATGTTGGCATGTACGTAATAAAACACAGCAGAACGCCTGATAACAGTGCACTTTATCATTACATATTACATAATGGTGTAGTTTGAAGTTTTTGATGATGGGTAGGAACGAAGGAAAGGATCAAGAGCTGAGTCCCAATCCTTAATCAAATCTTTATCCATTGTCACTTCAAAAGGAGATGGATTATGTCCACAGGTAACGATGGCTTCTAACCATGGCTTAGGAGATCCGATTCGCTCCAAGTTTTTTATTTTGTTTAGAACAAACCCGAAGTTGTGGTCGCACTGGCTAAGCGAGCGTCCACGCACAGGATATAAAAATATTATTTCTACTTTATGAACTTTAGCCAACCAAGAACAACATTTTGTTATTGTAGTGTTTCTGTTTTGTCCATCTGTAGCATCTGACAACAATACTACTGTTCTTAGTTCTGAAACTTGCTGAGGTTCTTTTATAAACGGTCATATAAAAAAGAAGCTACCGCTGCTAGGGTCTGAACTCAGCTGTGCGACAAAACAGTAGTGCAAAGCCTTACAAAAACAATATCGCTAGTCTGTCAGAAATAAAGATATCGAGATTAAATTTTCACACCATCTACAGTATAACATGGCGGTTCGTGCTCATTGATTTCCTGAAAAAGGGCACATAGGCCTATGTGCCCTTCTTCCGGAATAGGCCTCAATTGCCCTTCCTGAGTTTTAGTTATATGTATCTTAAAAAATTATATCCTTACATAGGTATTAATTAAAAAACTTGAAACTTTTATGTCCGGCGACAATGTTGCCAGCTCTGGGAAAAATAAAAAAATGTCAGGGTCTGTTGTTGTCCACGTCTTGAATAAGTGTGAGGATAAAAAACATTTCATTTACTGAACTCTGACAAGAAACCAGGACCACTTGTATATCGACGTTTACTAAACATGTTATTCTTTTAGTCTTACAGAGAGGGTACTGCTTTCAACGGATAACTGTACAACAATTTTATCACATTATTCACTAATATTGCTATTATGTTGTTAAACGAGAAACTTTTAAATAACTATTCATGAGCAAGTTAAGTTCTAGGACTTTTAGGTAGAAATTAATATTTTACACAATGTGTATATAAACACCTTCATAAAATCAGTATCCTTCAAAATATATATCAAAGTATTGCCGACAACTCTCTAATTTGACGTTTCTAACAAAGTGACTACACCGTAAAATTCTGACATCGTACTTTTGCTTAAAAAAATACACCTTATCCTTCAAATGGCATAAAACTGTTTCTTATCATGAAATAATTTCATATTTTACAGTCCAAATCGTTACTTATATCTTTATATCGTCAATTTGGTAAAGGTGTCATAATTATTGTAGAACATCTAACCAACTATGTGCCGCAATGTCGTATGCAAACTACCAGTATGAATAAACGGGAGTTTATATCGTTAAAGATGGGAAAGTGACAATTTATAAACCGCAGGAACCTGTGAAGACAATCCAAGGACAGATTTCTAGCAATTGAATAAACTGCGGATCCAAGCTAAACGCTGTACATGAAAAGATAGAAACATGTATGTTCTAGTGCTGGATATAACATGGGTTCTCTGGAATCAAAAGAAGTTTGGATTCTGAATCCTATTGCATGTTAGATGTATGATTGAACAGTTTTGAGGTTTATTGTATTTCAAGTGTAATGGTAAAATATAAAGTTGATAGTGACCTATATTTATTGAAACAAGAAGTCACGAATGACTAACTAAGTCCCTAGCATATGGGATGAAACCTGTGTGTTTAGTGCCGCTTTCACCAAAGCTCTCCATTGACTTTTGTTCTTAACCAAATAGGTTCCACTTTCTACTTTGTATTCCTATTTCTGCTAGATCCATCTTAATATTGTTCCACCTGGACCTACTTTAGGCCACAAAGTCGATTAGAAATGCATTTCCTTGCAATATTTCTTATAGTTTTTTAGACGTCATGTTAGAAACGTAGTAGTAATAAATGTCTGCCGTTTTCATTTTAGTAGAGAATTATGATTCGAATTGATATATTTTCCTGAGTCGCTGAATCTATTAGAAGGAAAACACTTGTTACTATTACTTACTCTTTATAGTTTATGCCGATAAAGTACGAATAAATTTTACCATTTCCGCTTTTAGCAGAATAATACGTGTAGTTATGATATCTTTTGTACAGGCTCTAAATCTATTACATAAGTAGCTCTTCGTTATCTATTAACGTTTAGTTTTTATCGTGTTGAATGTTGATGCCGAGATGGTTATTGTCTGCCACTCTGATTTTTAAGCAAAAAGTTTAGTAGAAGAAACAAAGTATTTTCCTAATAAGTAAATCGATTACTAAAACACCTTTTTCGATGTTGTTCAACGTTTTAAATAGTTAGTAATAAATTTCTATAATTTTGGTCTTAGTATAATAATGCGAATTTGAGATAATATGTTTCCCTGAGACAATGAATCAATTCCAATAAACTGTTTGTAGCTATGTATTACTGGTTTTATTCTATGACGATCAACTGTGGAACCGCAAACGGCTGACTTGTACGCCTTTGGTTTTGAAAAGAGGATACACAGATGACATGTAGCCATTATTGAGCCCTGATGCGTTTTGAGAAATCTGGTTCCCCGATGTTTGTTCCCGTTGTTGCTCCCATACATATCGAACAATTGGTGGTAAGATATTGCCATTCTTAAAAACTTCTGACACTTATGCATAGAATAGTCTGGAAGTATAAAAACTATCGTGATTGTTACATGAACAACGATCAATTATAAATTAAACATCGTTTCATAGGTGACAGCGAAGAGGAAAATATCAATTTTTAAATGTAGTTTGAGGCATAAAATGTTCATAAAATCTTGGTGATAATTTCTGATACTTTGCTTTAAAGATTGGTTAATGCTGATAACCAGACAAAAACACTATTACAATATATGAAATATTATAATATTTGTCGTACATAGAACTTAATGTTCAACTATACATTAACATATTTTCTTAAGTTAACGATTCAAATATTTTAAAGTTCAGTGACCCCGTTTATCACGCTACCCTAATGATTATAACATTATCCTGGCTTGTGCTTCTGTTAGGAGTTTTGGGTGTGAACTCACAAAAATTAAAAAAAAGAAGCACATTAATAAGAGGGTCGTGGAGGCACAGTGGTAAAGCGTTCACCTCTGGAGCAGAGGGTTCCAGGTTCAAACCCTTTGTGGTGAAAAAACACTGTTTACGTTCGTTTCCTCAGAATTCTACCTCTTCTTTCCATTTTCTTCATTCCATAATTTTATGTATTTCTCATCATCACCGTCTCCTTTAGCCTAACCGGCATAACCGTTGGGCGTAAAACTTAAAATATTCAATTCGTTTTTTCAAAACAATAATAGTGTATTGCTCACAAAGAAAAGCTTGTTAAGGGAAAATTAACAAGATTAAGCGAACAATACCTTAGAAAAATAAAGAAACAGAATCCATTAACGATAATGGGAAAACCGTATATTCCACTCTGTAATGAAATATATATAACAAGGAAATAAATAGAAGATGCTTCATAACTGCTAGAAATCTACCTCCTATGCATTTTCTGAACGAATATTCATATGCGACACAAAGTGGTTGATTTTCATAAATACGAATGTTTGAAAATATTCGGTGAGGAAGGGCAAACTCTCAGAATCATCTTCAGACAAGGTCTTTCCGAGTATAAAGTCATGTTCTGTTTGTTGTGAAATTAAGAGCAGTAATTGACTTCAAGTGAGTTCCAAAATTGGTATTATGACCGACGACATTTATTCCCAACTACTTTAATGGATTTATGCTGCACTAACCCAGAGATATCCTGAACCAAAAGATGGCCTTGATGTTACATAATAAAGCAAAACTACCCTGGACTCAAAAAAAACATTAATAAACTATTGAACTTGAATTCAGCCAACTGGTGGTATGTATTTCCGAGCTTTCTCCTTAAGAATACATCATTTTTCCCTCCTGACACACTTCTTAAAATTACAATGTTCAACCAACCAGCAGGAGGTGAAAGCTATTGTGCATCTTCTTTGGCTCTATAAATCAGCCTCTGTCTTAGAATGTTCAAACTATGAATCATATTGAATGATTATAACAACGTTTGCTAGATTTCTAATAGTACTCCAATGATTTTAATAAGTTACAGTACATAAGTGGATCCTTGGACTCCATAACGTAACGGTGTACATCAACTGAAAAATTGAGTTGTGGTTTCAAATAATGCGCATAGCATTAATAATTAATTTTTGCAAATATTACATTGCAATTTTCGCCGCAAATTTGCAAAGACTGCTACGTAATAAAGCTCTGGGTTACCACATGTTTATAGCACATTTTTCACAGGATGAATAGTAGAGGTAAAGAGGATGGCATGACAAAATATGTTTGGCTTCTCTTATTAATTGTTTAAGAGATTCTGATTTTTGTTTTCAGTGAATGGACGCTGGCCTGGCTTAGGTTTTGAGCTTTTTATGTGTGGGTGTGGGATGATAGAATGAAGACAAGTTTAACATGTAAAAATAACTTTGAACGACCGATATTAATGTCAAATCCCTAGTTCCAGGTTTTGTTGATGCGAATATTAACACTACCAATGTAGTTAATTGTCCTTCATGTTTATCCTTAGAAAGGAAGGAGTTTAAATACATTTAATCAATTTATGTGTGAATGTATTCGAGGAATTCATCTAACAATTAATATTAAATATTAATTTCTTTAGTTCTAAATTGACGTAACTAGCTAAACTGAAATAATGAATAAATTGAGGACAAAAGACATTCAAACAACTTTCGTAAAAAGTTATCCTTTTTTTGCTAATCTTATTTGAAGATACTGAATTTCGATTAGATTCTTATATCGATTGACAGCGTATGTGTCTTCTGGGTCGGAGACTTAGGTTCGATACTCGGGATGAGTTAATGTGGTACGGATCCCACGTTATCCTCTAGGCCAACGTTTCTTTTACAGCTTTCATTCTGAGATGACACTATAATATGCAATTTAACGAGTCCCAAATGTATTTTATTTATTTTTCCTAATTTTAAACAATATAACTTCTCTTCGACGTGTCTTACTGTATTTCACGGATGTTTCTTTATTTTAAAAAATATATGTGATTATAAGAGTCACGTATTGTGATTATTTATGTGTATACGTATTAATCTGGTTTAGACATCAGGGAACAATAAGTTCAACTGTCAGGATTAAGAATTTGTCCGTGTGCACATAGTTTTTTTCCCTCTGTCTTTCATTCCGATCATGTGATGGGCGGGCCGCAGGCGGTTATGCCGTCTCTATGGCCAGAGTGATGTCGTTAGTATGGTAAGAATAGTATGGTGGTTGGATACAGGGCGCTAATATATTCTAGGTGCAGTCAGAAAGCTTCTCAGTATAAGTGGTGGTGTATCCAAGAAGCAGAAGTGCAACAAGGCTTTGGATAGATTAGTTTGAGGTGAGGTAGAGAGGTTCGGCAGTTGTGTCATGGGAAAGCATGTATTGCCACTAACCTATTATCGATATATATGAGGATGGTGTTGGTATATTTGACGCTCAGGGTTGTAGTCATTGGAATTGGTTTCTTGTTCGTAAATTGCCAGTAGATGGTCGATTGGAGGATATCCAGTACAGGGGAGAGCTGGGGTCTCATGTAAGAGGGCCGTGAGCGTTTCATGTGATGTTGCTATATGGTGAGTAATGTATCGCGTGCGTAGGCGATAGAGGTGGTCCAAGATATGAGGCATTGTAGTGCGTTGATAGAGCTCAGCATTGGGGGTTCGATTAGTTAGAGAGTACGCAATGCTTAAGGCCTGACGCTCGAGGAGTTGTAGGCGACTATAAAAGTAAGGAGTCGCGGAAAGCCAAGCTAGATGACCGTACGTCATAGCTGATCGAACGAAAACTTTGTAGGTATACAGTAAGACGTTAGCATTTAAGCCCCAGGTTGTGCCTTTTAACTTTCTCAAGAGGTTGAGTCGACGGCGAACGCCTTGCTCGAGAGCAGTCAGGTGGGTGCGCCATGTAAGGCGTTTATCGAAATGAACCCCAAGATATTTAACACTATTGCTGAGCGAGATCTCTGATTCCAGTACCATAATATGTAGACGCTCAGGATTGCGTCTGGGACAGTACTTGTGTTTGTTGCGAGCAAAAAGTGTCATTTGTGTTTTGGTTGGGTTTAATTTTAATTTCCAGCGCAAGCACCAGGAGATTAGGTTATCTATGGATGCCTGTAATTGTAGATTAATGCGCTCGACAGAGGATCCGAGAGCGAGATAGGCGGTATCATCTGCGAACTGCAAAGCATGAATTGGCAGTGAGGGAGTAGGAATGTCAGCTACATATAGGATGTAGAGAAATGGACAGATTACGGATCCTTGAGGGACTCCTGCTCTTAAAAGAAATTCGTGCGAATGTCCTCGTTGAAGTTGGATAAATGCACGTCGCTGGTAGAGAAAATTGGCGATCACTCGTACGTAATGAAGTGGGAGTAGGCGCTTTAGCTTGTATAGTAGCCCCTCGTGGCAGACATTATCGAATGCACGTTCGATATCGAAAGAAATGAGCACAGATGGTAAGTGTTTATTAAAGTGATTCAGTACGAGCGAAGAGAGTTTCAGGAGTTGGTCGCTAGTGGCAAAGAAAGGTCGAAAGCCTGCCTGTGTAGAAGGAAGAATATTTCGTTCGGCAAGGAAAGGATGGAGTCGTTTCACAAGGATCCGTTCAAGGGTTTTACTGAAGAAAGATGTTAGGCTGATAGGTCTGTATGATGTGATTAATGCCGGGTCTTTGCGTGGTTTTAAGAAGACGAGGATTTTTGCGAGTTTCCACTGGTTAGGGATATAACCTGTGGTAAGAATGAGAGTATAGAGGACTGCGAGCAGGGTATGAAAAAGAGGGGGAGCCTGAGAAAGTTGCCTGTAGATTATGTTGTCTGCTCCTGGTGCTGTATTAAGTCTGTCCTGGAGTACTTGGTGGATATCCTCGGAAGTTATTGGGGCTAGAAGAGCATCGGTATCATTTAGTGGGTCGCCAAACTGAGCTTGGAGTAAGGGTTGAGTTGGAGCACCCTCTATGGCAATATGATGATGTGATGGATGGACAAAAATGGGATCAGAGTAGGGTGTAAAGGCCGTTTCGAAGTAAGTTGCAAATGCTGTTGCTTTCTCAGTATCAGTGGTAGGAACTGTGCCATTTACAACTAGTGGATAATGTGAACCATGTTTCTGGAAAGTTAGTCGTTTGAATAAGTTCCAGAATTTCGTCGGGTTCCTCTCATTTTGTAGCTGACTGGAAATCTGATTATATATTCAGATCAGAACTAAATAGCTGAGTTAATCTTTAATTTGTTTCCTTTACTGTACACTTTACATAAAGGCTTGCATTTTACCCCTTTTTGCCATAAACTTGTTAAAAGTCAATTTGGTTGGCAACATGTGTGTTTAATTTCCTAATAAATTTCACATGCTAATGTTAGAAGTATAATATTTGTATTTGATTGTTATCTCTGGAGGCAAATGTGAATATCGAGTAAAATTAGTGATCAAAATTATTATGTTGTCTTCAGTGTACAAAGTGATTATAATAAATAGTGAAAGTTTGACATAGTAAGTAGATACCAATTACAGTATTTATAGTTTGCTGGAGTAAATATAATCAAATAAATTATCTCTATTACAAATTCTGTTCTTTTGTTTAGTTGCTATATTACATTTAGGGTAACTTTATGCTTACGTAGATAAAAATAATACATGTATTACGTTTTATTATCATTAATGTTAATTATAAAACGTATATATTTATATATAATTGTAATATTATTCTTCATAATCTTTCATATTATTTAAGCAGTCAAATTTGATAACAAAATGTTCTTTCATTATATTCTTCCTTTAATACTGGTTATTTTATACTTCCTTCATATTTGAAAGTGTAGTCAATTGTGTAAAAGAGAACAAAACGTAATCATTTCTAAGGAAGCCCTTATCCTTGTGTAGACGTTCATGTACAATTGTAACATGACATATCAGCTCCTATCATGAACAGAAACTTAAACGTGAAAAAAATACCGTAACTCTTCTTCTTGAACTTATGACTATGTTGTTCAATAGTCCCTGTGAATGACCAATGAAACAGAAATAAATGTTTCTCTAGTACAAATATACATAAATATCCCGGAATGTACTTGAATACAACTAATTTTAAATCATCTGATAGACATCGGATGTAGTTTTCTAGCAAGGTGACTGAAATTTTTTACCTTATTTAGACGTCCATACTATTAGTAACTTTCATACCAAACAGTAATACCAATATGTCAAAAATATAACTTTTTGTTAGTACTAGATTGAATTACATATTCAGTATTATATATCACTATATCAAGTTTCTAATTTTATTTATTATACAAATACTATCCTTTACCTTGTAGACGATTCTTAGACAACGATTTTTGTTTTAAGATTTAACTTAAACATTCAATTAATTCATTTAATTAGGCATCCAAGTTAATATTTTTAAAACTACATTAATTAATACAAGATTTGTTATTATAGTCAAATATCAATACATTTAAATTACAGTAGTCTAAATGTTCGTTTCCTTCTTTCAGTAAACTAAAAGTTCTAGGTTGTGAAATTTTAGCCGTGATAGCCGTCAAACTACTTGTGATGCAGATATGGCCCAAGTAGGCAACAACAAATTGAATTAAACTAGGTTAAATTAAAGTAATGAATAAATAAAATGACAAAACTGGTTAGCGAAAAACAGTTTCACAGCAAATAAACATCAAATAAGTAATAAAATCTTTTCTACCGAATAAACGCTAAACAAATGATAAAATTGATTAACACAATGTCTAGTCGAAGACAGTAAGATGTTACAATTTGGACAGACTGGAAGAAGAAAGGAACTTTCATAATAGTAACTGAAGAACAAATCGGAAAAGGGTATTAGGAAGACCTAAGCGATGATGAGAGAACAATATTAAGATGGATCTCTCAGAAATGCAATTACAAAGAGGAAATTGGATCAATGTAAGGTAAAAGAAGCAATCAATGGGAATTCCAGAGTTCCATAGATCATAGAGCTAGAAAGCTAGTGTTATGTATTCATCAAAGATTGATAGAGCTTCTTGTTTGATTTTGTGCTTTTTGATTTATTAATTTAAAAATTGAGCTTCCTGGTGATGAAGTAAAAATTGAAAAGTTTTAATTTTAAAAATAGTATGTACTTCTGTTTCTTGAATGTTATGTACAATTAGGTGCATTGTTGACATAGTCTAACTAAATGCGCTTAGGAAGAATATTATATGAGAGAGAGAATGCTTGTGTTTTAATCCCAAAACTTACATTGTTAATTTGATTCTATTGGATATGGTATTAGAGGTTAGCAACAAAAATTACCACACTCCCATACGCATGTGTCCCTACTTTTTCCATGTAATATGGTAACAAGCCTGGTGCAATCAAACATCTTTTCTTCTTATCAGTCATCTTCTCATCTAACCGTTCACCTAGGGTTAAAATATCATATACAAATTTAGTTACCGGTTCGACCTCTTTCTGTAATGTCCCTAATTTTATCTTCAAAATCTAAATTAAAATTTGAACTTGTGAATTCGTCAATGGTGTCTACCAATGTAATTTTCGACAGGTAATACAGCAGGCCGGAAGCCAGCACTAACATGTATGGGGGCCGGTAGAAGTTAGGCAGGCCCGATCCTACCATGTTATACAGCAGTTTATCACACATTATAGTTCATTTGCAAGCCTTCCGTGAAACTTTTAGAGGCGTAGCAAACATTTAAAGCAGCTGGTTCCTCTCAACCCTACCGTGGATTGTAGAGGAATTGTACTTAGGAAAATTATCTATTTTGTTTAATAAATTAATTATGTATTTTATTATTACGTACATCACTTACAACACCTTTTCACTGCAGCATATTATATCACAGATCTGCGTATATTTCAGTTTTAGCATTTGAGTTTTGATACTGTTTATACAGTACGAAACCTCTTTCAAAGTATTCTGTACTTCTTTCGTAAATTTAAACCAAAATTTTTGAAGAAACCTTTCAAGCCAATTGTTTAAATTACACATTTTCAAATACAAATTTAAACAGCAATCGTTTTAATGTTAGGCAAAACTTTTAAAATTGTATGCAGTAAAGCTTTCACGGTGATCAACCAATCAGACTGCGCCAAATTAGTGATCAGCCTATTAGATTACATCAAGAATAACTTTTTCGGTAATTAACCAATTAGATGGCACCACCTTAAATTGCACGAGTTATGACTAACGAGGGAAGTACCCTATGTAACTCAAAAATAATTGCACCAAATTTGGTGTAAGAGTAGGAAATGAGACTAGAAAAGAACGTGAGGAAGCATTTGTTTCGCATCCGTTCGAAATCAGAAATGACGGGCTCTATATTTCTTAAGAGGTATGACCTGTCAGTTAGATATTGACGGGACGGAGCCTTTGCTCGTATTTGAGGCAAATACAAATGAAGTTGAAAAAAATTGAATGAAAACAGAAAAGATGCACTGAAGAGTAAATGAGCCAATGTCTACTCTCATTCCCGCCAGGCGAATAACAGGAAACTAAATCAACAACTCTCCTTATCATTACCCACCTTACATCTATAAAGAGGAATTTAAATAAATTTTAAAAAGCAGTCTCATCTGTTCAGGCTGAACGTGTGTTTTTTAACATTTTTATTTTTTGAACACAGTTCGTAGTACCGTGTGCGCCTGTTATATTTTTAATGCTTCTGTTAACAACTGATTCGTTGCGTCCGAAACAGTACTTGGAAGCTAACTTTATGAACCTGTCATACATGTAGAAAGTAAGACGTTCTGTCCTATGTGTGCTAGGCCAAAGAAGTGAAACCCTCATGTTAATTTTGTGTTCACACTATTAAAGTGCAGTATTTGCAAACCAATGAGTTATATTTCGAGTCTTGAACGCAGTTGTTACGAGAGTGTTTCTGTCCAATGCATTTGATGCTTTCAAATGGTGTGTAGACCAAATTCAAATATTTCGTTTATCCTTTGCGTTAACGTAGTTTTATTAATGAACAATGTTGTATGTATTCAAACGGTTATTGTAGTTATGGCCCTCCACAGTCGTTCCCATTTTCAACATCACTAATCCCGAAATATATATATTTAAATACCCCTTAAAAACACTGAATACTTTAATTTTGGTGTGCGCTACATCATAGATATAAAAATTCGTAAAGATGAAACCAGTTAATATTGGTGGATTCAAACATTTAATACTAGCGTACTGACATCTTATATTGTGAAAAAATACAGCAACGTTTGTACCCTCGTTGTAAAACGTCTGATTAAATTCTGTATGTATTTTCTTTATTTTTCAATATAATTTCATTAAGCTAACTAGTGATGCATATCAAATTGGTAATGGCAAGGGCAGTTGATAAATGTAGTATAGCGGTATTTGCTTGGCGGGACTGAGTGATGACATTTGCTTGTTTCTGTTCAGTTCATCTTTTCTGTTTTTATTTTACTTTATTTAACTTCTTCCGTATTGGCCGCAACAGCGAGCAAAGGCCTTGTCCCATCAATATCAGATTCAGTACTTTTTTAGAACTGAAAAGGCCACGCCTGCGAAACTAATGCTTCCACATATTCTTTTCTATTCTCATTACCTACTCCTACACCAACGTTGATGCAATTATCTCTAAGTGATATCACGTCTTTCGCAGTAAGTTCAAAGTATTGTTACATGTCATGTATCATGTATTAAAAGTTTGTCATAACTTCAACTCTAAGATTCAAAGAATTGAATTGTTAATGTTACGTATCAGATTTTAAGTCCATAACTTAAAACTCGAGGTAAAAATCAACCAATTAGATTTGAGTAAAGATAACTTTCCTCCAACAATCTTATACTATGAATTGTGTCTAAAGTTCAAAATATTATTTTATATTAATCCAGTATTGAAGTTACCTTGTTGGACGTTAAGCACTACATTCATACTTCGCGCTCCCAAATTTAAGAAAAATGCTCAAACCAAAATTTTCATGAAAAATGCAATAACATACCTAAGTCATAAAATTAACCATATAATCATATCTTTTAGTTAGGCTTCATCTAAGATGATCAATTAGGTCAACTCCGGTAATTATTTACCTATAGATGAATATAAGTAGAAGAAACTGGGGTCTACAAACTTTCACCGAATTTTATTATTTGGTAACTCACAAATTTAAGCAGTGGTCCTATGTCCCGTAGCGCATTTTGCAAAGGGCGCATCAAAGTTTACATGTCATATTAAAAGAAGAATGAATCGATATATACAAACCTTATCAAAGAACATAAATTTGGTCAGTAATACGAATCGAACACCCTTCGCGTGGTACAGCGTATTACTTACGTATATAATTTGTATTTCTTATCCATGGGCGGGGCTAATCGAGATGAATTAAATATACCGATATATATATATTATGTAAAATATTTTCACAATTCTCAAATTCAAGGAGGGTGATCCTAAGTACTCCTCCGAAATTTTAAGAGGAACGCATCAATGTACCAATGGCCTAGACCCTATATATCCATATAAGATAATAATGTTCCATCAAAAAACATGAAATTGGTCAATAACTGACAACGTGGCCGTACTAATATTGACAATTATTTACCCAAAGAATGGAAAAGCTGGACGACCAAATTTTTTAAAATGATACATATTCATATTCTAAAAGCAATTACCAATTATTGATTTGGGAACTTCCTAAATTTAAGATTGGTGCACAAATATCCCTGTGTCTTATGAAACCAAATAACCCAATAACCTTCTTAATTGAAAAAAATGTCTATTTTATATCAATAGAATTGAACAAAATAGATCACCAAAATTTAGAAAGGGTCCTAGAGAACGCTCACCGAATTTTGTTATTTGGTAACTCCAAAATTAAGGAATGGTTCTATGCCCCAACAAAGGGAACATCAAAGGAAATGGACTCCTACAAAGGAAATGTCCTACAAAGTAAATGTCCTACAAAGTAAATGGACTATTTTTTGGCAATTTTAACCCATAAAAGACAACGAGACAGACCGCCCAAATTTGTAGTGCTATATGTCAAGAACCTATACTAATATGCCATATTCTTGAAATTGACAATTTCTAAAATTTAAGTGGTGGGCCAAGATAGTCAAGCCAAATTTCAAAACGATCTATTAATGTACCCATGTCTTATGGAGGAGTATAAACCCGGTACACACTTATATAACCATATAAGGTAATAAGACGACATCAAAGGAATAAATAGGGTTAATAACCAACCTCATTGCAAACACGTGGGTGTACTAACTTTTTTTTTCAATTTTGTATTCATCAAAGGGAACAAGATGAACCAACAGCGTTTATTGTGATACATATTGGGGCCCTGAATTACTATGCCATATTTTACATATTGAAATTTCAAAAATTTAAGGTTTTGGCCAGTTCACACCTCCTAGATTTTCAAAGGTGTGAATAAACGTACCAATGTATTATGAAAGGGAATGGACCTCTATATGCGCACATGTAACCATATAAGGTAAAACGACCTCACCAAAGTGGATAAATTGAGCCAAAACCTCCAAAATTTGAATTTTGGTAATGTTTTTCCCATGAAAGGGAACGAATGACCAAAAAAACTCACCGATACAAATCCTGGTCGTATACTACTACATCAAATTTTCATATTTGTCATTCTCCAAAATTTAAGGAGGTGGTCCTTCGTAACCCTGTGAAATTTTAGGGGTGGACCAAGGTACCCCTGCCATTTTTCAAGGAATTATGGTTTTTATTTGTAAAAGACAGGCTAAACACAGTGTTTAAAACAGTTTATATATTATACCAAATTTCTTATCATAATATGCAGAAAAGCAGTATTATAACTAACCCTCCAACAGGTCTATGAAAACCTAAGTCCTTATATAAAGCAGACAATTAATACAAGTTTTAGATATAAAATAACCGATGGAAGGAATTTTGAGGAAAACAGAGGTGGGTAGCATCGATGACTTAAGAGGGTAGGGCAAATCGGCCTACACAAAATGATTTCTTTCCTTCTTTATTTTCAAAAAAAAAAAAAAAAAAATACAGTATATTTCAATTGAAAGAAAAGCGAAAATGAACCTTCCGTGAAAAGGAACAAGAACGACAAAAAAAAAAAAAAAAAACAGAATATTGAATACATATTAAACCATAAACCCTAAATAAAAAAAAATCGCGGGCAAAATTGGACCCACTATGGTCTTTCTAGGATTTAGCCTTGGATGAAACCCGAAACGTAATTCAGATGCCACATTAGACCTTGGATTCAGGTTCTATTTTAAGCCTTCAATGAGACTACAATAATGATTCAGCTCCATCTTTAACTAAGAAATTTATTGTTTAACATCGGCATCGAAAAAGGAGAATAAACTCTACACAAGTAACTTCAGTACTTTACATTTTTTGCTAGTGCACTCGTCTTTGATGAATGGGATTCAGGGTTTGATTCAAGGTGAAGAGCATTGAAAAATCTGAAAGCATTACAGTTCTTCAGATTCCACCTTAAATTGTCTCTCTCTGAGAATTGTCTATGATTCTTATGGCCTCGGTGCTAAAAGGGACACTAAATTCTAATCGAATAAGTTACATTAGTTACATTATTTTATAGTTTGAAACTTTTAACCAATTTACTAGTTTAATCTGTTTCTTTTCTTCTACCTACAATTTTGTCTTATTTAATTCTGGAATACCTGTCCCTACCTTCCTCGTAACTTAGGATTTTACCATCAGTTTTACAAAAAAGTTCGTATGTACGTTGGCAGTTACAGCAAAGGAGCATTACATTTTTAAACATGTCATTCATTCTAAGGATAATTCCTCAGTCGTGTGTAAAAAGGTGTTGAGAAGTTTAATACTTACATGTCTTCTTTAAAAAAATCTTAGATTTCTGAACATTTTGCCAACATGGCCTTCGGCTTCCTTAAATGAATTATAAAGAGAAAAATGTAATTATTGAATCGCAACTCAAAATTAAGTGCTGTTTAATAAATTTTCCCCATACGTACGTACAAATAAACAGTGATGTGATTTAAACCCTTTTCTGCTTCGAAAGATGACTGTTACATAATTCCACTATTTCAGGTATCACATAACATATGAATTTTCAGTGTAAAGTATAATTGCAGTAATTCCTGTTAACGTTCGAAACGAGACAGACAATTTAAAGACTGGTTTCTCTGGTCTCGGTATCGTCTTGAAATACAAGTTTTCTTCTCGGTCTCGATCTCATGTCCGCTATGATTTGAACAGTTGAATCTCGGTCTCGTCTTCATTTATAAACATGCTACTCGATGTGGGCCTCGTGTCGAAAATTCTATACGTGACGAGATGAGAAAAGTGCTACTGTCCCTATTCCTAAAAGCTTCTTTTATAATTCTTATCCTTTCTTCTATTTCTTCTTCTTTCATATACATATCAAACATTTCTTGGTGACTCAATCTATGTATCTAACAGTAGACACGCTCCATACTTGCTCGCTTCTAATTTCCACACCTGTTTGGTTCTCTTCGTTTTAAAACCAGTTGTTTTCTATAACAAATAGCTTTGTAACGTGTACACCTCGTGAAGGAATTTGGTATGTATAGTGTGATATTTTCCCAATTGAGATTGAAACCAAGAATAGTTGTAGATTTCTACCGCTTCCGGTGTTAGAATTGACCATTGAGAAATGGAAAATTTGCTCAAAATTACCTCTCGCTTATATTACCATTTTTCCTCTTTAGTGATAAACGTAAAACCCGGAAATGGTTGGTTTCCGCCAATATCGGTTTGAGTAGAGTGACAGAAAAGAAAGACATAAAATCATCTACGAATTCTTAGAACGTAAGTAATATATTGAATAAGCGCTTCTCTTTATTCGATATTTTGTTGTTGCTCTATGCAGATCAATATTGAAACCAGAAATTTCAAAGGATTTCTGTCTGTTCTAGTTTAGGCACGAGCAAAACACGGAGACAAAATATATTTTTAGCTTGTTCCACAGATTCCTAGAGAAACAGCTTGTATTCCACGTTAATCAGTAGGTACCATAACATATACTCTCGCTGGTGAAAGGGGCGTTAATATCAAAATCCACTCCACTCAGCTAATTATGGATGTTTAAAGGTGCATTTCGCCAGCCCCCCCCCCACCTTGGAGTTTCGAAAAAAAACCTATGCCAATCGTTTGTGCTACGTTTGTGCCGGAATGTACCGCAAAAATTTTCGTTTGTACCACTTCCGGTAAGAAGTTATAATAGTTTTAAAGTGGGGGGGCTGGGGAAACGGCAGCCCCCCCACCTTGGAATTTCGAAACGAAACCTATGGCAATCGTTTGTGCTACGTTTGTGCCGGAATGTACCGCAAAAATTTTCGTTTGTACCACTTCCGGTACGAAGTTATAAGGGTTTTAAAGTGGGGGGCTGGGGAAACGGCAGCCCCCCCACCTAGGAATTTCAAAACATAACCTATGCCAATCGTTTGTGCTACGTTTGTGCCGGAATGTACCGCAAAAATTTTCGTTTGTACCACTTCCGGTACGAAGTTATAAGGGTTTCAAAGTGGGGGGGGCTGGAGAAACGGAAGCCTCAAACCTTGGAATTTCGAAACAAAAGGTATGCCAATCGTTTGTGCTACGTTTGTGCCGGAATGTACCGCAAAAATTTTCGTTTGTACCACTTCCGGTGCGAAGGTATAAGGTTTTAAAGTGGGGGGCTGGAAAACGACAGCCTCCAAACTTGGAATATCGAAACAAAAACTATGGCAATCGTTTCTGCTACGTTTGTGCCGGAATGTACCGCAAACATTTTCGTTTGTTCCACTTCCGGTACGAAGGTATATGAGTTTTCAAGAGTGGCTGTGGTAACGGCAGCCCCGCACCCAGTAATTTCGAAATGAAACCTATGCCCACTCTTTGCACTACTTTTGAACAGGAACGTTTCGCTAAACTATTTTCTGTACCACTTCCGGTACAAAGATAAGAGAGTTTCAAGCTACGGGGCTGCCGTTTTGATGCCCCCCCGGAATTTAGAAACGAGACCTATGCAAATCGTTTAACAACATTTGTGTCGGAATGTATCGCAAACATTTTTGTATGTATCACTTCCAGTACAAAAGTATGATAGTTTTAACTAGGGGGCTTCCGTTTCCAGAACCCCCCATCTTGGAATTTCGAGATAAGAGTATGTCAATCGTTTGTGGTACGTTTTTACCGGAATGTACCGCAAAAAAAATTACGTGCCTGAAGTTGGCCCCCCACCTCTCCCAAATCACACCAAACGTTGCACATCGTTAATGCATCGTTAGTGCACGTTAGTGCATTTAGAACTAACGTTAGTGCTATCAGCGTTTACGAGATCGTTTACGAGATATTGAAGATTTTGGTTTGGGACGTACTTCATATTAAGTTAGCCCCCCACCCATCTTTATGCAGACAGATTTTTACTAAACTTAGCGCATCGTTAGTGCATCGTTAGTGCATCGTTATTGCACTTAAACACACTAAGCACTACCGTAAGTGCTACCATATTTTGGGATTATTCAAGATTTTCGGTGGGGGGCCAACTTCAGAAATATCAAATTCTATACAAATAGAGGTAGAAACATGGGGTTGACGGTAATCGTTAGTGCGTTGTTAGTGCACTTAAACGCAATAAGCACTAACATTAGTGCTACCATATTTTGGGATTTATTCAAGATCTTTGGTGGGGGGCCAACATCAAAAATATCAAATTTTATACAAATAGAGGTAGAAACATGGAGTTAACGGCAATCGTTAGAGCGTGATTAGTGCACTTAAATGCACTAAGCACTAACGTTAGTGTTACCACATTTTGAAATTTATTCAAAATTTTTGGTGGGGGGCAACTTCAGAAATATCAAATTCCATACAAAGTGTCAGTATTTTCAGGAATCAGTAACGAATGCACTAATTACTTTGTTAGTGCTTGAAGAGGGCGCAAATTCACGCTGACTACCAAAGATATTTTACTTGTAGCACTTACACTAATTAAGCACTAACGTTAGGGGTTGGTGCACGAAGAACCACTAACGATGCACTAAGGATTGTACTGGAAATGATCATTAGTGCTTTTTAATTTGGCAGAAATTTGACACAGTGGAAAACTCCCCTTAAATTTCTTATGTGAGTTTCCTGAGATGTAACTGGCCATAACTACACTAATAGTGAAGCACTAACGAAAACAGCTCTAATTTTTTCGTTATTGGTTGAAGTGGGGCGCCAAGTTCATGAAAGCTTCCAAAGGTTTTTTTACTTGTAGGACCTACATTAATGAAGAACTAACGTTAGGTGTTAATGCACTAAGAAACACTAACGATTTCAGTAGAAGAGGTCATTAGTGCTTTTGATTTTGGCGGAAATTTGACGCAATGAAAAATTCCACATGAATCTCTTATGGGATTTTTGTGGCATATAATTGGCCATATCTACATCAATAGTTAAGCATTAACGGAACTATGAGTGTTTTGCAGAAGCGCTAACGATACATTAACGAATGGACTTATTTTTCGTTACTGCTTGAACTGGGAACCAAGTTCACGCTGGCCCGCAAAGGTTTCTTACTTGTAGCACCTACACTAATGAAGCACGAAACTTAGGTGTTGGTTCACTAGGAAGCACTAATATTACAAGGAAAGAAAACTTTCGAATTTATCGTGAACTTAGCCCCCACTACAAGCACTAACGAAAAAATTAGTTTTATACGTTAGTGCATTGTTAGTACTTCTAGAAGATACAAGTAGTTTCGTTAGTGTTTCACCATTAGTGTAGAAATGGCCAATTATAAGTCTCAAAACTCCCATAAGAAACACATGGGGAATTATTCATTGTATCAAATTCCCATCTCATTCAAAAGCACTAATTACCTCTGTTAGTGCAATTGTTAGTGCATCGTAATTGCTTCTTAGAGTACAAACACCTAACGTTAGTGCTTCATTAGTGTAGGTGTTACAAGTAAAGAAACCTATGGAGAAGTCAGCGTGAATTTCGCACCGACACTTTAAGCACTAACGGAAAAAATAGTCCAATTCGTTAGTGCTTCTATAAAGCACTAACAATTTCGTTAGTGCTTCTATAAAGCACTAACAATTTCGTTAGTGCTTCTATAAAGCACTAACAATTTCGTTAGTGCTTCACTATTAGTGTAGTTATGGCCAATTACATATCACGAGACTCAACAGATTTTTAGGCAAATTTTTCATTGAATCAAATTTCCGCCAAATTCAAAATCACTAATGATCTCTTCTAGAGCGATCGTTAGTGCATTGTTAGTGCTTCTTAGCGCATCTACACCTAAGGTTAGTGCTTCATTAGTAAATGTGCTACAATTAAAATACCTTTTGAGGCCAGAGTGAACTTAGCGCCCCCACTTCAAGCACTAACTAAAACTTAGTGCCATTCGTTAGTGCATTGGTAGTGCTTCTGGAAAACACTAACAATTTAGTTAGAACTTCAATATTAGTTTACTTATGGCCAATTACATGTAACGAAACACATAATAAATTTATGGGAAATTTTTCATTGCGTCAAATTTCTGTCAAATTCAAGAGTACTAATGATCTATTCTAGTGCAATCGTTAGTGCATCGTTAGTGCTTCTAGAAAACACTAACAGTTTCGTTTGTCCTTCAATATTAGTGTAGTTATGAACAATTACATGTCACTAAACTCCGATAAGACATTTATTGGGAATTTTTAATTGCATCAAATTTCCGCCATATTCAAAAGCACTAATGATATCTTCTAGTGCAATTCTTAGTGGTTCTTAGTGCACCAACCCCTAACGTTAGTACTTCATTAGTGTAGGTGCTACAGGTACAATATCTTTGGAGGGCACGGTGAACTTGCGTCAACTTCAAGCACTAACAAAAAATTAATGCCATTCATTACTGTATCGTTAGTGCTTCTAGAAAGCACTAAATGTTTGTATGAAATTTGATATTTCATAAGTTGGTCCCACCAGAAATCTTGAATAAATCCCAAAATATGGTAATGCTAACCTTAATGCTTAGTGCATTTAAGTGCACTAACGATGCAATAACGATTGTCTTTAACTGCATGTTTCTACCTCTATTTGTATAGAATTTGATATTTCTGAAGTTGGCCCATATCTAAAATCTTGAATAAATCCCAAAATATTGTAGCACTAACGTCAGTGTTTAGTATTTTAAGTGCACTAACGATGCACTAACGATTGCCGTTAACTCTATGTTCCTATCTCTATTTGTATAGAATTTGAAATTACTGAAGTTGCCCATCCCACCGAAAATCTTGAATGAATTCCAAAATATGGTAGCACCAACGATAGTGCTTAGTACGTTTAAGTGCACTAACGATGCACTAACGTTTGCCATTAACCCCATGTTTCTATCCCTATTTGTATAGAATTTGATATTTCTGAAGTTGTTACCACCCCACCAAATTTTTTGAATAAATCTCAAAATATAGTAGCGCTAACGTTAGTGCTTAGTGCGTTTAAGTGCACTAATGATGCGTTAATGATTGCTGGTAACACTATGTTTCTACCTTTATTTGTATACAATTTGATATTTCTGAAGTTGGCCCCCCCACCAAAAATCTTGAATAAATCCCAAAATATGATAGCACTAACGTTAATGCTTAGTGATTATAAGTGCACTAACGATTCCCGTTAACTCAATGTTTCTATCTCTATTTGTATTGAATTTGACGTTTCTGAAGTTTGCCCCCACTTTAAATGACTTATAACTTCGTACCGGAAGTGGTACAAACGAAATTTTTTGCGGTACATTCCGGCACAAACTTAGCACAAACGATTGGCATAGGTTTTGTTTCGAAATTCCAAGGTTGGAGGCTGCCGTCTCTTCAGCCCCCCCCCTACTTTAAATGACTTATAACTTCGTACGGGAAGTGGTACAAACGAAAATTTTTGCGGTATATTCCGGCACAAACGTAGCACAAACGATTGGCATAGGTTTTGTTTCGAAATTCCAAGGTAGGGGGTTGCCGTTTCCCCAGCCCCCATTTCAAAACCCTTATAACTTCGTACCGGAAGTGGTACACACAAAAATTTTTGGGGTACATTCCGGCACAAACGTAGCACAAACGATTGCCATAGGTTTTGTTTCGAAATTCCAAGTTTGGAGGCTGCCGCTTCTCCAGCCCCCCCCTCTTTAAAACCCTTATAACTTCGTACCGGAAGTGGTACAAATGAAAATTTTTGCAGTACATTCCGGCACAAACGTAGCACAAACGATTGCCATAGTTTTTGTTTCGAAATTCCAAGTTTGGAGGCTGCCGTTTCTCCAGCCTTCCCACTTTAAAACCCTTATAACTTCGTACCGGAAGTGGTACAAACGGAAATGTTTACGGTACATTCCGGCACAAACGTAGCACAAAGGATTGGCATAAGTTTTGTTTCGAAATTCCAAGTTTGGAGGCTGTCGCTTCTCCAGCCACCCACTTTAAGACCCTTATAACTTCGTACCGGAAGAGGTACAAACGTAAATTTTTGCGGTACATTCCGGCACAAACGTAGCACAAACGATTGGCATAGCTTTTGTTTCGAAATTCCAAGGTTGGAGGCTTCCGTTTCTCCAGCCCCCTCACTTTGAAACCCTTATAACTTCATACCGGAAGTGGTACAAATGAAATATTTAGCGGTACATTCCGGCACAAACTTAGCACAAGAGATTAGCATAGTTTTTGTTTCTAAATTCCAAGGTTGCAGGCTTCCGTTTCTGCAGCCTCTCCACTTCAAAACCCTTATAACTTCGTACCGGAAGTGGTACAAACGAAAATTTTTGCGTTACATTCCGGCACAAACGTAGCACAAACGATTGGCGTAGGTTTTGTTTTGAAATTCCTAGGTTGGAGGCTGCCGTTTCCCTAGACCCCCATTTCAAAACCCTTATAACTTCGTACCGGAAGTGGTACAGACAAAAATTTTTGCGGTACATTCCGGCACAAACGTAGCACAAAGGATTGCCATAGGTTTTTGTTTCGAATTTCCAAGTTTGGAGGCTGCCGCTTCTCCAGCCCCCCCCCCCCACTTTAAAACCCTTATAACTTCGTACTGGAAGTGGTACAAACGAAAATGTTTACGGTACATTCCGGCACAAACGTAGCACAAACGAATGCCATAGTTTTTGTTTCGAAATTCCAAGTTTTGAGGCTGCCGTTTCTCCAGCCCCCCACTTTAAAACCCTTATAACTTCGTACCGGAAGTGGTACAAACGAAAATGTTTACGGTACATTCCGGCACAAACGATTGCCATAGGTTTTGTTTCGAAATTCCAAGTTTGGAGGCTGCCGTTTCTCCAGCCCCCCCACTTTAAAACCCTTTTAAGTTCGTACCGGAAGTGGTACAAACGAAAATTTTTCCGGTACATTCCGGCACAAACGTAGCACAAACGATTGGCATAGCTTTTGTTTCGAAATTCCAAGTTTTGAGGCTTCCGTTTCTCCAGCCCCGCACTTTGAAACCCTTATAACTTCGTACCGGAAGTGGTACAAACGAAAATTTTTGCGGTACATTCCGGCACAAACGTAGCACAAACGATTGCCATAGGTTTTGTTTCGAAATTCCAAGGTTGGAGGCTGCCGTTTCTCCAGCCCCCCCACTTTAAAACCCTTATAACTTCGTACCGGAAGTGGTACAAACGAAAATTTTTGCGGTACATTCCGGCACAAACGTAGCACAAACGATTGGCATAGGTTTAATTTTGAAATTCCTAGGTGGGGGGCTGCCGTTTCCCCAGCCCCCCACTTTAAAACCCTTATAACTTCGTACCGGAAGTGGTACAAACGAAAATTTTTGCGGTACATTCCGGCACAAACGTAGCACAAACGATTGGCATGGGTTTCGTTTCGAAATTCCAAGGTGGGGGGGCTGCCGTTTCCCCAGCCCCCCCACTTTAAAACTATTATAACTTCTTACCGGAAGTGGTACAAACGAAAATTTTTGCGGTACATTCCGGCACAAACGTAGCACAAACGATTGGCATAGGTTTTGTTTCGAAACTCCAAGGTGGGGGGGCTGGCGAAATGCACCTGATGTTTAATGGAAAAACGTAGGCGTAGGAAGTGTAAACTTTCCCTTATAATGTAAAACGAGATTTTTAGTGAAGAGTGCTTTCTAATTAATGAAAATTAAATAGTATAATTGGGGGCATACATAATATGTAATGAAACTGTGGGCATCTTAAAGACAATGGCCGTTATGTAGAGTCGTTCTGACGCATGATTAGCGCCATACTAACGAGATAGACTAACATATGATTCCTGCTGTAGTCAGGCCTTTAGTATGACGCTAATCGACTTCAAACCGACTCTGCATAAATTGGATTGTATTTATCCTATAGATCTATATAAGTTTAATATTAAAGAAGTCCAAAGTAAAGCCTTCGAAATATTTAATTTGTCCCAATAGTCCCGAGATTTCAAGGATACGACAAAACCACGTAGAGATGCGTGGGTCGAGGGGGACTGTTTCAACAAAGTCGGGATCGATAGTAACTGTATCGTGGCTGAATCTAGAAAGCCTAGATTATGTAATCTACGCAGACACTACGTAATCTACCTAATAATACTGTTTCAGCATTTAACATTACAAATCCCTAAGATTCGTTAGCTGAAAATAAGAAAGGATTACTTTAATTGAAGAAATTAGAATCAGAAGTTTCTTCCTTTTTGAAAACAAGAGCAAATAGATCTCTCCTCTTTATGACAGACTTGCAAACTGGAGGAAGTTTTGAATTTGAATCTTTCGTACATATGTTGTGCCTAAGTTCACACTTAACCAACATAGTTGCTCCGATTTTTAATTTTGTTTTCTGTTTCTTTTGGTGATCATTTAATAATTCTCTTTGAAGTTAGATCGTTGAAAATTCTCGTTCCATATTTGTGTATATGATCATCTCCTGCTGTTTGAATCATTCTGATGGGTCAGTTCTGTGAGCAGAAGAGAAGGTTTAAAATCAGAACACATTTCTGTATTTGAGCACGCATTTTCGCAGGGAGACACATTTGGTAGGAATTTCGTTTCCTACTTATCGGTAGGACACTTAACTAAACTATTAAGGCAACGAAAGAGTAAGAACATTAAATAAGATTGAAGAGCAAATAACTGACTTTAATCGCACTAAAATGTATAAAAAATGTAAAACAAATTAAATTACCGAATTTCAACAATAATACTTGGCAGCATGTAATAATAATAATAATAATAATAATAATAATAATAATAATAATAATAATGTAACGTTTAAAAAGAGAAAATAATCGTTAGTACTATCTAAGAATTTGAAGTCTGTGCAAAGTCAAAAAAATAATTGCTCATGAAATCAGCATCCAACTGATTCATTATTAGTCATTAATTTGTTCCTTTGACAGACCAGAAAAATCTATATGGATAATAGTTCATAGTAATTTTCTGCTTTTAAGTGATTCGTTATTTTTATTATTATTATTTATTGCTTTCTTGTGTTTGTTGATGGTTTATTTCTATTTTCAATGCCACATGTAGGTAACACATAATGCCTCACTTCACAAGTTATTCCATTCCGTACCAATTAATTGTTAGTAGACCTCGTGCAATTTTCGATGCCATAATGTTGAGGTTACCAACAAGAATATTGCAAATAAAAGTGCCTTGCTGTTTCTAAAACCAAATGCTTATTATACCCGTAATCATTAACTACATTCCCCGCAACATTTATTTTCTTATCCCTAAAACTAAACTTTACTAAGAAATAAAACTTTACTACATACTTTGTTTAAAATAAAAGTTAGCAACTTTTAGGCAGAAACTTCATAGGTACAATCTCATCAAGATCTAACAGCGTAGCAAGTTTCTTTAGCATCGCATATGTTCCATCTATTGTCAATATTGTTATCGAGACCGTCTCGAAATAAAAAAGTTCTTTTTTACGTTCCTTACCAAATTACAAGACATTCTAGTCTCATTTCCATCACGACATCAGAAACTTCACGAGTCAGATTCGCAAAACTATTTATACCTGTAAAATGTCAAACGTTTACTTAGCATCCCCGTATTTCACATATACTTCGAAAAAACCTTGACAAAATAAGTTAACATTATTTTTTGCGGTGAACGACTTGTAGGTTCGTTTTGGTGTCGATAATACTACCAATCGGAATACAAAATTTAGGCCATTATTTACCCATGTAGGTATCTCGAGAGAAATTAGTTGTGTTTGAGAGAGTAGGCGCCGCATTCGTCGATTGACTCGCCAGACGTATAGTATGTATTTTTGCTATCAACCAATTGTGACTAGTATAGATTCTGAGTCTATTCCCGCGAAAGATACTAATTCTTGTACTAGAAAATAATAAAAGTAAAAATAGACGCATCTTGGCGTTGTGACGGTTATAGAACCTAGTAATATATATGAACAGGTATTAGAATGCTCATTTAATCAATGGTAATTATTCAGCAGCTATTCTTACATAACCTTTGAATTTCCTATTTCTTAGTATAAAATTCTACAGGGCACTTCCAAAACACAGGTACAAAAAATTAAGAATTTAGACAAGACGAGAATAAGGTTGAGACGAGACAAGGAAACGTTATATGTCGTCTCATTTATCCCTTGGGCAAAATTAATTGTACAGAGCATTCTCAGTCGTAGCGGTAAAAGTCAAGGTAATTCCGGTGTGAAATTCATATCCTATTTTTTTTTTTTTGCCCCAAGCTACCTTATGGCTACAATATTACTATATATTTGTTTCGCTTTTACTTTTATCACAAACAATGTATTGTAAGTGCATAATTGGCTCAAAAATCTTTGTAAAACTATGTTGTAGCAGTAGTGATATCTATAACATTGCATTATTAAACTTTTGTCGCTTTCCATTTGGAACTTAGTAGCTTATGTTTCGTTCTGTGCGGTAAAAGTTTTAAAAAATGTGAATATTTGAATGAACAAACTCAAGTAAGATGTTTGACATTTTTTTCAGTTATTGAGCTGGACATTATGTATGTTCTGCAATACTGTTAGTCTTCAACAATAAAAAAAAAGTTTCACAGTATAAAGGACTTGTAAAATTGGTACAATATCAACATTGAATTTTTAACTTTTACCCTATTCCTCCGTTTCTAACTCAAAATATAAAATAAGACAAGTGAATGTTTGAGAGTACAACATACGTAACCCTTTAGACTTGTTTGAAAGAAAAGCCAATTAGTTTCATTTTTTCGTACCGTGAGTAGTCTATTAATCTAGGAACGCATAAATAAGTAGTCCTATACGAATACGATGGAGGCTTTTTTTGATCATTCCTATATCGGGACCAACTGGACGTATTACATAAAAGAACCCAGTTACTCGTATCAAGGCACTTGATTACTAAATTCCGGTTCTCTCCATCTCTCCAAAATGGATGGTCATCCGTCAAGAAATTCTTGTGATTTTATGTCTCCCAAAAGAACATATGTAGAAAGAGAGACTATACATAACTCACAAGGTATGCGACAAAACTAGTTGTATTAATTATAACCGAGTCATCTTCCTACTGTCAACATCTTATAAAATTCTCTCAACCATTCCGTTAGCAAGATTGACTCTATACAATAATGAAACATATGGGGATTATCAGTGCAGCTTTCGGAGAATGATTGGCTAAATATTTACCACTCCACAAATACTCAAACTGAAATTGGAATACAATACCCAGGTACATCAATGACTTATTGATTTTAGGAAGACATACGATTCGATTGCAAGAAAAACAGTGTACTTTTTCACAGAATTTAGAATGCTATGAAAAGCTAGATAGATTAAATGAGATGTAGAGTAAGTGGGGGCAAAAATTCGCAGTTTGGAGTTTGAGTTGCGCTTGAGCCGAAATATATAACGGCAAAATAACGAATTTCACACGAGAATTATACGTAAACATTCCTTTATATTGTGAAGGTGCTAGAAAGCCTACTAATTTATTACTTATTAAGATACACCCATTTATAAAAGGATGGACAAATTCGGAAGTTTGCCCTAGTATAGGGGGCAAAAGACCTATCGCAACCCAGGCAGCATGTTTGCTTGCCGCAAGCTTGCCTGCCGCTTTTATTTGATTTTATTTCGCTTTGGCTTATACACAAAAGCTTATTTCTGCTTAGCGCAAGCTGTAGTCCGGGCAACCCATGCTTCACTTGCGAGACGCTTTTCTTTAGATTGAAGTAAAAAGCCAGCGCGCGTTCGATTCTCAAAAACCACGTGACGCTGACCTCTTAACTTTCGGCGACAAGGTAGTGTTCACGTTGTTAGCTTCTTGTTAGCATTCAGCTTGAATAAAGGACAAACTTAATTATTTTTTTTAATTGTGCCGTCTAGTACTCTAGTCCCACGTACCTATAATGTCGCTCTTTATTTCCTCATATTTCGGTAACCATGAGGCATTACGAATTATAGTATTTATGTATAAAGCATAAATGTGAACTTAGATGGCAGCAGATTTGAACCTAGTTATTTCGCGAAAGAATACAGAACTGTTGCAGATATTTTAATATAAACTTCAAGTTTAACTTACAGTATAAACTTTATCTGAAAGCTGTGTTTAGAGTATAAACATTTTTCTGCGTTTTTATATAAAAAGGTAGAAATTTCAAGTACTCGCGGCTAATATAGCAACATATTAGATATTTGTAAGAAGCAACGGCGCGTTGTTTGTCACAACTAAATTGTAACAATTATGCTTATTTTGATGTTTAGCAGAAGCGGACTGGAGACTTGGGTGTTTTCACGGTTGTGCATTTGTTTCAATAATTGGGAAGTTGAGGGGACAATATATTGTAGCATAGATTTAGTGAAACGGTTAAATTATGCTGATTTCAGACTGTTTTACCTAAATTCCCTTACTGCAAGTTTCCATATTACTTGTTTGGCGTGTGTTTCGCTTGCAATAAGCTTATTAAAGCTTGCCACTGATGAGAATACGCTTATAATTGGCTTGCGTTTGAGATAATTTGACTTGTGTTTAACTTGTGAAGGCAAGCTTGCCCCAAGCCTTGCCCAGATGTAACTAAGTAGCTTGCCATAAGCTTGCAGCAAGCTAATTGGCTTGTATAGTATAGCTTGCGGCAAGCTAATTGACCTTGCGACAGCAAGTTTGTGGCAACTTGCAGCAAGTTTAAATTGCTGTCTGGGAATGGGGCAAAAGTCCGCTGAAATACACGAAAAAGGAAATCCACATACAGGCATTTTATTTAATTATTTTGTTTTCTACAAGAATCTTAAGATGAACAAAGAGCATACAAAGCACGAAGTGATTCTACGTATTAACAAAGAAGTTAGTCTAAGCAAAATGATTAGTTTATCTCACTTGAGAAAAACTTAATAAACAATCAAAGTATGAAGTTATTCTTTGTATTGATAAAGTTAAACTAGGAAAAAAAGCATAAATTATCCCACTTATTTACGAATACCACAAGAACACACAAAACATTGATTTTTTCCCTCTTATTGAAAAGTTACACTAAAAGAAGAAATTAGACTATCCCAGTATTTTATTAAAAAAAAAAAACAACAGCATACGAAGTATGAAGTTTTTGTTCGTGTTAAGTTATACTAAAAGAAAAAAATAAGCCTTCCTTACTTAAAGAAAGCTCAATAGACACACAACGCATAAAACGTTTCTTTTCGTCAAATAATTTAGAGTAAAAGAAGAAATTATCCCACTTTATAAAAAAATGCACATAAATTTATGAAGGGAAATAATTATAAAACCAGGTTTGGATTTAGGCATTTGTCACATACGAACTGCCCTCCTTCATAATCTGTGCAATCATGATGGCGCCATTGTTCGCACTAATTACGCATTATCCAGTTCTCATCCGGTGGAAAGACATATTTGCCTTTACACAATGGACATACAGATTCCACTACTCTTGAAGTTGAACTTTCAGTGGATCCAAACAATTTCTTCCGTGAGGCTGACTCCTTAGGACCCTTCTTCTCTTTTTCTTCTCGAACAGTACGAAGCTCTTTCTACAGTGTTCCTAACAACAAAGGACAAATCTCTCTCAGCACCGATGAACCAAATGACTCCAATAACACTTTTCACACCTCAACAGATGTATTCAGCAATACAAACAGGTATGTGTTAGCGCTACTGACTGTTAATCCTAGGCTCTGTTTACCCCGCTGAAGTGTGATTAGTGCCCTTGGTGCCATCGCTGTACTAATCATTGTTGAGCTTGGCTTGCCAAATTCAAAGTTCAAACTTCATACAGGCCTACATAGCTTTAGTTAAGCTAAAGAAAGCCTACGTAGCAAACGAATTTAAATAAGTCTACTGTGAGAAGCTCGAATTAAAATTTAAGAATAAAATTATTTACAAATTTGAGAGCTGGGGCAAAAGTCTGCGTTCGGATTCTTGCCTCACAAAAATCGGACTCTTGCTCCATTCGCGCTTGCTTTAATAACAATGAAATGCTGACGTAATAACTGATACCAAGAAAAGGGAAGATAAGGCATATTGTTACTCAAGAAGTGTTTTAGAAGTTACTCAAGAAGTGTGTTATTATGAGACAACAATAAAATAAGTCGTGACTTCTCCCACGGACTGTAGAACTATTTCCCATAAAACAAAATATTACTTCAAAGTAAGACAAAATGTAATTTACCTAATTGTATAAACAAATTTCACCCTTACTAAGATGGAGAGTACACCGCCGCAGTGTTGCACAACTCCAACAGAAAGTACCCCAAAAAGGACTTTTGCCTCCGGACACTCTACACTGAAGTGAACCCCAAAGTCCAGGTAGGAAAGTTCTTGTCTACGAGCTTTCAGGTTGAAATTGCCTGAAACAAGATGTGTTATCCTTCTTTTTATTAAAGTTAATTCTGCAGTTTATCGTACATGCTTATATACTATGATCATCCTCAAGTCATAATGAAGAGTTCACTGAGGATATACATGCATTTCAATATGTTTTCCCTCAATTACAAGGACTCAAATGAGCTCAATTCTTAGGGAAGTTCTTTTTTTTTTTTTTTATTAAAGGCCAGCTAAGAGCTAGCCACCTCTTAGAGGGGTACACCCTCTTCCAGGAAAGGAAGTGAAGGACTGAGAGGAATGAAAAATCATGGATGGTCTAAGTGAGGTTTGGTTATTCCGTACTTAATTATTCTTTATTATTCATTATTCCATAAGGACATTATGATCTTTGCGATCATAATCATTCTGTAAGGTGGAACGAAAGTACAACATATATAACATATATAGCAGATAGTAAATAATGTGTATTAGGACAAGCATTGGTAATACTAAATAGTGCAGACAAACGATTACGAAAAGGCTTAGAGATGGGAAAGTATAAGTTCTGAGTGAATAAGTATAATGAGAAATAGAAAGACTGAATTATAATGAGCATGAGGGATGAGGTGAGGTGCAAAGCACGGCACAACACTTAGGAGAAGTTAGTATGACAAATGCGATTATCTTCTGCCTAGGGGCGACGCTAGGCTGATGAAGACATGGGGAGCCCTGTTAATTACAAAGGTAGTTACTGTGCGCTATATGATGGGAAAAGATGCGGAAGATGATCATGCAAATGATAGTCCTCGAGCAGCGCAAGGTCCGGATGATCAGGGGGAAGTGTGTAACAATAAAGTGTAAAGAGGAGGTGTAACGGTGTGTGATAATAACGAGAGCGACATGGATGAAGTGCGAGGTAGTGCATAGTCTCAAGAAGAAGAGGCTGATGATTGACATAACGTCCAGTAATAAACTTGAGGCGGAGTGATTCAAGGTGAAATTTGAGAATTGGGAAGGAGATAAGAGTGTACAGATCACGATTAGGGCTAGGGAGAGAAATGCGAAAAGCCATACGGAAAGCATGTCGTTCGAAAATGTCCAGTTTTTTATAGTAGGAGAGTGGAGCGGAGATCCACGCAGGAAAGCCATAGGTTAGGACTGGTCGGAGGAACGCTTTGTAAGTATTCAGTACGAGATGTGAAGATAGTCCCCAGGTAGTGCCGGTGAGTCGTTTCAGCAGATTGAGTCTATTTGTGACTTTGGCCTTGAGAGATTTGAGATGAGGTGCCCAAGTAAGATGATGATCGAAAACTATTCCAAGGTACGTGACAGTTTTAGACGGCCGAAGGGGAATATCGTTAACTGTTAATGAAAGCAAAGATGGATTGCGATGAACTTTGGATCGTTGTCGAGGCGGGATGAAAATTATGCTTTCAGTTTTGCCTGCATTGATTGCTAGATTCCACTTGCGACACCAGCGTGTGAAGCGATTAATGGCTTCCTGAAGAGAAAGATTAATCTGTTGGATGGTTCGGTAGAGAGCAAGGAAAGCTGTATCGTTTGCGTACTGAAACAAGTGGATATTGTGAGGCAAGTCTGGAAAGTCTGCTACAAAAAATATACAGCAGAGGCGATAAGGCGGATCCTTGAGGTACACCACACATGAGGAAAACAGGGTGCGAGAGTGAATCGTTGATTGCTACATATGACAGACGGCAGGTGAGAAAATGGTAGATGAGACGGATATATGTAACAGGAAGTTTCAGCTTAGTAAGTTTGTAGATGAGAGCTATATGCCAGATTTTATCAAAGGCTTTCTCTAGATCAAAGAGAATGAGACAGGATGGGTGAACAGAGTTATAGTGGTTGGTAATGAGTGTAGTAAGATGAAGTAATTAGTCGTTTATGGAATACAAAGGTCGGAATCCAGCCTGATGAGTGGGGATTATGTTTCGAGAGGCTAAGTATGGGTGTAGGCGTTTAACAAGAATCCTTTCAAAGATCTTGCTGAAGGTGGATGTTAACTGTATTGGTCTGTAGGATGAAATGTCAGACGGCGGTTTATTCGGCTTGGGAAACATAAGAGTTTTGGAGACTTTCCAGTCCAATGGGTAGAAGCCAGTGCGGAGTATGAAGGTGTAGATGAATGAAAGAAGAGTGAGGAATGAATGGGGACTTTCTTTTATATGGCGATAAGTGATACCATCAAAACCTGGAGCAGTATTACGTTTTCGGCGAACGACAGAAGTAATCTCCTCCACTGTAATGGGAGTGGTGAGTGCGTGGGTAGGTAGTGTATGAGTATCAGCTGGTTGGAGATGTGGAGACTGAGTATTAACTGTATTGGCGGGATGAGTGCGAGTAGTAGGATCTGGTGCAGGTGGAGTAAAGATAAATTGAAGGTGAGAAGCGAAAGCGTTGGCTTTGTCTTGATCAGAATGGGCAGGCGTATTATTGATAAGAATTGGATAAGGTGTCTTAGTGAATTTGCCACATAGAGCATTAAAACGTTTCCAGTATAACGTGGGATGTGCTGTGTCTGCAAGGTGATTACATGTCTTTATCCATTGACGTTGCTTGTAGGCGGTAATGTAGTTGCGAACGGTCCGTTGGAGTTGGTGATGAAGACGTAAAGTAGCAGGATTTCTAGTCTGCAGATATTCCCAATAGCATTGACGTGAACGACGTACCATACCAAGGTATTGAGGTGGTAACTTAGGCCGAAAAGGTATGGACTCAGTTTGTGGAATGTAGTGTGGAGGCCTGTTGAATAGCGGTGGTTAGAGCATCAACCTGGGTAGTAAGTTCGTCGGAAGTGGTAGGTGAATGATATGGTTCGATGGCGGAAGAAAGGTAAGAACGATAATTATCCCAGTTTGCTTTGTCATAACGTGGAGAAAGACGAGGTGATCGTGCGGATGGCGAGTGAGCAAGACCAGTATGGTAAGTAAGTTTAATTGGGGCGTGATCACTGCCAAGCAAATCCAGGACTGTAACCGTGCAATGCTTAACTATTGTATTTGAAGTAATTGCTACATCGGGTGTGGTATTAGAAGCTGGACGAGTTGGTGAAGGTAAGTCAAGTAGAACACCAGTAGTGTTGGTCAGTATGAAATCTTGGAAGTGTGTACGTTCCTGATCAGTGCGACTATGCATATTAATATCTGCAAGAATTATGAAATGCTTATAAGTGTTGGAGATATGAGAGAAGAAATCGTATGGTATGGGTACGCCGGGCCGGATATAAATAGTAGCAAGAGTGATAGCAATGGATTTAAAGTAAAAAGTAGTAATAACATATTCTGGTATGTTTAGTACAGGGCTAGTATGCTGTCTGAAAGGAAGATGATGCTGGAAACCTATGGCAGCTCCGCCGTTTGCCCGTAACGCAGGTAAAAGGTTATCATGTCGGAGTAAAGTGAAATTTGGAATTCTGCACTGTGTGGACGGAGTGAGGAAAGTTTCGTTCAAGAGAAATGCGGTGATATGTTCTTCTAGTAAAAGTGCTTGGAAAAGGACTTTGTTTTTCGGAAGAGAACGGATATTCAAGAACAGAAAACCTAAATCCATGATTAGTAGAAGGTTACACTGATGTTTCAAGTGGAGTAGTATGAATGTGAACATAATTGTTAGAATATGTGGCGTAAAGAGCGACATTAAAAGTCGATTTGGCGGCTAGAGTGAGCTGTTGAAGGATGTGCGGACGATGAAAAGGATGAATGTTTTGAAGTGCAAGGGTGAGAAATTCTAGCAATTTACCAATGGTAACTGGATCATTGATAGTAGTCTCCGTGTTTGTGGAAGTAGACTGTGTTCGTAACGGAACCACTAGTTCTGGGTGTGTTTCGTCCGGTGAAGGTTTGCGTTTACATTTATAACTGTAGGCAGGATGGCGTTCTGCGCAGGTGGAGCATTGGGGTGGAAGCTGCATGTTTGGACAAACTCTAGTGAGATGTGACCCAGAGCAGTACCCACAAACTGTAGGGTTTGGGCAATTTACAGTTGCATGATTGTTATAGGTCTGGCACTTTTCGCAACGGAGTGGTAGAGGCGGAGAAGAGCGAGAAGGCTCAACTCGATGTTTCCTCTTGTAAATGAATGCACCATTAGTGAGCAGGAAATCGATCGTATCTTGAGACATAGTCAGCACTCGTGCCATATAAGTGGGGCCAGTATTGTTGCGTATGCGAATTACTCTGTCTATGGTGTGCCCTTCCTGCTTCAATTCCTCGAGTATTTCTTCATCAGAATACGAGGGATCGATTCCTCGGATAACAACTGATAGCAGCGGAGAACGTTTGGGTGGAGGAGCTTGCTTACGACGAGCGGTGTTGAGAGAAACCAGTGTGGAATTTTTGCCGATTATCTCAAAGGAGGCCTTATTTCGGATGGTAGTTAAGAAATTGGCATCGGTAGATTTGAAAATGAAGCCATTACGTGTTCTGACGACTTCGGTAATGGGAATACTGGGAAGGAATTTACGAAGTTGCAGAATGATAAACTTTTCGTTTGTGAACTTGGCGTCAAAATTTTGCAGTAAGAAGCAATGAAGTGATGAAGTAGGATGAGTTGATGAGGATGGTCGGCGTGCAGTTGGCGTAACATCGGCTTCCATGTCTGATGAAGTTGAAGCGTTATCGATATGTTGTTTCTTGGCGGGAGGCGAGTTTTTTACCCTATCAGAGTATTTGGTTTGGCTTCGTGGAGATCTGGATCGAGATCTGTTAGAAGCAGTTGACACACTGGAGGCATTCGAGCGTTCTGAAGCCCGTCGCTGTCTTTCAATATAGTCCTTCCGCTTCTCCACCTTCGTGGAGGGAGCAGATGGGCTAGCGAAGACTGGGGGCAATCCTCCATGCCTGCATTCCAGAGGTAATCCACTGACTGAGCCTGGGTCGGTCATCGTAAAGGCCAGTTGCTGGCACAAGCCTTCTGTGTTTTGCCCGCAAACCAATGTAATGAGAGTGAGAATGAAATGTATTGATGTAAAGGTGGGACAACCCGTTCGGATAATGGTCCAGGGGGAGCAAGTCCCCTATCTCGATCTGTAGAACCGGCTGCCCTTGGCTGGTTCAGTCTGACAGACGGTTCGCCACGAAAGAACTCAGGAACAGGAAAAGGAAGGATTTTCTCAAAAATCGTCACTGTTTGCTCAGTGGCGCTTCAGAGCAAAGCTCTGGGTGAGTATGGGAAGTTCTTATGCAGCATCATATTAATTGTTATTTTATCAAAAACTTTACATGAGTATATACACTCACTCAAATCAGTCTGCTGAAGCTAAAGAAATCTATCAATTTTTATATAAAATCTTTGGACAATTTTTAAAGAATTTAAAATGGATTATGCTAATTAACTTTTTGGCATATAAAACACTAACGTTTAGTGCCGCGTTCACTAAAGCTTTCGACTGACATCTGTCCTTAGCCAAGTGGATTAAGTTTCTACTTTGTATTCGCATTTTTGTGAGAATCATCTTAATGTTGTACTTCCGTCTACATCCGTCTTCTTAATTGTTATGTTGAGCTTGGATTTTAGTTAAAACTTTGAAAGGATTCCTACTTTCTTTCATTGCAGCTAGATGACCTCCCCACCTAAGCTTCCTAGACTTGATTACCCTAACAATGTTTGGTAAATTATAAATTATGCAGTTCCTCATTATGAAGTTCCCGCCATTTCAAATTCCTTTCCTCTTGGGTCTGAATATTCATCTTGATAATTTATTCTCAAATACTTTCAGTCTGTGTTCTTCCCTCAGAGTTAGCGACTACGTTTCGCAGGCACACAGCACAATAGACACGATTATCACTATTTTTTAAGCTTCAAATTCTTCAACAGAATTCGCGACGATGAAAAATTTTAAACTGTTTAATAATACGGATTCCATGCTTTCAGTCGATATTTAATTTCTTCGTGGATATAATTTTGGTATGTTAATATTTGAAAGTGTCCACTCTGTTGAAAGTATTATTTGGACTATTGCCATGTCCATAAATTCAAGGCGTGACGATCCCAAAGAACATACATTTTGTGGATTTCTTTCGAAACCTATGCCCCGGAAGCGTTTGAAATTTTCCCCTAGCCTTTCCTATCAGATTTATGTCATCAGGGCACGCCATAACCTGGTAACTAGCATTAAGTTCTAGGCTCTGGTTGATGTCTTTGATTTTCTTACAGTATACACCAGAACAAAGTTGAATAATAATATCGACAACACATCTCCTTGTTTCAGGCCAGTCTGAACTTGAAAGCTCGAGATGAACAATACTTCTTTTTTACTCGGAACTTACAGTGGGATTCAATTAAGCAGAGGCTAATGTTTTGCTGGTATTCCAAAACCTGTACGAAAGTCGTACAATGGTTTCCTCCCGTACGAGTCATAGGACATTCTAATTCAATAAATAACACAGGCACACATTCGAAAATCCATCACGATAGATAACGACAATTCCTTTTATGGGCGAGAAACTAGCGATTTTAGATAGCGAGGAAACACGTAACACAGCAATACAAAAAGGACAAAAGTTGAGCAGGTTACCCCAGGATACGGATTTGATGCGTTTTTGTACAAGGAATGCAAATTTCGAAACAACAAGACGATTGACAATGTCAGTTTTATGGACGAAAAAACCACGTACTTTCTTATGTACGAAGTTTTGCACCATAATCGCTGAAAAAAGCTAATATAGTTGAAGTAGAAGTCCCGGCGGATAGCAGAATTTGACGTTGGACCCTTAGGCCCAGCCTAAACCGTAACAAACTAGTTTGTTGGTATGTAGTAATAAGGTAGTACACGTATGTTCATGCTCTTGGACGCCTATGATCTTAGTTCCTAAGGTGAATATTCTATTTCAGATTTTTTTAAACATGAGATGAGAATTCGTATATGCAGGTGCTCCAATAGTCATTTAATTGGCCTTGGTTTCCACTAATAACTACAGCATCGAAATTTAGCCTTGGTCATATCCTCCCAGAGATACTTCTGTAAACAACATGAAACATGACTTTCCCATGTCTTGAGTGACTAATTTGTTATTTGGATTCCTTTGAGCATGATCTACGAACGGAAGCTGAGATATTGAATGAGGGAAGCTTCTCTTAGTATTTCATAATGTTTTGACAGCGTAGGAAGAAAATTTGTATACTCAAGTCCCCAGTGGGATTGTGTTGCACGTAGAAAGCATCGAATTATGTGAAGTCATGTTTCTTGAAGATATAGGTTGATAAATCGTATACTCAAGAAAAATATTTGAAGACGTAATTGGAAGTTAGGGGATTTTTCTGGTTTAAAGTCACTTTATGACGTATAGTTTCTATTTTGAACAAGTAGAAATGATATATATATGTATATATATATATATATATATATATATATATATATATATATATATATATATATATATATATATATATGTGTGTGTGTGTGTGTGTGTGTGTGATTGAATATATCGAGAATCGAACCAGGAACGAACCAGGACCGTTATTTATGCGGAAGGAAATAAATCAACAAAAAGATCTATAATAAGAGCCGCTAAGATCTGTCGATTAATATGAAGATTTGCCTATTATTGACATAGCCACAATTCGAATCTGAGTGAGTCACTTTCCATTTGTTTAGTGAAGTGAAATTTACCAGAAGGAGAGAAACGTACATTTGGTTTCGTTTGTCTCGAACTATTTAAACTCTGAAGTGGAAAATACATTTATAAATCTCTTGGACGGATAAGAAACTTTTTTAACAAAGATGAAACCAAAAACTCACACAACAAGATAAGCTAACATTATGTATGGATTCCAATTAAAAAAGCGGGAGACCCGACTTCGACTCCTGGGTTCGTGGTTCGGCGGGAGCTCATGTAGTTCAGATTCCAAGTTAGCAAGTAGTTTCACGTCTCATATAACCTCGCTGCTGAAAGAGACGCTAAACTAAAATCAACTAAACTCAACCAATTCAAAACAAGAAGTTTCTCATTTCGTTTAATAGTTTTATGTCTCTCTCTTTAGTTTTTAGTTTTATCTCATTTTTTTGCTCAGCTGTAGTTCACATCTGCTATTACAAAAAAAAAACTAATCCTCTTCTCTTCTCTTTGTATTTGTGAATTCCTCATGTGTAAAAAAAAAGAAGTTTCTGTCATTGTTAAAGGCGTTTTCATCTTCACTTTGATTTGAAATTAACATTTTCGACTAAGTACCACCCCACCGGAGCCAAACTCATGATTTTAGGGTCGATACCCTACGGAAGCACATGTTCGTTAGATTGGAATTTAGTGTATCTTTCAGTACCGATGTTATAAAAGAGAGAGATAGATCCCGAACCATCATAACATCTTCAAATTTTCAATGTTCTCTTACCGAGAATCACAAGTAGAGCTAAAGAGCGAGGGAGACAGGTGTTCTGAAAATCCACGTACATATTTTCACTTATCGTAAAGTTGAAACGAACGATAAGTATACGGCTTGTTGATGACTAACATAAGGGTGTGCTCTAGCACCGAGAATCGAACCAGGACCCGGTACTGCAGAAATAAATTACAAGCCAAAACAGTACAGATATGTCAGTTTAAAGATGTGTTAATGGGTGTGTGTATAATCGAACAAAGTTGCATTAAAACATAAAAAAAAAGGAATCGGGAATCGAGCTTACAACTGTATGTATGTATGACACAAGCCGTAACCACTAGAATAGAAAATTATCAGCGGCACCTGAACCCTAGGAAAGTGTTAATAAGGCACACGTGCTAATCACTAGACCAGCAGGGGAAGAGTATGTTACAATAAGTGTTAAGTATCACAACTCCAATACAGTCTTCATTATATGCATAAATTATGCATTAGGAACTTTTGTACTTACGAAATCTCAAAATTTGCGTGAACTCGGAGGCACAATGTCGAGTTCACAAAAGCTCTTCTGTAATCAATAAATAAATACGTCTCGTTTTGTATGTGATGAAAGTTCAGTCTAAGGGATCTTTCATCAAATGGTTATTTGCTTTGCTGTCGTTCTTTCTGGTCTCTGGTCGAAGGTCAGACGCTATTATTTGCCGTCGCTAGTGAATTTTAAATGGTACCGGCCGATTTCTCTGGTGCTTAGACCATAATGAAAGCAGCTGTGCAAGGTTCAGGTGAAGTCTGCGAATGTTATTAAGGGTTAACGGAGATGCACATTTGTCTGGAAGTTAAAAGTTGAACAAAGACATCTTGGTTCAATGGGATGTGACCCTTATGACCCAGGATGGAGACCTGGTTTTACGTCTGTACATTGATCTCTGCGTTTTTACTTGAGACACGATTCATTAGGTCATGGTACTGAACGCTATAGAAGATGGAGCGAAGCTGTAACACTCCAACTAAAGGCAATGCAATAGATTTAAGTGTTATCAGGAAAATATTTTAAAATAAGGTTTGTTTCTAATGGGTGAAGTCGCTGAGGAATTATCATTTCGGAATATATTGAATACAGGAAAATGAAGTCTATTTCAGTGTATCTATCAGTTAGTTCAACCATTTCCCGTAACAAGTTAGGTATTATATGCATCTACCTATTCAGGCTGCCTTGGGAATTTTTAAAATTTTACTACCGTTCGTACAGTTCATAACTAGTTTCAGATTATATACATTGGTTTCCTGTTCCTATTTGTTTCCAATTAAAATTAATAGTATTTTCAGATTCACAGTAGAATATAGAATTTGAAAATTATAAAGTGATCAAAGTATGATTAAAATCCCTCCTTCCTTCTAATGTGGCGCTAATAGTTTACACGATATCAGTAATAGAGATTTTTACGTGTGTATGTGGTCAGTTTTTTTTTTTCACGGACGACCCACGTTTCATTCGTAGTAACCAAGTTAAGCTGCAGATTCATTTGTCATACAACGTTCGTGTTGAAAATACACTAACCTCTAATCCCAACAAGGTAAGAGGACTCACAGAAAGATGTTATGATGGACGTAAACTGAGATAAATTTCTGCAGAATTGTAATACTATCAAGTCGTTCTTCCGAATTGTTAAACGAAATACATTTTTTAAGAATATAACATCTCATTTTTATACCAGGTTAGATTATGGTAAAATGAAAATTGAAGAATGTAAAAAATAAGATGAATGATGTTTCATGAGGAAAAAGGAGAACCCTAAGCATGGACATGATGATGTCTTCACATATCTTACATTGACAAAGAAACAATTTATACTAGAGGAGAGTGATCTGCCAATTTTGAACTTATTTTTTAAAAGAATCACAACGGATCCATGCCATTTTAAATCATCTAATTGACTTTATTTTATGTCCTACTTCATTCTACACAACATGAACTCCAACACAAATTTCGAAGATAGAAACGTGATGATCTTCAGTAGAGCTGGAACGGGTAGCCTTATTTTTACTTCAAAATAGGACCATGCTGATGACGTCAGAAGAAATGTGCAACGTTTCCTGCTTCGTAATAATGATCATAGTGCTTGGCTGTGAATACCAAGTACATGTTCTTTACAGGAATATATTTGTTTGTTACAAGCATTACAATTCCTTTAGTAGCATTAAAAGAAGATAAACAGAGGTATTCTGGTATCAAATTTATTATGAGTATATAGTGGTATCAAATTTATTATGAGTATATAATCTACTGATACAGTTTTATTGACAAAATATATTGAAGAAGGCAGAGAAGGAAAATTCTACGTATAAGATTCTACTGAATGAAAGATAAAATATAACGAACATTATAGATTTTGAGTGGGCTGCGAAAAAGCAGTAGCCCACATACCACACAGAATACATTAAGAATATTTTTGAAGCATCAAGATAGATAGAATATAAGTAATAAAAACAACATTGTCATTTGAATTTTCTCTAGGAGCATTCCAAACCAAGTACACTGATTTGTGTCATTTTCATTAATATTTGTGTAGACGTTACTGTTGAGCAATAGAGAGGGCTAAAAGAAGTACATATATACTGTATTGGGTATATTGTGCCCTAATGTCAATTAAATTTTCATATTATCTACCTTCGCAATTTTCGCTTTCAGGTTATCTACTGGGTACGTTTGCATAAGAGAGTATATTCCTTGACCGACTAGTACATATAGGAGGAATGATTAACAAAGACTAGCGAATAATAAAGCAAGGGTAGAACAACAATCTTACAATGGCCGAAGTTAATTGAAGTTACATTATTTCAATAATAGGCTGTGAATACACATACTATTTAGTGTAAGCCACTGTATTTAAGCAATGTGCATATAATTGGATTTACAGTTTCTTTTATTTTCTTGTGGAGAATTACAATAGTTAACAAAAGGTATTCACACATATATAAAATGCATATGAAATAAGATCAGGGTGTTGGAAACTTTTTTTATGAAGATAAAGTACAAGTATTATGATTTAAAACCATCGCACAACTGTTTGAAATTTGAAATGTAAAATTGAACAGAAATTTTCTATTATTTCCTGTGCCATGATTTTGCCTTAAGACTTGAAGAGACAATGATGGTGATAATGATTAATGTAAGTGTAGTCATTTATCCACCGCGGCCATGAACAGTATGTAAGATATATCACTTCGTTTCACTATCCGGGTTCGAGGTTTTAGAGTTGTATTAAATTTTAACGTATTTGGGTGGAATAGATGATACTTTAAACTTTAGATCTATGCTCCATATAGAATCGATCTTTAACTAAGAAATAGCCAATACTAAGAAATAGGAACAATGCACGTATAAAAGCGCTTTCTTGTGTTAAAAAATATTTATGCCCGCTTGCCCATTACCTATTGAATGATGTTGAGTTCACGAAACATAAACGATCTCTTTAAGTTTCTTTATATCGTATTAGTTTTCTACAAACGTTTGCTTTTACGAATTTTCTACAAACGTTTGACGAGCAAAATTTTGCTATTACTCAAGCACTCTAAGATTTGAAAATTCTTTCAGAAAAGAAGAAGGAAGATGCACAAAAATTCAACCTAATAGAGAAGACTGATCTGGTGATTTTTCTCATACAAGTCCTCCACGCATTGGTTTTCGTTTATGCCTTCAAACCGTTTGTTATCCACCTTTCAATGTGTTTTTTCTACAGTCATCGATATATAAATTTATTTACTTTGATATTTCAGTTTACATTTTGCAGTCGAATTATCTCAATCGGAATGTTTGCATGTAAGGTCGATTAGACGGAATCTTCCAAATAGAATGCCTTGCTATTCCTATATGGCAGACTTTTCGATATGAAATGTAGGTACTTCTATATATTTTATTTTAACCACTGAAACTGTCATCTGTTACATCTAAAATGATGCAAGGTTCCTGAGTCTAATATGCGTATTCTAACTTGATCTACAGCATTTCAAATTAATTCCGTAACTTTTTTAAAAAAATAATGTCTAACATTTATTTTTACGTGTACTCATCAAGCTGTGTATGCTATGATAACATTGGAATTACCAACATCCTAAACAATATCTTATTCTTGTTTTCCTGAGCGTAGTCGGAAAACGAAATCTCTAAGTCTTAAGACCCACGGTTATGACTCCTAGCCTAAAGGATATGGTGGTGGCGAGAAACGCATGAAATGGTGGAATGAAGAAAGTAGGAGCAAACGGGAGAACGACGAAAAAACCCATGCACACGGTGTTTGTCAACCACGAAGTTCACTTGGCTTGAACGAGGATCGAACAAGGGACCCCACACACCAGTGGTAAAACCTCTACCACTGAGCCATCGCTGCCCCTGAGCCTACTCAAATTTTATGTGGTCGAGAAGATGGCGATGAAACTCACATTTTCATATAAACACAAGAATATTATGTTTTGTATCCTCTCCACCACTTTCCAGTTCATCAGTTAGTGTACGTAGGTGTCAACTGGATGCGTATATGAGTAAAATTCCTTACTTTCCCTGGGAAAAATATTCGGCGCAGATTGATTTTACGGATGCACATATTTGTAAAATTTACCGTAAAAATGTAATAATATTTTAATGGACTAGTGTGTAAGTAATCAAAATGTGGTGTGCTCTTACATATGACATGCGTATTTACGTGATAATATATTAATCTAGGTCGGACCTGGTATACACATATTCCTTCATAAGATAAGTAGTGGTAGATTAATAAAGGACAACAGACGTGCAACGAATGTAATGAGCAAATGACTTTAACAAAAAAGATATATTTGTATAGTGAAAGCAGTAGTTTTCCATAATCCTTGATACGTGTACCCACCATCGTTGACGAGCCTGTTTCCGACGGACCCCCCCCCCGCGCGGTATCATGCTACGCACATACTCTAACTCGGTTAGATAGCATTCGTGCTTCTTAGTGGTCATCTAGCACAGGTTGCGTTGTGTTTTTGATCAATACTATTAAAGTGAATCAGAACCTGGGAATGCAAGTGAACACCTGAGTAATGATTGCTGAAGATACAGAAAGGGAATTCAGAGAGAAGTATATATTTCATGAATTGTTGTATTTAGTCGTAAAATCAATCTGCACGAAATATTCAATTGGCACAGAGACTATATGCCACAAATAATATGCAAACGCATGTCATTAGAAAGATTACTGCTGGGGAGAAAATGAGTCCGCACTCTATGCTAGGTGACCAGTACAAAGTGCATTTGCATTACAATTCCATAATAGTAAATCACAGTTTTTTCAACGCTGTGTCTAACTACACAGGTGACTTATGTGTTCTTTGTTTGCATACATAAGCTATTTTCCCCCTTATAACGAATGGAAAAGGAGGTAAAACTTTGGCGTGCCTTCCCATTCTACTCATTGCTACATTTCAAAAAGGGTATTTACAGTAACTGAACCAGTTAATCTTTACTTATGCTTTTACTAAAAACCTGGTTGAATTAGTTCAATAGTGTTCCACCATTAAACTTACATGAAAATATTAATTTTAATAGAACATAGATAATAACTTCCATGAATATTGTCTGATCAGATCTATATGTTTATTTTACATACTGTTTACTTCCTCGACTCTCGTAAGGGTATGGTGTATTCATACGCCACATCAGCCGTTTCACCGTACTGCGTACTCATATCCATTCAGGAACTGAAATACTTTATGTCGTTTCCTATATAGTAATTAATTCCTTGCAATATTACACCCTAGTAAAACATACCGTAGTAAAATTATTCTGGTAAGATTGTTACCGTTATTTTTCAGTCATATATTACAAATCACGCACTATTTCATTCTCATTTTTAAGAAATGAGAAAATCTTTAAAATGGGAATCTGAAAATTTGCCTTGAGCTCACAAATGAAAACACGTTTGAAAATAATGATACGTTTTGTTTCAAATACGAGTAAAAAATACTTATTTTGTTTTGAACATGCATTTTTCTCATTTCTGAGCAAGGGATTTTTAAAGAGTGTTCTACTACTATTTTTACTACTACTACTACTACCACTACTTCTACCACTACTACTACTACTACTACTACTACTACTACTACTTATACTAGGGATCCGTATAGAAAAGCTGCACGCTTATGCTAATGATAAAAAGTGTATGAATATTTTAAAGGATAAAAAAATACTTTCGTTGGGTCGGGACTGAACCCACGCGAAAAGCGACTTGTTCTATTACCCGGTCACTAAGAAGCTCGGTTACGAGAACTGATAGCAGCTTGCGTTTGCTTTCTGCTATATGTATCTCATGACTCTTGATGTCCTATATGTATCGGCCAATAAAATCAGAGGATATCTGAAACGCTTGGGATCTCCGAACATGCTGCCAGTATTGAATTCCCTTTGATGGTTGTAGAAGCAAAAATATTTGAGATAACCCTACGAAGCATGGAGAATGAATGAAAGATATTTTATATTTTTCAGATAATTTGAGGAAGGTAAAACTATTTAAAGTATGTTTATTGACAACGGATCATTTCTTTAAAATATATGTATAGTAGCTCTTGGCAGCACGTGAGACTAGACAATCTCTTATTGAAATTGTTCTTATTTTCCGTATGCGAAATAGTAACACAACTATAACCTTCCAGTATACCACAAAGGTAAGAAATCTTCGCTGCGCCTCGAAGAACTGCTATGAGTTAAAACCACAATTTTTCAAGACAAGCAAAAAACATTATAAATTATTAAAATTTTGCCAAATACACGGAAGCACGTGAAAAATATCATAAAATTGGTTCGGCGTATATAATGTAATGGACATTGTGTAAAATTGTTTTAACAGTATTATATTACTACTTTTGTTTTACGTAGCACTTTTTGCTCCTTTATAAGCACATAGAGGATTTCTATACATCAATCAATGCGTATTTGATGAGAACAAGAAACATTTAATTTCAATTTATAACTTTTTATTGCTCCGACAAACCAATTGAATATTAACTTATGACAGCATAAGTGACGCTGCTTAACAGCTTTCTCGTTTATTGGTATAACATAACTCATTTTCAGCAAAAATGTCACATAGCAGTTCTTCGAGGAGTATTACCAGATTGGTTTTGATTCGTAAAATAACTGTTTAAAGAAAATATATTCCAAGGAAATATTATTTTGTATTCTTCTAATATGCAAGCAAACAAAATGTTAGTATTTATAATTAAAGTTATTTTCTATTTTATATTAAAACATTAATAGGGAATAGCAACAATAAATAATTGCAAATTTTGATACAGGCATTCGTTTCGAAGGTATTAATTTATCTCCTTACAGTTTAACAAATATTATCTCAATACCTATGCGCTATCTACAAAACGCATTATGAAATTGAAGAAAAAGTCAGTCTAACAAGAAGTAAAATTTTATGAGTGGAAGAGTTTTTTAAAACGTATTTCTGAATGGTAAAACAAAAACGTTATTCTGTTCTTTCTTTTCAAAAAATCAAATTTTATTTATTTAAACTAAATAAAACGAGGTAATTCTGATCAAGTATGGAAAGCATTTGATAGTGTAATTTTGAGTTGTATTTCTATGTCTTTACCTGATATATGATTGTATATTGACCCGATTTGTAATTATATTTCATGTCAACAATAACAATTACTGAAGGCTACGACTTTTTGTAATGTCATTTAGGAAGTGTAATCGAAATAAATATTCCATATGCTAAATAAGAATATGTAGTCTTTATAGTTACGTCTACCAGTTAGTTGAAAAGAGTTTTATCAATTTAGTGGAAACTTCTAAAAGCAACAACCTTCCAGCTTAACATGACATGAAACAACACTCCATCCTGATGCGACATGGAGAGTAGTCATAGACATAGTCCTTAGTAACAAGCACAATATTCACGAGTGTTAACACAGCAGGAAAACTTTTAAAAATTATAAACATTTGCATAGCATACGTTTATACTGCGTTTGTACCAGTTTGTACCGTAAAAAATTTCGTTTGTACCGGTCACAAACTAAAAGAAAAAATAATAGAAAAATAAACTGGTTCTTCTAAGTTCACGTGAACCTAGCAATACCAAAATACACATTTCTACAATTCTGAAGATTTTTCTGTACGAATCGTTTGTTCTGCTTTTGTACCGGATTGTACCGTTAAAAATCTCGTAGGTACCGGTCTCAAATTCGAAAAAGATGAAAAATAAGGTAGTCCTGCTAAGTTCCTGTGAACATAGCAGCAACACATACATTTCTACAAATTTGATTATTTTTCTGTACGAATCGTTTGTACTGCATTTGTATCGGATTGTATCGTAAAAATGTTCGTTTCTGCTGGTCTCACATTGGAAAAAATAAAAAATAAAGTGGTTCGGTTAAGTTCACGTGATAATGTTCTTCAACTTTGATGATTTTTTTGTACGAATCGTTTGTACTGCGTTTTTACTGGATTGTAACGTAAAACGTTTCGTGTGTAACGGTTTCAAATTCGAACAAATGTAAAAACAAAGTGGTTCTGCTACATTCACGTGAACCTAGCAGGACCAGAATACAAATTGTTACAAATCTGAGGATTTTTCCTACGAATCGTTTCTTGTACGTTTGTTCCGGATTGTACCGTAAAACGTTTCCATGTACCGGTCTGAAATTCGAGAAAATTGGAAAATAAAGTGATTCTGCTAAGTTTACATGAACGTAGCAAGCTCATAATACAAATTTCTACAAATCTGAAGATTTTTCTGAACGAATTGTGTGTTCTACGTTAATACTAGATTGTACTGTAAAAATTTCGTTTATACCGATCTGAAATTCGAGAAAATTGAAAAATAAAGAAGACCTCCTATGTTCACGTAAACATAGTAGGGCCATTGACAAATGTCTACAAATCTGAAGATTCTCTGTACGAAACGTTTGTACTGCGCTTGTGCCGGATTGTACCGTAAAAACTTTCGTTTGTTCCGGTCTCAAATTCGAAAAAAAATTAAAAATAAAATAGTACTGCTAAGCAGAACCATCGATGAATATCTACAAATCTTAAGATGTTTAAGGCGATTACAAATTTTCTCGTGGATCAAATTCATTACACTAGAGGTGAAAAGCAGTACTGCAAAAACACAGGTAAATCACATTGAACACGATAGAAGGCAATTTTCATTTCAGATTTTTTTAGAGCGCATGGATTGAATAAGCGATTAATGAATATAGTACTGCGAAAAGTTTGGTACCTTAGATTGAGCACGCTCAGGAAAATGCCCTGAAGGGAATTTCCAAGCTCTAGGCCCCGAGCCGCCTCTATAATCATCACTGACTGCCATTTCAATTGTGGGTTATATGTTCTTATGTCCATGTTCCACCCTTTCCCTTCACTTTCAACTGGACACTTATACTTTTCTTATGGCAAGGTTTAGTGCTAGTTTTCTGCTTAAACCCTGAGTTGTGAGCTATTCTCATTTTTGAGTTAGTCAATTATTTAAATTTTGGATCCCCTTTCACCATCGAGGTTATATGAAACGTGTACTCAAAGTTTAAGGTGGAATCGTTCAAAATTTGTAAGGAATTCTCAACGGAAATCAAACCTGGGGCCCCGTGCAAAAAAAGGCGCGTGCTAGCTACTAGACCAACGAAAAGGGCGTCACCATTTTGTATCTTGTATCTTGTAAATTAAGTTGTATTTACATGTTTCAAGTTGTGTGTACCTGCGATAGACCCTATAAGAAATAGCAAAAATTAAAAGTATAAGACAATTTTAACAATATCCTTCTTGAGTAACATATGTCTCTAATCCTCGTATGTCATGGTGCTATTTAAAAAGTATATTTTAAGAAAACACACACAAAAACTCTATTTTCTCACCTTCAACTTTGGCTTGCAAATAGCCTAGTTTTATTCTTAATGCATGAGTTTACATTAATTAAACTCAAAAGTTGCATTCTAACTTGTTTTTATATGGTGTCAAATGTGCCAGTATTCAACTCCAGTATACGCTCGGGATTTCGTGTTGGTCGGGATTTCGTAATTATATGTTGGTGTCTGATATGAGTAACTGGCTTAGTCCGAAACTATTTTTCTTTATTAAATTCATTTTACGTAAAAGCTTATGTTTTTTTTTCATTTTTACAATAAAACTATTGAATAGAAATTTGATCGTGAACATCTGTGTCTAATCCTAATACATATCACATTATAATCTAAAACATATTAGCTTTGTATACTTGTGCCATCTGTCTTCTTTAGTCTAGAAAGTAATTGTAGTAAATAGTATAATATCTGAGTAACAAAATTAGACCTATACTGGTATAATTCGCAATTTGAATTTTAACAATGATCATATATATTATTTATTAATAACTGTGTTTATTATTTCCTTGCTATATTAATATTGAAGTAACTTTATTACCTTATGCTGACGTAGGCAACCTACATGTATTACTAGTACTATTTGTGATACGTAGATTATTATATATAATTGCAATGTTATTCTTTATAATCTTTCAGTATTATTTTAACCCTGCTGTTCTGTTCGGGTCTATTTGACCCGAAATGGATTTTGATTTCTCATAAAATTTATTATAATTTTCGTAGTGTTGATCAAGTTTATGACTTTGTTTTATTCAATCCAAATTATATTTTCTGAAAATCTCAAACTTCTATTATTAACGGTTTTCGAAATTTTCCTATATATTACTAATGTACTGTTCGGGTCTATATGACCCGAAGAGGTTTTTCTGTAGTGCGTAAGTGAATTTTGAACTGCTGTCTTATATTTCTCGCAGAACGTGTGTATCTACTTTCGTGATGTGTGAAAAAAGTGGATGGAAGTTCTTCCTAAACTATATTATCCTTATGAAAACGTCAGTGCTGATGAACAATTATTAGAATTTAGAGGGCGTTGCTCTTTGAAGCAATATATATATACCAGGTAAACCGGCAAAATACAGTATAAAAATCTGAACTGTATATGATAGCAAAACATCTTACGTACTCAAGCAACACGTATATATATGTAAACAACCCGGTGCATGGCCTGAGATGAACCAAGGTATGCGTGTTGTAAGCGATCTTACTTCCTCACTAATTGGCCATAAAGTAACTTGTGTATTTTTTCGTTTCGTTCGCTTTAGAACAGAATCTGCTTGGAAAGAAAATAACTATTTTCTTCAATAACTATTTTCTGCTTGGGGCAATAAGGAAAAGCAAACCTGAACTCCCGAAAATTTTGTCAGACAAAGAACTGCATACACTGTCGTTTTATTTTGCATACAATAAAACCGATGTACATTATATCCCTAAGAAAATTAGAAACATTGTGCTCATGAGTACTCTTCACACAGAAGACATCAGCAACCGAGTTGACAAGAGACCCAACATATAATTGGATTGCAATTCAACTAAAAGAGTTGTAGACACATTATACGAACTTGTCAACACATACCCATGTAAACGCAAAACCAACACATAACCCATGATATTGTTGTATAATATGATCGATGTATCAGCTTACAATGGATTTATTTTGTGTACTCATATCAATTCATGCTGGCAGCAAGGTAAACTATTCAAAAAAGATTGTATTTGGCAGAACTTGGAAAATCTATCATTCTACCTGAAATATAATCTTTACAATATATGCCGAGAAGTGACGAGTCTCGAAGGATTGTAACCAAAGCACAAGGAAGTGGTGAATCTGAAGCTATAATGATAACACCCGAAACAGGTATTCGTATCAAGTGTGCAAGGTGTAGATACTGTCCATCATCTAACGACATCAAGAGAAATTTGGTTTGCTTGATTTGCAAGAAACGTATCTGTAAATCTCATGGTGTCTATCACTATCTTCGCCGTAAATAAAGAGTGGTGTGATCGCGTCTAACGATTACTAAATTGTTTCATGGAAACTTGTCAATAGTACCGCATACCAAATTTACGAACAAGTGTTATTCGTGTCTAATGTGTTATATTCTCATTACTAATTACTAATCTTGTGAAGAATAAAATCAGTAAAGCAATCCAGTGACACGTGGGCTTTACGAATACAAAAAGCTGCGTTGTAATAAAACTCTTACTACCATAAGCCACCTTGTTTTAGGTGAAAATAATTAATGTTCCAAGTTAGAATACAGCAAACCACTAGCAAATGTCCAATATTTGTATCTAATTCAAAATTTCCTACATTTTGGTTTCATCTAGAGAATGTACATATGATGATGAAATTTTCTGCGCGAAGACAGGTGTTGACCCGAAGGTCCCTGTGCAAGGTGAACCCATGACGTCTATTTGCTATTGCCTTCCATGAGATGATGAAACATCTTAACGACGGGACCTACAATTGAAAATGGAATCCGAACCACTTGCGTCCCCACGGGAATCGAAGCCGATACCTCTTGATTATAAGGCAACGGATGTTACAGTTCATCCAGTGGGGAAATTATGTATACTCATGTCCAAAATTATTGTCGCATGTCTATAAATATGTTGTTGTAGGAATATAATTTGATAACGAACTCGTCCGGTATTTCTTAAAATGCTAGTATGTGTATAATTAGCAAAGACATGTATGTGGAAAATTCCATGTCAAAAGAGCAGTAAATAAGAACAACAAAACAAAAATAAAACTTTTTTGTCCATATAGCAACATTTTCTTTTACTCATTCAAATTTTCGTATTTATAACTCTTTTGCTATAAATTTACACCAAATATATATTTCCCGATTATACACTTGGTATCAGTATTAAATGCATCCTGAAAAATGATTATCAAATTATATTCTTACAAAAAAACAATTATAGATATGCGACAATCATTTTGGACATGAGTGTACATGTAATGGATTGTAACATATTTAAAGACAATTAAAATATTTTCCTAACACTAGACTATTAAGTAAATTGGTCATTGTTTGAAAACCGGGCCCTTTTTCAATACAATTTAATTATGGGTCATATTGACTCAAAGAGTATATGTGTATAGTAAACGGGAACAGAGCAGCAGAGTTAAACCATCGAATATGTATATAATAACAAAATGTTATTCGATTATATGTTACCTTTCATTCTAACTATTCCAAACTCTGTTCTTACTTGTAAGTGCAGCAACTAGGACCAAACTGAACAAATGACATTCATTTGTAAAACAAACCTTTGTCATTGTGCAGAAGATAATATACATTGATAACACAGAACATGTTACCTAATCTTATTCCTCCAGATTACTACTTATTTCGGTCCATAGCACACTTCTCGAAACCACGATGCTCCACGAACAATCATGAGGTGGAAACAGTAGTGACTGGGTTATTTGGGTCCAACAACAAGACTTTGTATAGACGTGAAATCCAAGAACATGCAAGAAGATAGCTGCAGACAACCAACACTAGACTCTGTGTTTTGAACGTTTTACTGTTTTCATTATACGGTATTAATTACATGTATGCTGTGTACTAGAATGGTCAAAGACTTGACCCCTCCTTGAAATTGTAATGATGTTTTCTCGCTAATTCCTGATTGATCGTAGCTCCAATATTAATAATTTTTAGTGCAAGAGTGAATCCTAGTACCTCATATCATAACTGATTGCATCCACGCCATAAACATTTTAGTACGTCTAGGTATAGCATATATTAGTAATAGGTATTGAATAAAATAAGTATATTATTTATAATTAATTTTTGCTAATTGTACGTTACTTTAAGCTGCGTAACTTTTACGAAGGCTCGAAAGTAATAAGAGTCTGTATTACCATAGGTTATAGCATATTATATGGATGGGGATAGGAAGAGGTGAAGATAATATCTCGTAGAATTACGTTTGATGGTCACTTATCTTAACCACTACACTGATTCTGATGATTTGTAGCGGAAGAGTGAACCATAGACTGACATTAGATTTTCATAATATTTTCTGAACAGGATGGTGGAATTGCGGAGAATTTCATATGTTAAAATAAATTTAAAGGGCAGATATTATGGTAAAATGCTTAATTTTGGAGTGTGCTCCTGTGATTAATGAGAGTAAAAGATGCAACTTAATTCCAAATTGATCATCCAGGTTTATCCTTAAGGAGGAAGGGTTTCACATATATTTAAAGTACCGTGTCTACTTATGCGATGAACGAGAGTTTCAACTAGTAATTAATATTGAAAATACCAAATTGGCGGAATTAGTTAAAACAGTAATAATGCATAAATTGAGGATAAAGCACACTCAGATAATCACACTGAAAGACTTTTCGATTACGAACTAATATTATTTTAAAATATTTAATTTCAAATAGATTTTTTGATATATGGTTAATGTATGCGTCTTTGGCGTCAGAGATTTGGATTCGTTTCCCCAGACAAGATCATGTGATTCGGGTTACACGTTAATACGTAGGGCCACGTCTCATATATGGACTGCGTGCTGAAAGAGACTAGTACGATCCAACCTTTAAGATCCTATCACATATTTACCTAAGTTTTAGGCAGAGACTCATTTCATGCATGTAACTTTATTTTACAAAAATATATAATTTCTAAAGTCGAGTATGGTGAGTATTAATATAGTAAAGAGTCAAAGAAATGCAAAATTAAGTACTTGGAAAAACAGTGATGAGACACAACAAATGTAGATATACCTTGGTGTTAGAAGGGTCATTCCATGTGAAATCAACCAATTAAACAGGGATTTCTGACCAGACCATCTTAGATTTTTACCAAATTTTAGTATTTCGTAGATGATGGTAATATAAATTGTGCAAAGTTGTAGCTTCCTGTGTGGCGAAGTTTGTAAATTACGGGGGCTAAAAAATACGAAAAAATCGCCCACTTTCATACATACACGGATGACTTCATACATACACGGCGATATGTCCAATGTCATATAACCCATAGGAGGTCGAAGACATTCCTAAGCAACGTAATTGCAATATGTGCTTCAGAGAACATATATGTTCCTATAGAAAATCGGGAATATTGTGCTGTTACTTTCGTAAATGTACAAGTACTAGTATGAACCAATGCAGAAACCCTTATAAATTGGCCTAATGTTTAAGTTTTTTCTTGATTCTGAAAGACTTGCAATATTGATTTTAATTTTTGGGTACTACATTATTAATTTGTACCAATATTATCGAGTACGACTTATTTTTTCAAAAGAACATACTTCCATTTCTAAAAATATTTTTTTAGTCTTTGAATCCACTTTTTTAAAACTGAAAATACGTCTTTAATTCACTTTTTCAAAGTACACTATAATTTAGAACTCTGAGATTTACTTTACGAAGGAGTAAAATGAGTAAAATTCGGACCACTGGGTACGAAGATATACTAAAGATAAAAAACTAGCAATTTGACATCCATTTTTTAATATGGCATCCAAACGACCATGTGGCCGTTTTTATAACCGTATAGATGTTTACAAACCCCACAACAAGACTTATGGGACATAAAACTTTGCACATGAGATGGACTAGCGCCTGCAGTACAGATATATTGCTAAAATGTAAAAACGGCTGAAAAGCTATTGGAATAAATTACGAAAATATAATAACGTTTTATCTTTAATTCTACTCTTTCCACTTTTTCGGGTAAACAATGCAAATTTCGTTAAAAGTGCAAAAATACAAAATTATAGGGCTTATTGTTCTCTTTCCAAACAAAAATGGATGATCAAACTCGGTTCATAAATGGTAGAGTTATGACTTTTAAAGAAGATCATGATCCGCCATCTTGAATCAAATATGGCGACTAAATCACCCTGAACCTGATCACGTGACAAAAGAAGTTTACTCTCTTTTAAATGGGTAATAACACCCAGCAGTCAAGTTGAGGGCACATATAATGTTCACGTGACATGAGCTACAGCCTAGAAAATTATCACTTTATGCTGGCGTAGACAACTTACATTTATGATGTCAGATATTACAAAACGTAGATTATTATAATATAAACTTGTAATATTATTTTTTTCCAAAAGTATCATTATAAACCGTCGAATAAGATTATGAACACAGTATGTTATTTCATTATATGTTTCTTTTATTGCATATAAAATTGCATAAAAAGTTAAAGTTTAACTTTTACGTGCCACTTGTTTTTTTCTACTCCTCTTGTAATTACTACAGGTGTCTCGCGTGTCACATTCCAACAGTAGTCTGCCAACATTTTCACACTCCATTTACCACCGTAGCGCCATTTCATGGTAACTGTTTGCTGGTGAAACCTTTCCCCCATGTTCGTCAGAGACCTCCCCCAAGCTGTACATTTCAGGGAAGAAGTCCAGGTGGCAATACAGGAAGAGTAACTTTAGGGACATATTACACCTCATGTTACGAAATGAAGTAATTAACCTGCCCACAATGTTTTTGAAATCAGGTGACATATAATTCCCTAGAAAGTTACTGCACACTTCTCGAAAGGCCTCTCAAGCCTCACTTTCGACTTCATTAAGCTTAGAAGAAAATGTAGTATCCTTAAAAACATCTCTGATTTAAGATTCCGTAAAAACACCTTCTTTCATCTTGGCTTCGCTCAGTTTTGGGAATAGTTTCCTGAAATGATTAAATGCTTCACCATCCCACTTCAGGGCCTTGACGAAGACCTCATGAGCCCTAATTTGATATTAAGGGGTGGTAAGAATAGTGTCTCACACGTCCACAAGACGCTCATTAGCACGTTCATCTCACCTGGGACCAGTTGTCTCATTGACGGCCATTTTGTGATGGTGCACTGATCTTTGGCTTCACTATCCCAATGACACAAAACGCAGCAGTGCTTTGTGTAACCTACTTGTAAACCGGTGAGGATGGCAATAACTTTAAGGACAGAGCATATAGACCACTGGAACTGTTCGTACTTTATTTTCTGCACCTACCTATTTCAAGCTCTATCAGCCTACACATAAAAAGAACCAATTTGTAATGCTATAATTGGATTCGTGCTTTGGAACCGTCTAAGAAACTCAATCTGTTGGACTATTGTTATATAAATTAAGGCAGTATTTTAATTTCGCAATGCCATATAACCCACAGGAGCTCGAAGACATTCCTAAGCAACGTAATTGCAATATGTGCTTCTGAGAACATATGTGTGTCTATTGAAAATCGGGAATATTGTGCTGTTACTTTCGTAACTGTACAAGTACTAGTATGAACCAATGCAGAAACCCCTATAAATTGGCCTAATGTTTAAGTTTTTTCTTGACTCTGAACGACTTGCAATATTGATTTTAATTTTTGGGTACTACATTATTAATTTGTACCAATATTATCGAGTACGACGCAATTTTCAAAAGAACATACTTCCATTTCTAAAAATATTTTTTTAGTCTTTGAATCCACTTTTTTAAAACTGAAAATTCGTCTTTAATTCACTTTTTCAAAGTACACTATAAGTTAGAACTCTGAGATTTACTTTACGAAGGAGTAAAATGAGCAACCAGGCTGTAAATTCGGACCACTGGGTACGAAGCTATACTTAAGACAAAAAACTAGCAATTTGACATCCATTTTTTAATATGGCATCCAAACGACCATGTGGCCGTTTTTATACCCGTATAGATGTTTACAAACCCCACAACAAGACTTAGGGGACATAAAACTTTGCACGTGAGATGAACTAGCGCCTGCAGTACAGATATATTGCTAAAACATAAAAACGGCTGAAAAGCTATTTTTGTCACAACAATTAAAATCACACATACTATTAGTTTTCCTTATACATATAGGTAAGTTTTAAGCAAGATCCAGCATGTCGTATACCGTCTTAATCTTATTAAATTCAGCTTCTTTTTGTGTCTTATTAAAATGTTGAATTATTAGCGATTTTGGAAAAAAATACGAAAATATAACAACATTTTAATTCTACTCTTTCCAATTTTTCAGGAAAACAATGTAAATTTCGTTAAAAGTGCAATAATACAAAATTATAGGACATATTGTTCTCTTTGCAAACAAAAAAGAATGATCAAACTCGGTTCATAAATGGTAGAGTTATGACTTTTAAAAAAGATCATGATCCGCCATCTTGAATCAAATATGGCGACTAAATGACCCTGAACCTGATCACGTGACAAAAGAAGTTTACTCTCTTTTAAATGGGTAATAACACCCAGCAGTCAAGTTGAGGGCACATATAATGCTCACGTGACATGAGCTACAGCCTAGAAAATTATCACTTTATGCTGGCGTAGACAACTTACATTTATGATGTCAGATATTACAAAACGTAGGTTATTATAACATGAACTTATAATATTATTTTTCCAACAGTATCATTATAAACCGTCGCTTAAGAATATGAATACAATATGTTATATCATTATATGTTTATTTTATTCTTTTTATTTCATTCCGTTTCTATAAGTTTAGCCAATCGCATAAAAGGGTAAAAATTCGAAAACGTATCTCAGCAAACTCTTCTTATTTTGTAACAGTTCTTATATAATGATAATATAAAGTATGTATGTTACCTAAATTTGTCCTTTGAAATTGCTACTTATTTAGATCCATGGCACACTTCGTGAAATCACGATACTCCGAAACCAGGCAGCAGATCGAAACTGCATTAACGGTTTCCAATGGCTCTACGTACAAGACATAGTATAGATGTTTAATCCAGGAAGACCTAAGGCGTTGAGTGCAGACAATCCAACAGGAGAGGGTATGCTTTGAATGCTTATCTGCATAAATTTTACTGTTATAATTAGAGGTATGTTATACACTAGAATATTGCAAGATTTATGACGCATCATTGAATATTGTAACGATGTTTTGTCGCTAATTCATTGAAAACTGCACCAATTTTAATGCCTTTCCGTACATGATTGAATCCTATTACCACATACCATAGCGGTATTCAGGAACGAATCTAGAAATTTGGGCTGTGGTTTGCGATAACAGGAATACAACTTATAATTACGTCTTACAAGTGTTTTTCTTTTCATTAAGTTTTGTGACTTTTGCAATTGGTGGTACGTCACAAGGCTTTTAACTACCGTAGGTTTGGCGCACATTTTTAACAAGGAGATAGGAAGAAGTGAAAATGATTACGTGTAGACTTATGTTTGATGGCTACTTTTTTCTACCACTGCACAGATTCGAATATTTTTTGGCTAAAAAGTGGACCATGGCCTTACTTAGGTTTGCAGCAAATTTTCCGCATTTGATGGTAGGATGAAGGGGAATTCGACGTAAAAATAATCTTGAACGAACAATATTAATGTTATATCTTTATTTATCGCGTTACTGTAATTACTGACACTACAAGTGCAGTTAAGTCACAATTCATCCTCCATGTGCGTCCGTAACATGGAAGGGGTCCTAATAAATTTAATAAACTAGCCTCCCCTTGCAAGGAACGAAGATTTTAGCTAGAAATTAATATTGATAATCCCAAACTGACTGAATTAGTTAAAATAGAAATGACGACAAAGTTTTAGGTGCAGCACACTCAGATAATCGTGCTCAAGGTGCTTTAGGTTTCCAGTTAAATATCATTTGAGAATACATTATTTGGATTATATTTTTTATATATTTTTTGCGTATGCATCTTTGGCGTTGGAGACTTTGGGTTGGTTTCCGGGATGAGCTCATGTTTTTCGGATCCCACATTAATTATTACGTCTACGTGTCATATATTGCCTCAGCACTAATATTAATGTAACGAACCCACAACATATTATTTTTGATCCCAGTTTTAAACATGTATCTGTTTTCATGGATATATAATTATTTTACTTTAGAAATTTATGATTTCAAAAGTTAACGTACGTATACCATTTGAAAATGCACCGTGCATAGTTTGAAGTTAAACGATTTAAAATACAACCATGAAAATATATGTATGTTAATGTGAGAAATGTATAACTGGTTCATCCCTAACTATTTTCCTATATTTGTTACATTTTACATATATTCATACGTTTCTTCTTTCGTTACATTAAAATTGTTAAAAGTAAATTTGATTTGTAACATCTATGTGTAATCTTAATACATGTCACATGTTAATAACAGAAATATGATATTTGTGTTTGTATGCCATCTATATGCACAATTGTGAAATATCGATTTAAATCCTTCTATTTGACGTACTATATTTCTTTAGTTTACTGAGTATTATTATGGTATAATGTTATAAATGGGATAATGTTCAGTTATTAAATAAAACCAAAATTTGTTTTTACAGTTTACTATTTCAATTCTAAATATAAACAAATAAACTACCTCTATTATCTAATAAATCTATTATTTGCTTGCCATACTAATATTTAAGTAATTTTATTACTTTTTGCTGATGTAGACAGCATTTATGTATTATTACACTGGTCGGCAAAATGAAATTTTTTTCGCTCCCACGAACGAAAATAGGTGATTCCTATAGGTTTCGAGCTATTGAGTTCGAAACCGTAACCCGTTTTTCTTCAGGACGTACCAGTTTTCAGGGAAGAGGGGGTGCGTTTCAATATCCGGCCAAAGATGCTATTCTCCACTCATAATAATTTGTACGTTATAATTTAAATATCAATATAATTTATGCATATAAAATTGCATAAAAAGTTAAAGTTCAACACATACGTGTCACTTGGTTTTTTCTGCTCCTCTTGTAATTGCTACACGGTGTCTCGCGTGTCACATTCCAACAGTAGTCTGCCAACATATTCACACTCCATTTACCACTGTAGCGCCATTTCATGGTAACTGTTTGCTGGTGAAACCTTTCCCCCATGTTCGTCAGAGACCTCCCCCAAGCTGTACATTTCAGGGAAGAAGTCCAGGTGGCAATACAGGAAGTGTAACTTTAGGGACATGTTACACCTCATGTTACGAAATGAAGTAATTAACCTGCCCACAATGATTTTGAAATCAGGTGACATATAATTCCCTAGAAAGTTACTGCACACTTCTCGAAAGGCCTCTCAAGCCTCACTTTCGACTTCATTAAGCTTAGAAGAAAGTGTAGTATCCTTAAAAACATCTCTGATATAAGGTCCCGTAAAAACACCTTCTTTCACCTTGGCCTCGCTCAGTCTTGGGAATAGTTTTCTGAGATGATTAAATGCTTCACCATCCCGCTTCAGGGCCTTGACGAAGACCTCATGAGCCTTAATTTGATATTAAGGGGTGGTAAGAATATTTTTTTACACGTCCACAAGACGTTCATTAGCACGTTTATCTCACCTGGGACCAGTTGTCTCATTGACGGCAATTTTGTGATGTTGCACTGATCTTTGACTTGACTATCCTAATGACACAAGACGCAGGAGTGCTTTGTGTAACCTCCTTGTAAACCGGTGAGGATGGCAATAACTTTAAGGACAGAGCATATAGACCACTGGAACTGTTCGTACTTTATTTTCTGCAATAGGTTTCGCTTGTTCTCCTATTTTGTTTCATATGTACAGCATGATCAATAGAGATGGCTGGCTTTTCATTGCCATTGTGTAGTAACACTGCCTTGAGACTTATCCTAGAGGAATCTACGGATAGCTACCAATCTTCAGTTTTGTAGTTCAACTTTAGTTGTCCCATAGGCGATGGAATGTCACTGCAAAACACCAAATCACCATCTTTTCTAAAATTAGGAACTACGCTCACCTCACTTTTCCAATACATCGATATATTCACATCTTGGTTTAGTAGATTCCATTGTCGAAGTCGTTATGCAAGTAACAGGGCCTTAGACTTGGGAAGGTTTAAGTCTCTGATCAGATCATTCAGCTCCTCCTGACTTATCACGTGTTTTTCATTCGTGTTAGGCACTGTTGCGTAATTGGGGTCTGACCATGAACTCGAAGATTGTGCAACATACTCACAAGCAGCAGGTTCTTCATTGGATGAAACACTGGACAAGGTGTATGAGTCTAGTGGTACGGGTAGAGGCAGACAAACATCATGTTTCACAGGTCTCCTCGCGGAATCCAAGTTAGGAGACTGTATTTTATGCTTCATGTTTTTGATTAACCATCTATATTAGTCATGCAGAAGTAACAGTCTGAAACATGATCACGGGGCTCGCGCCAAACCATAGGTACGGCGAACGGCATCGATTTATGTGTACTTTTCAACCACGCTATGAGCGTACGCGCACACAATTTACAACTTTGTTTCGGAGCCCAAACGCGATCCTGGTCGCCGATTTTACACCTGAAGCACAGATGGTAGGCTGTCTTCAGGAACGGTGACACTGGCCTACTTTGTACCTTGAAACTCACTTCCCCACATATGTAGCAGAATGAATCTGTAGAATTGTTGCAATTTCTCGGCATGTCCGTTTAACACAAACGTCAATATTTCACGCAGACGGCATGCACAGACACAGCCTGACCACCTTCTAACACGAAGATCAACTGAAATATATCTTTCACGCGAAAACGTGGTGTATGCCTTGGCGCCTTTTTTCAACAATCTGTCTGTCGTCTAGACAAAAGGGAGCCGACGAATGATCGCAAGTTGATTACGAAACTTTTCTCCGTCAATAACGCCTAGGTTTTAATGTATGCAGTGCGGAACGACAATAAATCTTTGTAAGCCAAGGGGAGGGGTTACGTTTCCGTGGGGTAGTGAGCAAGAGAAAAGAATATTCCTGCGATATAGACTAGCAACAGGTCTTGGATTAAGACAGAAATTCAGAATTAAGCACTCAAAACACGGAAAACACATACTAAATACGAAAAATACGATTTTTCTGTCAATCATGGAAATAGGCCTACCACCCCACCAAAAAGAAAAACACTTACCTGCTGGAACTTTCTCGATGATATATTCGTAATCAGCGTCTCGAAATCTATCCGGTACAACCTTTCACCCTCGTGGGAGGATTTTCATGTCGACCAGTGTTATTGATATTATTTCTAAAACATAATTTTATATATAATTGTAAGATTATTTTCATAATATTTCAGTATTATTTAAATTGTCGAAAAGATAATAAAATGTTATTTTATTATAGGTTTCTTTTTATTCTTTTTATTTTATACTCCTGTACTATTTTAAAATGTAGCCAATATTATAACACAGAAGTAATTACAATCATTTCTAAGCAGACCCTTGTTATTACGTAGATCACGTACAATAGCAGTGTGAGGTATCCACTCCTCTTATAAACGTAAGTATGAACATGAATTAAAATAAATGTAATTCTTAATACGGAACTTATAATTATGCAGTATACTTGCCCATCATCAAGCATGCTCAATGAAGTAGTAATTCAAGATTACCCAGTATTTAATACATACAATAAACATCGAATATAGTTTTGCACCCAGGAATCTAGAATATATTATCTTATTTAGAAATCCATACTAATAGAAATCCATACTATTATCTAAGCAGTAATACAAGTATATCAAAAAGAATTACTTTTCCTTAATACTAGTTTGAATATATGCTAAAGACTACTGATCAAAATCGTATCCTTTCCGTTGTGGATTAGGCATTATACCTAAACAACGACTCGAATTATACTGTTTAGCTTAAACATCGGTAAAATACATTTTGTTAGTCATCCAAACTTTTGGTTTCAAATCAAAATTTATTTTAAGTTTAATTGTGAAACAATTTATGTTAGACTGGTCTAATAGTTTATTTCCTTCTTTCATAAATCTAAACCATTTAGATGTTTAAACTTTGGACATGACGGCCACTAACCCACTTGTGCTCCAGACATAACACAGGTCGGCAATAAAAAGTTGAACCCAATTGAATTAAATTGGATCAAATTAAGGGAATAGATAAACAAAATAACAAATATGATTAGAAGAGAAAGTTTCAAAACAAATGAACATCAAATAAATAATAGAGTTATTTAAAAGGAATAAACAAAAAAATGAATGCTAAAATTCATTACTGTAATATTTGCTCGAAGAGGTCGGTGCATTACAATACAGACAGAAAGAAAAAAGGTGGAATACATTAAAAATTGTAACTGTAAAGCCAATAATGATGAAAGAGCAATATTACGAAGGATCTCTCAGAAATAGGAATTAGGTCCAGTTGGGTAAATACAAGATAACAATGGGGAGCATTTGTGAATGAACCTTTCAATTTCATACATTGTATAATTGGTTAGTTAGTTTTATATAATTATCAAATATAGACGTAACTTCTAGTCTAATTTAAATTTAATTATTTAAAAATTAAGTTTTCTGAGTGGTTAAGTACAAAGTGAATAATTTTATTGTTTTATAATACTTTATATTTTTGTTGCTTATATATTAAATATAATTAAGTAAATTATGAACATGACAAATTTAGCTTAGCAAAGAAAGTTTAAATGAGAGAGAGAATTTGTCTAATTTAATTCCTAAAATCACACAGTTATCTTGATCATACTTGGTATAGTGTTAGAAGTCAGGAACGAAAATTACCGTATTATATTTTATCGATCATTAGTTCCGAGCAGGAATTTTATTTGTTTATTTAATTCGACATGTTTTACATGTCGAGGTTAAGCCTATATGAATAACATGATATAAAAATTAGAAATTAAAAGACCTTACTTCACAATAGCAAAAAAGTTAGAAAGTAAAAAGAATACAAGAAACAGATGCTTACTTATACACACACACACACACAAACATAACACTCACAAATATTATAGTGTTACACTAGATATATACTGTTACAATATGTAATAAAGGTTAAGTTGTATATCCTTATGACAAGCGTCTCTGTTGGCTCTTCTGTCTCTGCACCAAATCAGCTCTGCTTCGATAACAATAAATTGTAACTGCTCTTTCGAAAGATTCCAGAGAGTTTGACTCACGTACCGAGGTTGGCAAAGTATTCCAATCACGACACGTTGAGTTTATATATGATTTCAAGGAATAAGCAGATCTATGAACAGGAATTGCAAGCCGTCTATCAACACGAGATCTTGTGTCTTTGTCGTGGAAAACGCTTCAAAAATTAAGGTGAGAAGGTAAGAAGATTCTGTAAAAAAAAATTGTTTCACAGAGCAGTACCAACAAGTAAAATATACATCGTTTATGCATCTTCAGCCATTGTAGCTTTTCAAACAATGGCGTTACATGATCAGATAATTTTATGTTTAAAATAAAACATATACAACTGCGTCAGTTAAGGTGCCGTCAAAGATATTGTAATCAGCAAAATAACACAATATGCTTGATATAATAATGATATGTTTATTTATTGTGTATATTACTTAGTTCAAGTTTTTTTCGAAAATATGACACAATAGCACGAATTTGTGTACACTTCGGTGATAATTTTTAAGTTACTATATCGTTAATATAGTTTAAAATCTGATTCAAAGCATTGAGTACGTGATTCCTGATAATTTTAGGTTTGGTATTGAAGGATAATTTAATAGAAGACTTAAAAGTAATAAAATTAAATTAGGTTTTTGCTTATTTTTTCTTCAGTTGAAAGTGAAGCTGAGTACATAATACAAACACGTTTTTAGCGCCTGCATCAATATCGGTACAAGGATTTATTCTGTATTGAAAGCACATTTGCAACAATAAACTGTTCGGAGTGTCTTAGGTAACTTTTTAATATCGACGTAATAATACCCTAATTCAGTGGTAACCTCTTTCCACTATGACACTTTTAGTTTTACCCTCATAGTGCAAGACATGCTTGATCAAAGTAACAACCTATTTTTCATTTCTCTAAAAACAATATGACTAAAATGGGGCAATTAAAGATTCAGAAGAGCCAGTAACACATAGGAGTGATATTTAATTGACAATTTTCTTTAAAAATGGTATACACAACATATGTGATTTTTTTTATTTTATAGATAAAATTTTCTATGTGTCTGAAATATTCCATTGTACGTCTGGTAGGGAACCACCATTTGGGAACCTGCAATGCATAAACAAAGGACATGCTGAGAAACCAAGCTGATGTTTCTACTCAATTAGAAGACACCGTTGTTGAAAAGTAAGTGAAGAAAGTGTACCATATAGAATACAAAATTAAGAGTTCCTTTACGGATGCAATTTTCCTTTTTGAGTTCAATGTAGAATATTCAAACTTATCTGGGACAGATACCAATAGTACTTTACCAAGGAGTGGGAAATGAACTCACTATACGCTTTTCGCTCGTGAAGTGGTGTGTATGTGGCATAGTTTTGGAAAATAAGTATAATAGTCATGGATTATTAGTATGTTCTGAGCAACCATTCATTCTCCACACCGTTGGAACGGACACATTAAAATAATGGACCAGGGACTCAATAAAACGTTTCAATTCTTCAATTTAAGTGACTGTGTTTAAAAATACCAGGTAGGAAGAAATTAAGTCTATGCAATAATACCACGAACGTACGCAGGTACGTTCATAGTATTTATGTGCAAAGTTATAAAAACGTACACACGGAAGTCGTTGATGCAGAATATGATAAACTGCGAAATTACTTAAATGCACATCATGTGAGCGGGATTTGTTGTTTGTTTGTTTTCTTCATATGCATGTCAATACATTTAACATTTTTTCTGTATATGTATATACGTACGTTATGATCAATCCCCATATAGATTGATTACTCTCTGACCATTCTATCAACAATTCAGTAGATATTGTGTCAACATCTTCCATTTTGATTTCATTCTTCGCACTTTTTCGGCGAATACAACGCCATCTGTTGGGCAATTAATATTAAGAATGTGTGTGTATATATAATTACAATTTATATCGGGGATAGCAAACTATAGTCCATAGGTCGGATGTAGCCCTGTGAAGGATTTATCTGACTTGTGAACATCTTTTCTAATATGACGAACTTCCGTTCTGAGAATCTGTGCATCCTAGTTTCAAAGCGATGAACAGAGAAAATTTGACAAATTCAGTATCAATTTCATTAACCTCATTTTCCTTCATAATCTGTCAATTATTAATAGACATTAGTATTTCTATAACTTTGTAAAATATACCCTTCTTCTTTCGAACAAATATACTAGTCTGCCTATTTTTTTCTTTACTTTTGTTAGATCCCATTCTACATAAGACCATTTCTCATTGACGTTTATAGTGTAAGTAAATTTGAAAACAAATTTTGTTTGAAAAATTGACAATCTATCAGACAGATGAGAAAAGCAAAATCACGTACTTAATTCAGAAGAATATTAATAACAGATAATCGAGACTAATTTATACTTTCCTTATTCTGAAAAGGATCCTGGATGGTGTCTAATTACATTTCATCTATCTCTTATCTGTACACGCATAATTTTACCTTTTCCCTTTCTTTCTAGTACAATTATTTCTGCAATAGACAACTATTTTACTACGAATCATAGTTCTGTAATATATTTATATTCATGTCCAAAATCATTATCGCATGTCTGTTAATATGTTGTTGTAGGATTATAATTTGATAACGTATTCGCCCGTTATTTCTTATAATTTTAGTATGTGTATAATTGGCAAAGACATGTATGTGGCAAATTTCATGTCAAAAGACTAGTAAATAAGAACAATAAAAAGAAAATAAAATTTTCTTGTCCATTTAGCAACATTTTGTTTTATTTATTCTAATTTTCGTATTTACAGTATAATTCTTTTCCTATGAAGTTTACCACAAATAAACATTTCCCAATTATACACTTACTACCAGTATTAAGAGTACCCTGCAATATCATTATCCAATTATATTCTTACGAGAAGACAGCTATAGATACGCGACAATCATTTCAACATGAGTGTGCATACATGGTATCTATAAAGGAAACAGTGGAACAAACAACAATTGAGGGGGTTACTGCAACAGTTGTCTTACCCACATTTTTAAAAATGGAGAAAAATCAACTTAAAGTTAAACACATGTGTTTTTTTGTTACTATATACCAAAAGCAAGCGCAAGTAGTTGAATGTGTCACACGTTGTATAATATTGCACAAATGTCATATGTTTTATCATTTTTAAACGTAGAAAAGAATGCAATTTGCTAACGGTAATAAAAGAAAACAAGAATATATAAAAATATTCGTAATTGAAATATTTTTGTTAATCATGACAGCAACTTGTTTAATGAGCTTCCATTGTATCTGAGTATTTCTATGCCTAACTTATATTTTCAGCAATATTCTAAAGGGAATGAAGATTGAAGTGTATGACAAGAACAAAATATTTCACAGCTTTACTCTTCCTAGACTTCTGTATCGATTATAATGTTTTTTATATATGATTGAACCGTGGCCAAAGTTAGAATTTACAATAGTTTTGAGACAGAATGGGAGAGAAAGGTGAAGGAGTGACATCAGAAAGTTTACGTTCGGTATAAGTGTTCAAAAATGAGACGAAGAATGTCTCTGCGATGTCGCTAAAGTCTAAATGCATTCTATCTATGCTTATTAAAGGAACAGGGAAGTCACCTCTGCGCTAGAAGAAGATTTTAACTAATAAGACATAAAACGATGAATTAATCATTTTAATCAAAAAGGTATGGTGTCATGTTTAGTTGTGATTAATGAAGTGTAATTTTCAGTTACAATTTAAGAGATCGAGCAAAATTATCAACAGAAGATTTTGCTTACATTGGCGTTTAGTGACCTTTCAGAAATGAGATTAAATGACAAAGAAAACATATCTAACAATCCCAGATCTCCTCCGTTGTTGCTTTTATACCACTATGGCCAATCAACTAATGACTGTCAAACAAAGTAAGTCTTTCACTTAAAAATCAATAATTCCCATGGATATGCAGCTTAATAAATACTCTTATTTTACTTGACAAATACTGGTAATTATTCATAAGGAACTGATTCCTTATACCTCACTAAAACTATTATTATATGTCACAGATAATCACCACAGAAAGAGATACTAACCAAAATCCAAGCATCTTCTTGATCCCCTTTCAAGATTATTAGTAAATTGCAATTCAAAATGTTTATTTTGGATCCATAGAATCAACTGTCAAAGAAAGAACCAAACCCGTCAAATACAACTGGAATTTCGTTAAAGCGAAAAGAAGTGTTTGGAATTAATTAAATAAAAAAGCAAATACCAACAATACAGAAAAAAATACAAACGACGGATACACTTGTAAGTGGAAGTAAAGATTGCAACATTGATGGTACAGTAGAAAACAATGCCAAACAGCAGAAATTAATCCGACGTTCAATGGAATAACCAATTAAAAAATCACAACTTCATTGTTTTCTGTTTTGACTATAGTCACAACTAACAAATCGGTTTCAAGAAGTACCGTAACTATTCTTCACGTCAAGTAATATACTTACATCTACCCTGCGAATTCTAAGCAGAGGGAGAATGTTCGTCTCGATTCAAAAGCAATAATATCCAGTTTACCACCACCATATAGGCTTATTAAAGACGTCCTCGATGAAATTTCCAACATTAAGAACAAAAAGAATTCCGTCAGATAAATTATTGAAACTTGAAGCTGCGACTAGTATTTACATTATCATATCTCTATACTTCCGTGTACAAAATGTCAAATGCTGTACGCATATTTGGCCCAGAATTTTTAAATGTCTGATATGAAAAGATTAATGTTGTTCTATTGATGAAGTTACTACAGTTTTAAACGTTTTTAGTCTTTCCAGTTTCGTTTTATATTATCATTATAAACACGAAAGATAGTAATCCCATCCTTTATGCTTTGTCAAGATACTAAGTTCATGTGCGTATTAATAAGATATTCTTCTCTTAATTTTTCAAAACCTAAGCCATTTCTTCGGGATTGAAATATTTCTTTCTTTCGATAAAATTGGAATTCTAAATTTGATTTTACTTTGGTGACACGCGGTTTTACACTTCAGTTTTCAGCGGACAATTAAATTGTATTTTTACTACAAGAGATACCCTTTTCGTGAACTTTCTATATATCAAAGCGTTATATAATTTTCAAAATTAACATTTCAAGAAATACATATCTGTGATAAAACGTAGTTCAACACTCTTCTCACATTTCTGGTGAGGGATAAAAAAATTGTATTATTCAGTAAACGGAAGTGTCGTAAGGAAGAAAAGGAAAGCTGAAGCGTCATTACAATATCTTTCGGAAAGGCGAATAACTTGCGTTGATTAATATTGAAATGCAAGTGGGGACAGTGTAAGCAATGTATAGTGAGTCTTCTTGACAACCTTCTCGCAAAATAAGGGAACTTGTTGGGCAGGAATTTCTGCGAGGCAAGATGAATCATTATCAATATTATATGCAAGTACCTTCGAGACATCCACAAAAATTGATGTGGTGATAATGTATATCTTCCATTTAAGTGGCAATAAGCAGTGTTGCCTTACTGATCATTTGGAAAAGAAGAAGATTCGAAGATAAACAACAGGAGAAAGCAGTAGACACATAATGCGGCGGGATTTGAGTACAAATCCAGGGGAGCAGAAAAAAGAAAAAAAGAAAAGGAAGAAAGAAAGAAAAAAAAGAAAAACAAAGAAAGAAAAATTGCCGTTATGAAGAGGACCGTAGTAAAAAAAAACAGTCCAGACAGAATTCATTATTACTTTTATTTCAAAATAAAACAATACATACAAAACAAATTTGAATTTTAATTATTTCAAAATAAGTTTCATAAAGAAAATGGTTTCCGATGATTAGGTAATCTTTTGGAGGTAGAAAGACCCTCATGCTCCTTTATATTAATAGTGTTTGATACACACATGTGTGAAGTAAGACGTACTGAATGAGCAAAGTGCATGGAAAAATGTCTTATCATGGACCTAGCGATAGTATAGCTGTATGATACAGTCACACACAATCGTAACATAAGACGATTTTTCGCTCATGATCCAGAGCTGATCTAAGTTACTCTTCTAACCAGGGCTAAAAATTGTTCTGAAAAAGTAGGGTGACGCATGAAGTCACACTGTCCCCCGTGCCTTTCTTTGCCTCATGTAATTTTCTTTTAGGAATTATGGGACGCCATAGATATTTTTCGGAAGTAGGATAACAACGTCTCCCCGCATTCCACCTTAGTTCAACTCCTGCTTCCAAGCCAAGTCAAAAACTAAACAAAACGTATTCGAAAAGTCATGAAGATCGCCATGGATCACGCAAGTTATACAGAAGATGACATACAATTGTATTCTTGTATTCATATTATATACAGCAAAGCTCTATAAGTTCTAGAGAGCTTTGTGTATGTATATAGAGAAATTTCCCCTTTTTGTGTAAGGAAAAATGTTAAAATTCAATATTAATAATAATATATTAGTTTAACTTCTCGATATAATGAAAAAGCAGGAGATTGTTCACTTTTCATTTTCTCTCGCAGTAGATCAGTAGAATGTAGAAAAAGAGGAGATCTCCTCCAAAATCAGTAGCTCTGGGAACACTGGCAATAAGTAATAGTAAGGGATATTACAGTGAGGGAATATTACAGTAGAAATATTACACTATTCCAAGAGACAAACACATATTCTGATAATGATCCCAATAGTCTTATCCTCAAATAAGGCAATAAGAAAATATTGACAATTGATTAACAAATTGATATTTAATGTAGTTCCTCAGTATAGAGAACACAACAGTTTGGATGCAATTGCATTTCTTTTCTTACTAATTTTACACACATCATTTTTCTTTTCTCTTGTTCGACAACGTATTTGTGTCGTAAATTTTGGTACAATTATTTGCATGCAATATAAATAATGTTTTCCTATTCTATACTGTAATGTGAAGTTACATAATTGCGCTATCTGCGTGGTTTAATGTAAATTATTAATCAACCTCGATCAATCACCTACGTGGTTGAAGGGGGTATTATGTAATGATTGTCAGTGTAGTCTTCCTCTAGCTTCAACTTGTACCAACCCGAACTGCTTGTGTCGTAGCAGTATGTTCTGTTTATTTTTGTCAAAAAACGAAAATAAAAAAACGTTAAAACATGGAAATAAAATCTTCGCTACTTATCTTTGTTCTTATTTGCTTTAATTTGTACGGAGTAGTCGTTCTTGCTTATTTTGTTTATTATTCATTTCTTTGCATTATTTTCCCTTGATTCCGTACTTTAGTCCACTGGAGATGTATAATGATGATTTAATGCTGTTTCTATTCTCTTCGAACACCTTAACCAAATGTTTATCTTATTGTCAGGTCGTTATACAGATTATTAGGTAAGTAGCGTTAAATCCAAGTGCAATGTACTTTTTAAATTATTAAGTATATGAATCAATTCATTCATAATTTTCCTCTAATTTTTTCGGAACCTAACATTCCTCGAAAAAAGGCTAAACATTGCAATAAGAGTAGAATATTTCTATACATGAAGATATAATGAAAATAGTAAGTGTTACGGTCTGGTGGTTAGTTACCTGGCACTTTCAGAAGAAGAAATCCGTAAGAGGTCTAAACCATTCGAATGGGTGATTAAGGGCTCGTCTTCTTTCACAGTTAATAACGTATTTAGTTACAATACTAGAATGGTAAGAAACATTACGAAATTAAGGAATTTACATTATTATTGGAAACAGTCAATGAAAAGCAGACAGTGAGCTACCAAAATTAGACATCATTGGACCAGGTTTCGCCATCGTAGAGTTCCACCTTCTACTGAATGTTAGATACGGATTAGTTTACTGTTGGAAGCTCCTGAATGGAATCGATGGTTTGAAATAAGGCTATTAAAAACCGGAAAAAACACTCCACTACTGTGCTCTCCAACACAACTATTCCAATCTAGATATACAAATTATAATTTTTAGTAATTAAAAAGAAACTATCGATAGATTTATGATCTTCCGTGCTACTGTATCTTCAAACTATTTCTAACCTAATGCAAAAACAAGTGTTGCTCTAAGTTTCAAAAATTAGGAGTTATATCAGTGAAATATGGCAGAAACCCTATGGTATAGTCGATTATAGGCATTTCCTTATTGGCTTGGGCAAGTTTGAATTGCTCTGGAGATCATTCCACGCGCCGAGCCATCACTGCCATTTGAACCATTTTCGCTTTCGGCAAGGGAACGGCTTTTCCTACTTTTCTGTGTAAAATGTGGTTTCTTTTACATATTGGTACCGATAGCGAGAGCCGGAAGCATGGAAAGAATAACTTCGATGCGGTAGACATCGAAAACGAATAAGTTTATAACTGGCGGCCTAGAAAATCTAGAAGTGGCTTTACCTCCAGCTGGTGTACAATAGGTAGTTGCTCGGTTCACGCACACACGTGGTGCTTGAGTTCAAGACTCCACAGTGCACGAGTACAGTTATTGTTCTGCGACTGTTGAGTACGACTTGTGGCAGTGCTTGATTAAAACATAGCGCTTAGTCAAACAGGAACAGGTCCACATGCTATTCGATGGTGATGCGTGTGAAGCAGCGGTTTCTAATAGACGACAACAATCAAAGGGGATGTTTCCAACAATTTATCGGTATGTGTGTAAACCAGACACCGTACTGCTCTGTAAGTGAATACTGGACGAATCCGTCGTGTTACGAATAGTGATGGGTAAATTCCCGGGAAAATATTTTTCGGGAATATCCCCTTGCAAATTCCCAGGAAGATTGCCAAAAACGGGATTATTCCATGAATTTCCGCAAACAAAAAAGAAAATGGCATTTTATTATTATATTATGTTTTTCAAAATAAAATTTGTTTATATCACAGTGTATTTATTACTGTCATCTTCAGAGGATTTTTTTAAATGATTATCTTGAACGGTATTATGTTATTGTATTATTATTTTATGCTATTTAGAGACTACTCATAAATGTATGTTTACTTACAATATACATTCTGCGAGTAAATATGTAGGAAAAACATTTGGTACAGAAAGTCCACATTAGAGATGGGAAGGTGGAAAAAACCCAATAAACCCTTTTGGGTTTTTAAGTTTTTTCCTGGGTTTTTCCGAAACCGTTTTCTTCTTCCCAAAATTTGGGTTTTTACTGAAAAAACTTAACCAATTTTCCCCTTATGCTTTCTCCTTTTGTACTTTTTTCTTGTACTTGAACCCCTATATACTGTGTTGTTTTATATCTATATGCTCATTGTTATTGAATCAAGTATCTAGTATACATTAAATTGAAGTATCTCTCGTTTAATTTATCTGTATGTGTGAACTAGTCAGATAGGTTATATGTATGAGGTCTGATAACACTGCATGATATGGTCCGGTAGCACTGCATCATATGGTCTGGTAACACTGCATCATATGGTCTGGTAACACTAATGAGCTTTTGTTTCTCGTGTTCAGATACAGCGATTTATGGTTTAAGGAAACGTAGATTTTTTAATTCAGTGAGAAACATGGGAAGGCCGAAACGTTTTGTCTGGAAAGCTTTCAATCAAAAGGCTGACAAGTCTATTGACTGTAAATATTGTGGGAAACATTATAGTTTCCCAAATGTGGACAAAATGGGCCGCCACATTGACATTGCTATAAGTGCCCAGTACAAGTCAAAAGTAGCGTATCAGCAAGTTCAAATCTCCATAGCTCGTTGAGACATATACAGTACTTCACGCGTTCGAAAAAGACTACAACAAACAAAACAATCATAACGAGTGAAGAAACAACAGACACATCACCACAACCATCGTTTAGTAGCAGTAGCAATGACAGGACAAATATCTCGAATTGGATTACCGATAATCACCCATAAGAGCAAACAGTTGTACCTACTTCACCTTTGTGGGTAGGAAACGAAGCAAATTATTCACTCCCTGGAACTTGATTTTTTTGTTTTGTTGTTATGGAACAATGGTCATTCTCTATAAGTATATGAAGATATAAATACGTGAACCAGAAGACGAATCTTGTATAAATTCTATCGATATTTCATCAAGTACACAGCTTTTGCTTTGTTATTTAATATTCATGAAGTTATGAGTTCTTTTAATGCCTGATTGTTATATTTTTATTTTTGTTTTACACGTGCCGAAAGAAGAGAAAAATATCTGAAAGTTCTGAAACAGACACAGATACAGAGAGCTTAGATCTACATCTGTCTGACAAATCAGACAGCATTTCTCTTGAAACTGAAGACGAAGACACGGTTGACTAGTTGTTGGCAAGTGTAAAAACTACACATTACAAGTGTGCCGATGCTGTGTCATCAGTTATAGCTCAGAATATGAAATAAATAAATGCAATCAAATGGGGATGGAACTGATGTACAACACGGTACTTAACTGTAAAATTGTGGTTGAATTTAAATAAAATTCAAATGTTTCTAATTTAGAAAATGACTAGTTGGGGAAAAGGGTGAGAGAAAGAGAAAGATTGTAATTAAAGAATAGGAATGAGCACTAGCCTGATATATCCAATAAAGCTGGCGTCGTCCTAGTCATCTGGAAAGATGAATGTTCTGGAGAAGTCTGGATTAGCTGGATACAGTCAACATCTGGATCTTAATCCTGTTGAATTGCAAGGGGCGTCGATAAAGCGTCTTACGATAATGTCCTTCTATATCTTCATTCTACTAGACTGTAGGAGCCTGTTGAGTCTGCGGTGATAATCCAACAGAATGGTACTCTTTGACTTGTGGAGTCGGTGGTCCTCCAATGGTGGGATCCGCTTCTCTCCGATGATCCTGCACCTGTCCCAATCGTGTGTTGAATACCCCTTGTTGTTCTGTTCCTCGTGGTTTTGATAAATTCAAGAATGATGGCCTAATCGGAAAGTATCAGGCTGTGCTTGAAGGTATGCGGAAAGGAAAGAAGGAAGCTAGTCGAGTTTATTTAAGAAATATGCATTTACAAAAGCCGTCTTTGAATGTACAGTTGTAGTCAAAGTTTTCAAAAGTTCATGTTTCTTTATATCAAATACACAGTCACTTCATTTCCAATAGACAGATACTTCACACAAGAGAAGAAGTAAAGTATTGGAAAAGTTATAGACTTCACATATGTATTTCTCTTTATTTACATAAAGTTACAAAAAGGTTATAAGTTTAAGAAAAAAATTGCTAGATAGAAGTGCTTGATTTAATACAGTACGTAGAACTCCTTAATCTGAATCCAAAACCATTTCTTTTATATCAGGTATGGTGGTTGAGAAGCTACTGGAAAGAAAATTAGTAAATATTTCTTGTTTCTAGACAAAAGAAAAATTGAAACCTTTATTCATTGTAATTTGAGAGAGAAAAATTTAAGATTACTTATTGTTTTATTGGATATATTGCGATACATAGTTCCAACTATAGCTTCATATTTTTTATTGTGTTATGAGATATCTCTGTGTTTTATGGTCGACAAACAAATTAGTTCAGATACATGCGGCCAATATCTACATGTTAGTATGCACTTTGAGTTGGTTGAGCTGAACCGTGCACATTGACATTTCACGATGAGAACTCAAGAAATACTTCGATTGTTACATGATCTCTTAGAAGATGAGTCTGAGGATTCGAGTGAAGGGTATGGAAACCGCAGTGATTTTGAACCTGAAGATAGCATTTTATATTGAAGTGATGAAGGAGAGGAAGACAGAGATGGAGATGACGACGCCTGTAGCGGTGACAGTTTTATTGCTCCAGATGGAACATTGTAGAAAAATTGGATTTCGGACAAAGTGACGTTGGCCGTACATCTAAGCACAATATTGTTCGCGAAGTTCCAGCACCGACAAATTTTGCCAAGTGGTAAGTGTCTGAGGAAATCTATAGTGCTTTTCGTTTACTATTTGCTAAATATATGATGAGGCATATCCTATAGTGCGCCATTTCTGAAGCATATAGGCAACTACAGTCAGCAATATGGAACTCTTTCAAAACCACAGTCTTATTTGTGCCTTATTATTTATCGACATGTTTCGGCATTACCCACTAGGGTCTTGTGCGAAAGATAGGACCACAATTTATAGTAAAATAATGAGTAGGGATAGGTTCTGTGAAATAAAACGGTAGTTGTTACTTGATGAAAAGGTGCAAGATGTGCATGACGTCAAGGGAACAAATTCGCAATCGAGTCGGAACTGTGGGATAAATTTATTGAGAACGGCATAAAAATTACAAACCACATGACAGCGTGAACTTGACTTGCAAGTTTATCCTACGAAAGTCAGAGTTCGATTTCTGCAATATATGCCAAATAAGACCGATAAATTTGACATCAAAATCTGGTTACTCACCGACGTACAATTAGTCTATCCTCAATGGCTTTTCATATCTGGTCAATTATTTGTAACGTCATGCTGGGACACAGTTAGGTGAAATTCTAGTGTCCAGTTTGATAAATCCTTTTACTGGAAAAGGAATAAATGTAACAAATGTAATAACTTCTTCACAACAAGGAAACTAGCTGAAAGACCTGTATCACTGTGGTGTTTACCGCGATTAGAGTGGTAATGACTTAGCTGTCTACAAATGTAAAAGCAACAAAAGTGTCTGTGTGTTGAGTTCCATGCGTGAGTCAGTGTCAATTTCCAGGACACTATAAGAAAAAAGAAACGAAACTATAATGTATTACAATCAGATGAAATGTAGACATCGTGGACCAAATGTTGAAGAAACACAAAGTGAGTTGTGCGTATTGATTCCTGGAAGATGTACAGAGAAGCTACTGGAAAGAAAATTAGTAGGCAATATCTCTAACGTTTGGCCGAAGATTTGATTGTCAATGTCACTGCGCTTCCACACGCAACCGAAAAGAAATGTCAAGAACGATTGTGTAAAAAAGAAGAGAAAACAGCTGACATATGCTAAATTGTCGAAAGTATGTTTGTGGAAGGTGTGTACTGCAGAGATGCGAAAGCGAATTATCTGCTCCAAATGTGGGTTACTTTGGACGGTTTTCTCCCAAGAAGATATTTTCGTAAGATATCATAGCAAATATTATTTTACAATAAATTTTAAAACCTAAGAGTGACAGTAATCTTTTGTTTCTTTCATTATTTTAGAAATACTGGTATTAAATTTATTATATTAATAAATATTTTTAATATTATATATTAATGCCCTTAGTGTTTATAAATAAAAACAATAAAATAAATAATATGATTTCTAGGCTTTCGATTCCAGGGGGAGCTCATGTGCTTCGGATTCCACATTAATCAGTGGGTACACGTCTCACATAGCCTCGCTGCTGAGAGGGACGCTAAACTGAAATTCAACTCAACTTTATAGGCTTACTTGTAGATGTGTCTCATTCGGAATGTTAATAAAATAGTCATCGTGTGTTACCATTCTCTTCTATTTTCGTCAAAAACCGAAAGCAGTCAATTTGACTGCTTCGTGCTTCTAGGGGGTTCAAAAGGTCCGTGCTTCTAGTGTTAATATTGTCCTCCCATCTGCGCATAGGTCCCCCTAATGGTCGTTTTCCCATTGTCTCCTAGCCAAGACCTTGAAAGCGTTTCTACTTTCTTCCTATCTAGCTACATGACCCGCCCACCTAAGTCTCTTAGACTTGACGACCCTAACAATGTTGGGTAAATCGTATAAATTATGTAGTTCCTCGTTATTAAGTTTCCGCCATTTCCCATTCCCGTTCCTCTTGGGTCCGAATATTCGTCTCCGGATGTTGTTCTCCAATACTTTCAGTCTATGTTCTTCCCTCAGACCAAGCGTTCATGTTTCGCAACCATAAGGAACAACAGGCACGATTATCGTTTTGTATATTTTAAGTTTGAAATTTCGCGACAGAATTCGCGACGACAAGAGATTTTGAACTGAATAGTAACACGAATTCCTTGATTTTAGTCGACATCTAATTTCTTCGTGAATATGATTTTCGTCTGTTAATATTGATCCTAGATATTTGAAAGTATCTACTTTATCAAAAGTATTATTTATTATTTTAACGCATCCACAATTTGCCGTATTACGGTCCCGACGCACTTTCATGTATTTAGTTTTCTCTGCATTTATTTCTAAACCCATGTCCCTGTAAGCGTTTAATAAGATCTCTTCATTTTTTTCTATTGTTCTCCTATCATCCCCTATTAAATTCACATTATAATCATATGCCATAAGCTGGTGAATAGCGTTCAACTCTAGGCTGTGGTTATTATCTTTGATTTTCCTTATAGCGTATTACAGAACAAAGTTAAATAACAATGGCGACAACGCATCTCTGTTTCTGGCCATTTTCGACGTCAAAGCTTGTGGACAAAAATTTTCCTACCCGTACTTTACTTTGGGATTGATTTAAACATATCTTAATTTATCTAATTAGCTTTCTTGATATTCCAAGTTCTGGAAGAACGTTGTATAATGTTTCTCTCCTAACCGAGTCGTACACCTTTCTAAAATCAATAAATAGTTGATATACCGGGGTATTGTATTCCCACTTTTTTTGTAGTTTTTGGCGAATGGTAAATATTTGGTCGATAGGTGATAGATTTTGTTTAAATCCTCGCTGATAATCTCCGATAATTTCATCTGGATAGGGGGCAATCTTGCTAATAGAATAGTTGAAAGTATTTTATAGGATGTTGACAGAAGAGAAATGCTTCCATAATTATTACAGTTAAATTTTGTAGCCTTTTTTTATGAATTGGAAAAATGATTCATTCTTTCCACTTTTGTTCCAGATCAGGAGAATGAGTTTGTGTGTTATTCCACAATTTTTCGCCACCAGCTAAAATTAACGCAGCCGGAATTTCACCCGGAGATTTGTGTTTCTTTATTTTCTTTATAGCGGTTTCTACTTCTATTCGGTTGGGCTCTGGAATATATGCTTCTGCCATGTGTATCTCTTTTTCTACATGCACATTAGTTTTCGGCTACGTGTTCTGTAAATTGTCAAACAAATCTTTCCATCTATTTAAGATGCTATCCGTATCAGTGAAAACTGTACCGTCAGCTTTCTTTAATATATAAGCACGAGGTTGATAGCCTTTCTTAAATTCGCTGATCCCCTTTACATGTCAAGAATGCTTTTATTTTTACTATTATCTTTACGTTCCTTAATTTTAGTTTTCTAAAAATCGCGTTTATTTGTTTTAAAAGTTTTGGAAGTTTCTTGCCTGATATCTGCGATTTTTTATGTAGTTATTTTATATGAATTTTGTAGCCAGCGTAACTTTGCCTGTTTTCTCTTCTCTGCTAGTTTAATACATTCCTGGTGGAACCATAGTTTGTTCCTACATATTTCCGCGTGTCCCAAGTTTTCTTTTGCTGAAATTTTAATGCTATCTCTAATTTCAATCCAAGTATCCTGAACGCTAATGCACTCCGAATCTTCTAAAACCGAGAATCTATTCGAAATTTAAATCTAGTATTCCTCTCTTACCTGGCTCTCTTATAATTTCTTTAATTTAAATCTCTCCGTTTTCGGATATAGAATATTACTTTTATTCAACTATAATCTCTCACTTATTATCGCTGCTACGAGGCAGTAATCAGTATCACAATCAGCCCCTCTAAACGACCGAACATCAATTATGCTAGATTACCTTCTTCTATCTACTAAAACGTGATCAATTTGATTATGTGTTTTTTTTCGAATGATTATGTCCAAGTGTGTTTATGAACGTCGCGATGTGGGAATTTTGTACTCTTCACGATTAGGGTTTTGGATGTTGTAAAGTTCACGAGTCTAACACTGTTTTCATTACTTTCCTTATGCAGATTTTCGTTCCCTATAATTGGTTTGAAAATATCTTCTCGTCCTACCTTCCCATTGAAATCCCCTAATAGAATTTTCGTATGGTATCGCGGGAGTTGGTCAAATATCCGTTCCACTTCTTCGTAAAAACTGTCTTTTATATCGTCATCCTTATCTTAAGTTGGGGCATGTACATTTAAAACAATAATATCACACCACCGTCCCTTATGAGTAATAATAGAAAGTCAGTAAGTAACAAATTCAACTCATTTAATTGCTTGTAATATTCGTTTGTGAACGAGAAACCCTGTTCCCAACTTGTGATTTTTATTTTCTTCCCCGTAAAAGAACGTAAAATTTCCGGAATTCACAGATCCATTCCCTTCCCACTTAACTTCCTGAACTCCTACTAGGTCCATCCTGTATTTCTCTATCTCTCACTTGTTACGGATTTTAACGCACCTGCCCTATAAAGACTTCTATTGTTCCATGTTCTTTTGACTCTACTACTAATATTATAATCATATTAAATTTTTAAATACTGTAAAACTAGGTTGGTAGGGTATTTCGAACAATATACACGGTGTTATAAAAAATTCGATCACAAAGCTTGGTACATGAATACACACGTAAAAGGAAGGAAATAAATCCTAATTAACACATGTCTCGAAATAGCGGTACTAATGAAACATCCTGAGAAGCAACCTAATTTATATATGTAAAATTACATTTTAAAACTATATGTATTTACGACTACAGAGATTTCCTTATTCAATATCTGATTCTTTCTCAGAGAGCGAAATATGAGTCCCAGACAGCAGACAGACCGACATATATTACTAACGGTGGTTCGGGGAAGTATTGATAGTACTTCACCTCCATCTCTACAGAATTACTAGATTACTTACAAACTAGTTCCTTTTGGTCATTTAACATTAGTACCTTGCTACTTTGTATTGCAAATGGAAATATAAATTAAAACCTCATATCAGTAATTAGTTATATATAGTACAGTCAACAAATTTCAATTCTTTAACCTCCAAATTATTTAAAATCTAAAAGTAAATAATGATGAATGAAAACAAAGTAATTAGTCATATGATTCTTATAGTTTGACAAATAAAGTAAAGAAAAATATTCCTTCCCGCGCATTTATATGTGAGGGGAGTAAACCGGGAGAACCGGAGTGTGTGCCCTTTACTAGTTACGAACACCTGTTAGAGACGAACATGTGTTAGAAGATATAGAGAAAGAGCCAGGTGCGAGTACGAAGGACCTTAGCCATGAAATGCATATTCGTCACGTGACTGTGTTGTCAGTGTTAGATGAAAATGCCTTTACTTTTACTTCCTGAAAAGGGTACGAGAAGTGACAGAACTTGTTAATAACCACATGAAGAATTTCCTGAATATTTGTTTGCCTTTAGGAGAACAATATATTATGTCTATCTCTGAACTGCTTGTAGAATCCCTTATTGTATTAGCTTAATTAGTCTTATACCTAAGCTCTAGCGTCTATGGCTTTGTCTCCGCCGTATAATAGTACATGCAACTTACGTTACAGAACCAAAAATATGAACCTCTTTAGTGTAATACCTCCACAGAACTAGGATATAAAGTTACCAAGAGAGAATACCTGATTGCTTTCAGACATGAGAGTACATCGCTAATTTTTGAATAATGTACGTACATACAGTACAGAAAACAACATAGAGAGGGGTCTGAATTCTTCGCTAGTTTTAGGAACTGAAATAATGAATATTATAAGTGTTTGTAGAGTCGTGGTTTTGGCTCAAATTAAAACAATGTATTGAAAAGTAAAAATTGTGAGTACATATTCACTTTGTAATATTTTAAATATCAATAGTATTATAGTTTTACATCAGCCGTATGTCTTTTTAGGCTGAAAGATGCTATAAGTAATGAGTGCTAATAAATGAATGATGAGACATGAACACTCATACTTTGAGCGGAACAGGAACCCAAGAGAAACAGATCTTGCGACCGCCAGACTTGTGTCCTAGATTGTTAGTACTTACATGCATCATCCTCCTTACCATCATAAGCATTCTTGTATAATTGGCATTTCACTTGCAGTAACTTAAAAGCGTCCATCCTCCGTCTTCCCCTGACCTCTTCGCCTTCACGTACGATTTTTATATTTTGATTCCTTCAATAAACTGAAACCTTCTTCGACCTTTCCTCTCTTTACTGTCGCCATACTCTCTACCTCACGACACAGTTCATCCTTAACCAATGTCCAAACCAGATTCTCTTCTTTTTCCCATTAATATCCAAAACTGGTCTTTTTTCTCTACCACTATTTCTAACACCGTCTCATTCGTTTCGTGCTCGGCCCAACTAACTCTCACAATTATTTTCCACACCCATATATCTAAAGCTTCCATTTTCTTCATCATTTTGTACCACCTCACTTGGCGCCCTCACCTTCAGAATGTAATACAGAAAGCATATAACAGGATTAACCTCCTCAAACGCCTCACGGGTACTACTTGGGGACCACGAGCAAATACCATTCTTAATACCTACAAAGTTTTCTTACGACCAGTCCTGACCTACGGATTCACTGCATGGATAGCCGCACTCCAGCGTCATTATGAAAAACTGAAGATACTAGAACGACATGCCATACGAATAGCCTACAGAATAAAACTTCCTAGTCCTACTCAAGATCTTTACGACATTATGCCTTTTCCACATCTTATGTTCCATCTTGAAGCTTTACGGACGAAGTATATTACTAACCGATTCGAGTCCCGGCATCCGTTACTCCTCACCATAATGCAAGCAGACATACCGTTCAATCCACCTCGCAAATTACAGGATACACCTTTGTCGCTAGTCTTTGCACTTTACCGCTATACCCTACCTCCTGATCATCCGGATTTAGACGCAGTTGCAGCTTTTTCATCACCCGTCGTTCCTCATTACATAGCCCCTTCATCCTCTGCACAATAACAACCTTATGTCTTACCAGGGCACCGTTGGTATTCATCACGTCCAAAGTTGGACAGAACATAGCATTCATCTAGTACACTATCACATCTGTGTTGTGTTGAGACAATGCACTTCATGTTCCTCTTTTCATTTACTTCTTCTACTTTTCTTTTTTACCATGATCAAATAAAATAGAACCTGAATAAAATGATGATTAACTCCCCGTGTAACCAAATTGCACTTAGACCATCTATTGTACTTGTATTAGCAACACCAATACGTATTGTAACCTATGTCAAAGAGAGGGCGTAACCCTCTAATGGCTGGGAGTAGGAACTTATTTTATAAGGGTAAAGCAATTAGATGAATAACAATTTCAATGTTACCCTATTCCCGTACCAAAAAAAAAAAAACATCATTTAGTATATTGGCCATATTTGTGCCCCATTCAGAACAAAACTCCGCACGAAGCATTTTTGAGAGTTTTCCTCTATTCTTTATTCAGGGTCCCTACTTGCAATCCAAGTGAGTACTGCTTCTTGCTCCAAGGAACAAATTATCTTATCAGAAACTCCTCAAAAATACTCGACTCAAGTGTGGATCAATAATTAATGTTGTATATTTAATATGTTTTTTTTTTAAATATTCTTAACTACAGTAATACAAAAGTAATCTATATTACATTAATGATTTCGAAGGAGGAATGAAATGTTTGGATGTAGCTCACAGGCTCAGACATTGATAATCCAGAACTTTTGAAACGAATATTGGGCATAGTATTTTTATGTGAGAAAAATTCGATTAAAATGTAATGGCGTCATTAAGTTATCATTCTGATTTTCTTTCCTTAAAATAACATAAAGCTCTCTCTTTTCTATTTCTTAGTGTACTTCCCGGGTTCTAGATTGGTATAATATATAAACGTTAATAATGCATTTTTCGTGTTTTTATGATTTATTTTGTGGAATGCACTAGTTCAAAGTCGATTGACTTCTAAAAGGAAATTATTTTTACTTCATTAGAATCAATCACGTTTTAGAACGAAACTAAATTTAAATAAATACTCAATACGTAACTTGTTTTGGCATTCGAGATGGTTGTAAGATATACACAGTTACTCCTCCAAACGTGCTACAAATTAGTGAGGAAAGAAATCACTAGAATGATAGGAATATTTTAAGTGCACGATATTGAGCATTCAGTCAAACTTATCTCATTTGCCCGAATATGAACTGCACATTTTATTTAAATTTCAAATGTGAAAAGCTAGAATGCGTATTATATAATATTATGACATTTAGTCACTTAGCATGCTCTTAAAAATGTGATTAATTAATCATTTTGTAATAACCAAAACTGCAACAATAGCGTAGAAGAAATTGGATGCGTTGTATACAACGTAATGTTATCCGACAATACAATTGCCGAAACTGTTGGCATTCTTCACAACGTAGTCTTTCATTTAGTATCTGGGAGCATTTGACGAAACTTGTGGGAGTGATGGAGTAACCACAGAAAATAAAGTCAGTAATGATAATAGTTTCATGGGCAAAATATTGGGCGATGAATATAGTGATAACTTATATTAGACCGATATAGTATTTATTTTCAAAGTTTTAGATACAGCCTAAAGGTAATTTAACTCTAAGAGATGAACACCTAAAGGGATTTTTTGGATAACAATTTGCGAGGAAATTACCATCTTGAATTTGTATATTCAAAGTAACACATTTCATCCATCTGATACGACTGAAAAATGTTTTATACACAGCCTACTTAGCTTAAGACTTCGGATTGGAATCCGAAATCTCACAACTGCGACGAAGTTCACGACTCACTACTCGTACTAAGTTATCCTTGATTTTATTCTTATTAACTAAAAGTGTATGAACTATTTCATAGAACTAAGAGGGAAAATATGTTAATTACATAGGATAAGATCAAAACTTGCTCACGGAACCAAATTTTGAATTAGAATGACACATTTTGTATCAAAATAATAATAACTATTTTATTCAACATACAGGTATATTTGAGAAACAATATTCTAAGACAAGTATGCGAACTCTACAATTAATCAATAACATTTCTGGTTGGCACTTCGATTTCAACTCGTAATATTCAGCAATTTTATGAAACCATTGTGTATAACAAAGTTCTTGAATAGTTATATAAATATGTTACATATTTTCAATGATGGTTGATGGGTAAACTTATAACAAATACATAAGCTTTCCAAATTTAAACAATTGAATCTTTGAAATTATTACTACTTTAACCTATAATGGACAGCGGGCCGATGCTTGGTGTGCAACAATAGTCCAAAAATATTCTAAAATCCTTAGGACTTAGGAAACGAGATCATCCACAATACTTAAGGGGTTAAGTGCTACGGACGGCGTCTCCCAAAATACAACGTTTATGTAGAAATCGATAGATTTGTGCGGAATTGAAGCTTAGATAAATGAAAAATAATTGTCAAAACTGTATGGCAGTGGTACTCAACGTAATTACTATCGTGACCCCGATTTTATCATATCCTCTTGCCATAGACCCCCTTTTAATTTCACTGCGGAGATCTCACAGTATCCACCTAGTGCTATGATAGTGAAATGAATTTCTTGTATGTAGTGGATACAGTCATTTAACTAAAAGCAAATGGATTAAAACTAAATTAGGTCAGTTCATTATTCTGCCGCTCATGTTCGCGACCCCTAGGTTTAGAAACTATGCTCTACGGTGACTAATTTGAGAAAAATGAAGCTTAGTTTTCTACAAGATGAAGGTTTGTGGTGTGTCTGTATTAGAAAAATGAAAATAGAACATAGTGTCTTGGTGCATCAAACCTTCTGCAATAGTTAGAAACATAAGAACTGTCTTTTGAAATTGCGAAAAAAATGTGATTTTTTTGACTTTAGCAATGCTCAATAATACCTCACAAGCAATCTTAATTTGCGAGGGCATTGTTTGTAAAATCTACGAAAAAAATAATGTTAATTCTTTTATCAATAAGATCATATAAATAATTAAAATATATCGGGATCTTACCTCTCATATGTATTTCAAGTATAATAAAGAAATACCCCTTGCAACTCTAAACTAGTTAGATATCATTCGTAGTAATTCCGGACACCTAGCACTATTTGGTTTGTATTTTAAAGTCTGTTTGTGTTTTCTGCACTATAGTTCTTATGCAAAGCTATACCTCCTCAAAGTGATAAAGTAATATATATATATATATATATATATATATATATATATATATATATATATATAACCATTGAGTAATTGTGTTTGTAATTTCAGCATGTAATTGAGTTTGAGAAGTGAGCATTTGAATGGAACTTCCGTTGTGCAGTAATAAAGTATGGAAAGGAATAAAAAAGACAATTATTAACTAATGTTGCGAAATACTATTGAGTTGTAAGATGTAGGAATGTAAGAGATGAGTAAATGCGAGTACAAGTAATTAGGAAAATAACGTTGAAACAGTTTCTATGATCACAGAGAGCAATCAGCCTAAACCCAACCAAGTTAAGCAGTAAATTGTACTTAGGCACATGTCCATCACAACATTAAAATTCCTGCATATCTAATAAAGAACAGAGCTGTCAATGAACGTTATTAGTGACCATTGAACCTAGTCTGGGCACAAATAATATCGCGTACGTTTCCTTGCTCCAATTTCACGACACACATAGCGCAAGTTTACTGGTAAACATACCCTCTATACTGAGACGATTAAGAACAGTTTTAAGACTAACACATTACTCCAAAGCATGCAACAAACGCTGTATCATTTTGAGAATTAAACTTGAAGGTTAAGTCTGGCAGACATAAATCAAATTATCTGGCGTGGAGACCATGGAGATTAAAGGTCAAGTCTATCAAGCATCAAACAAATAATCTGGCAATGGGAGCATGATACTTGCTGGTTACTTCTTGTAAGCATGAAACAAATCATATGTCATTGGCAGTTAGACGCTTGACGGTTACACCTGAGACTATGTAAGAATCCGAATATCAGTCATTGACGTGTATTCCTCAGACGGTCTCCTGCATGATGTCTATGAACAGTAGTACCATTTTGGAAGCAATTCTAAATCCTGATACTCTCATTTATTCATATTAAATTTCTGTAACACTTACACTTTGAACCGGCTCATTCCACTTGCGCAGTTGCACTACATCGGTCAACGTCACCCAGGCGATCTTTATGATTCATTCCAAGGTGTCTACACTTGATATTACACGCTCAAAAAGACATTCACTGCTTAGAGACTGAATTACTATAGTTTACACTAGGAACGAAAAGGTGTATATCTTGCTTCCTAAGATGTTCCTCACGCGATACAGGGGGTATCCCTACAACCAACGCTTCCTTTGTTTTAACTTCTCTTATAACGAGATCTCTATATTATTATTATTAAATATTATGAGCAGCAACACTTTTATACGATATATTAAAATTTTACGTTTCCTTTTATTTCCAAAAGATGACTCCTTTAAACCATTACATCACACAATATATTTGTCTTTATAACAACCATCTATCTTCATGACAATCACATCAATAACTAATCAACAAACCTTTTTTTCTTTGTTAGAGGATAGAGAATTACACCTAAGATTTAAGTAATTAAATGAATATTAATGTTTGATAAAAGTACATGAAATACTACGAAATATAACAGTTTTAAAATCTGAATACAGACTTCAGTTACAACGTTAATTCTCTTTTATTCCAATTTGTCTATTGTAATTTTTGGGCAATAATAGATTACTACATATGCGCAAGCCTTGCAAATTTAATAGAAGAAGAAGAAGAGGAAAAGAATATAATCATCTTTGAAACAATATTATATATCTCTAAAGTATATAATTGAATGTTTTTGTGTAACTAAATATGACGGGTTTGTCGTGGTGGTAGCAACATATAAACAAAGTAAGTGGTTCTTGAAGCCACAGTGACTTAGTGTATTTCAAAATTTTAACTGAAAGCTCGGGAACTCTGCATAAACGTTTGTATATGGTTATACAGTAACGCGATAGAGCATTATACATAAGATGAAATAATTAAATGAATATTCAGGTTTGATCGGACTACATGATATACTACGAAATATAGCAGGATCCGTGTTCCGTTAAGGGGGTTCAAAACTACACTGAACCCCCTTAAGCTAACGTATCCTAACCTAACTTAGCCTACGTAACCTAACCTAACCTAATAGAACAGAATATAACGTTATATTATATAATCAAACGAAAATAAATGGGAAGACGTGGTGTCAAAGACACAGGACCCCTTAACGGAACATTGGCCTATAGCAGTATTAATATCTGGATGTAGACTTGTGTAACGCGACAGAGGAATATACCTAAGATTGAAGTAATTAAATGAATATTCATGTTTGATAGGAGAACATGAAATACTATGAAACGTAGCAGTATTAAAGTCTCAATTTAGACTTGAGTAACACAATAGTGCATAATATCTAAGATTGAAGTAATTAAATGAGCATGCAGGTTTTATGGGAATACATGAAATACTACAAAATACAGCAGTATTAAATACTGAATTTAGACTTAAGTAACGCGATAGAGCACTTTACCTAAGATGAATTATGTCTTATAGGAGTACATGAAATACTACGAAATATAGCAGTATTAAAATCTGAATTTAGACTTGAATAATTTGCGCCTGAACCTGATACTGCATACTGCATTTTTATGGGCCTAAACTATCTGCAATGAACTGAAACTTAGCAACGACTAATGCTCTTAGTTTTATTTTGTTTAGAAAGTGAAATTCATGAAATCTTTCACTTTATCTTCTGGGCTAAGGGAGATGATGATTAAAGCAAACATATGAAGATGGAAAGATTGCTTGAGTAAGAATGACGAAGGAAATGAAAGCACTGCACTCAATCTGTGCTATTCATGATTTACATATCAGTAAGGACATGTTCATTTTATGGTTCCTTATCATCATACTCTTAACTACATAAACCAATACAAGAAGATAGCATTAGCTTCTTCTTATTAAAGCTGAGATAATGGAAATATATTTGAATATGATAATGGTTCAAAGTGACAGCGGCTACAGGTATATTAGGAATTAAAAGAAGTGATTTGTTTTTAAAGAAAGTAAAAAATAAGAAAATCTTACTCTTAGAGATAATATTGCAGTTACTGGTGCATTTCAGGATGAGAACGCCAGCACTATGGAGTGTTCGTATTTGGTAACTTATTATGATAACCAGAATGTAGTTCATGACAAGTTACCACCCATATCTGGTACCTAATTGCAGGGATAAGAAACCGTGTCAACAAGCAACGAGCTGTCGCATGCAGTTTGTATTTACGTACTGTGAGATAATGCTGTGACTTTCTAGATACAATGGACCGCAGCATATTTGTGATGTGACATATTTCGACCCATCAAAACTTTCTATCCGAACGGCAACAGCGTTTGATTCTTCGGGAGTGGTGGTAACCGGATATGAACTTAAAAAATAGCAAATCTATTGTGTGCAAGGGGCAGTGACCAATCTAGACCGCAGCTGAGGGCAGGCACGTAGCGAGGAATTTGTAAAGGGTGGCGGGTCCGTGACATGAAGTACTGTAGTCATCACACCAGGGGCTCGATTATTCTAAACTATTTTACTGGAACACATATTGGTTTGTTTAGCCAGGATTTCGTAATGCGGGAGGGGAGGGTAACATGAAATACTGAAGGCCCAGAAGCTCCATAAATCTAAACTACTTGACTGACAACATGTATTGGTTTCTTAGGACAATAAAATTAGGGTATGTTGTAAGTATTTTAATAAGAAACTATGAAGAAATCTCGAGTAAAGGAAAAAAAAAACATTGAAAAAGATTTTACGATATTTACGTTCCTTCCTTTGTTCATTCAAATATAAAATTTTCCTTTCATTATGACCTTAACTATTATAAAAAGTACATATTCACTATTATAAAAAGTACACATTCACTATTATAAAAAGTATATGCAAAATATGTCTTACAATATATTTTACAATATTTGCGTTCCCTTTTCTGATGAATCAAATGTTAACAGAACTTCCTTTCCACATTTTTTCATTATTCCGACAACTATTGTCTGCTCCAAATGACAAGTCAAAGGAGCAGTAGAGAACTGTTTCTGAAATAACATATTTGATCCTGCAGAGAAGCAATGACGAAAAATTATGCTTAAAAATGTCTAAGCTGTTACAGAATGGCACTATGCTTTCAAAAGCTTGAAATTTCCTTGACTACTAGTAGAAATTCTGAAAACTCCATAACTTTTCTAGAACTTACAAACTCCCTGACTTTTACAAGATATCCCGTTCATTAGGCACCATGTATTTCAAGTAATACAAATCTCTTCATAAGAAATAGTAACCAAATGCTTGGTCTATCTTTTTATTTTTAACGTTGATTCTTCTTTTCCTCGTTTCTGTTTGTTTCACCCTTCCTTAATTTTTTTCATTTCTGGTCTCGAAGGGGGTCCGGAACCCCCTTGGCTACGTTCCTGCTGAGGGCCTTGGTACCCCAAGTTTTTGAGTGTCAAAATTTAGTTTAATCTATAATTTAAATGTTTTTGAAAGTTTATTGGTAACGCATGAAATACATATCATAGTCTGGGTTCGAGCTTTTCTCCAGATTTTACTTTCTAAATCTGCCACGGGCACAACAACTACAAGAATACAGATGAACACTAGTAACTAAAAAAGAATAAAATTTTAGGATTTCTGAAATGAGACCTTCCATGGTAGCTAACCGGTAAATTGTACATAGAAGATCCATAAGAAACTCAAAATGCCTTAAATTGAAATCAGTTAGTGTTTGTATTATACTTTCCCTCAGAATTGGCAGAACGAAATTATTAAGTCCAAGAACAAACTTTGAAATACCTATCATCCATGATAGTTATCCTGTAAATTGTACATAGAAGATCCATAAGAAACTTAAAATACCTTAAATTGAAACCAGTTAGTGTTTGTATTATACTTTCCCTCAGAGATGGCAGAAAGAAATTATTAAGACCAAGAACAAACTTTGAAATACCTGTCATGGATATGACAAATGTAATAATATCAACAATTCTAACAAAAAATTGGAATCTTTAGAAACTAATACAAACTAATGACCACTGTGGAAAAAATGTTAAAATTCTTTTGAGTTTATTATCAGCACTAACGTAGACAATAAGTTGTAGTAAGATACATTACTCATTCGGAAATAGTTTGAGTGCTTTGAAAATAATAATTAGTTTTTTTTTAATTTATGGATGAGGCCAGAGGGAATTTTGTATACGAAATTTCATTGTCCTCAAAAAGTAGAGATTCCAAGAAAGGATGAATTGCTGAAACCAGAATCTGCTAAAACAGAACAAGGGTAAAAAAAAAAAAATAGGATTCTTACTCAAAACTAGAAATTGAGAAATGGAAAGTAGAACCATGATTTTGATCAATGTTAATGAAATGGCGCCATATAATTACTGTAGATCTGGTGGACAAATGAAATTTTGTATGATTTTCCTCCATTCAAACTCCATTTAGTTCTACTATGGTAAGAGTACAGCTGGCCATGATAAATATAGGAAAGGAGATTGCACTTTTAATAGTGAAAACACTTTTTGTTTTGTTACCAAGGCAGATCTGGAAAGCAAGGCCTTTGGTACCTGCGAGTTCTCGAGAAATCCAAATATCAAACCATTGCATTCTATTATACGGTAAGTATCTCAGGCGCTAATCGTGAACATACTGCTGATCGTGATGCTGCGTGCACACGTGATGGTTACTCACAACAGAAAAAAAAAAACAGAAAACTATTAATATACGCACATTGTGAGAATCATTTCCATAGGAAGACCATGAAAACTGCTCCCAAAAAGTATTTTGTTCGGATGGAAAATAAATAGGCCATCACAATTCAGATAATAGATATCTAGCTTCTGCCTTCTATATTGGAAATATTATTTAAACTATAGAAAACATGCTGGCTTAATGTAAACGAAATTAAAAATATCGGTTTAAATTCCACGATTATGCCTTTAGACGAAAGGAGACAGTAATTAAAGCAACTGAATGATGATGGAAGAATTGTTAGAATGGGAAATCGGGAGGAAATGTAATGGGCATCACTTGGTCCGGGATCGAAGCACGGACCCCAATCATCATAGGAAAGTGCTCTTCCACTGAACTTCCGTGCCCCCTTGGTCATTCAATGGTAAAACAGATAGCATGGTACGAGATGTCCCTTGTTCGACGTTATAACATGTGATTATTTTGTGAACAACATTCATTATCATATTTTACTTAATGTTCATTCTGTTTCCTCGAGCATTATAATTCCACTATTTTTTTCTTGATCATTTACAAAACATCAATAATACCTCTCCTAAAGAGAATAATCGTGAGACGTTATTTTCTTAAAAAAAAAATTAAATACATTGAAACTTCATGTGTTTGCTATTTCACGGTGCTTATCTACAACATATCACAGTCTCAGTCATTTTCATCGAAATCTAGAATATCACTATCTTCAGCTGCTTTCAAAAAAGTGGCCCGGTAGTGGCCAAACGATCAGTGATTTTTGGCTGTGCTCATTCAGACTTTTTTTTCAAGAACACCATATCTACAACATAACATGGTTTTAAGCGATTCCTTCGAAATCCAATTTCTATCAGAATTGTGCGGGGTCCTTTGTCATTTCCAAGGGGGTCATAGCCTCTGCAACCCATTTCTCGCAAAAACGACAAAACCCGTATATCCTACTTTGAAGTCATCTTTGCATCGGCAGAGTTTCGTTTCTTTAAATTGGCACTTTTAATCAAGGGGGCCTTTTTTGAAAATGAAGCCTTTGCCCCTTTTCAGAAAGAAACAAAAAATACCTGTCGATTTATTTTCGGTCTACTATATATGTGCCAAGTTTGAAGAAAATCGGACTACGAAAAACCCTTGTGAAACTATCTCCTTTACACTTTCAGTTTTTGAACTTAACGGGTTTTTACCCCAAAGTCTTCAATTGTTTTATTATTTTTTTCGTTTCCTGCTTTTTTTAACAACTGTAATGTTTCAATGTTACGCTATTTAGTTATGCTCTAAAAATCATATCCAATCAAATTCCAGTTATTGAGGATGTGATGCAGTTGATTACAAGTATCATAGTGTATGCGCAGAAAAGTGTGTGCGTAAATTAGGTAAACAAGTATTTCCAAAGCAACATATAAGAACATTTTATACAGCTTTTAGGAGGAGGTTGGTATACATGTATTTCTTTTCGCGTAATCATGTAATAGATGTATTTTTACAATGAAGACCAAATAATAAACTTCTAATTGAGAAAAGGAAGATCAACACAAACGAAGTCGTGTAGGAAGTATAAGGGCGTATTGGCATTTTGAATAATGTATACCCTTTAAATAATCTTAAATGTTATCTACCTAACTATATGGACAGTAAACAAAATCAAAGCAGCTAACTATCCCAATGTTTTAACATAACTTTTTGTTTTAAAAAATCCGTTTGTTCAGCCCCAGGAGCAGCCAATTCCATATCTACATCTGCTGCTGCTGCCATTTAAATGTCTATATGTGGTTGCTTGTTGCTACATTCAGAATTCGATCTTCACCAATCACAAATTGAGCTTTAGCTTTTCCGTTGCCAGCACATTGTTACCTCCCTGAAGGTGTATTGAGCTTTCCTATTATTTTAAACACTCTGCATAATAATGTGGAAACTAAGTTCCAATAATAATAATAATAATAATAATAATAATAATAATAATAATAATAATAATAATAATAATAATAATAATAATACCTAGAAAATTCATTAATATATAATGAAATCATTATATTTTAATGTCCGTCAGAGCAACTTTGGGACACAAAACTCTTTTTTCTTTTTTAATAAAATTTCCTGATATTCTGATTACACTGACAAAATCGGGAAGACTGGAAAGTGTCATCATTAGGAAAAGACAATCTAGTATAGAGGTATATTTCTGAGTACAGGTTAACATCCATTTCTAAAAGAAGGGTTTACAAAAAAAGTGCTTCACCAAATACTTCATGCACTTTCAAAATTTCTGTTATGACACTACATTAAATTCAAGCCAGAGGTAAAAATGAGAGGGAACGTGAGGGGTCACCGTCTCCCCACTTTTAGAAAATATACGTGGCGTCCGTCAACTTTCTAAAAAAGAAACACAATGAGCAAAGATAGGCACGGGGAATGGCGTGACGTCATGCGTTCCACTAGCTTTTCAGATTCATTTTTACCCCCGATATAAACCAATAAAGACTTCCCTTATTCTTCGTCACTCAAAGGGTCTACTGAATCTGTGAATGTTCAATAAAGAAACGGTAGGAAAGGGAGAAGAGAAAGTTAGAAGTTATGTAGAGCTCATGTTTGTTTGAATAAAGGGAAATTCCACAGCAGAAGTCGAGGAAGCAAAGAATACTTCATCCACATTTCTGGGCACAAAACAACAAAACAGCTCGTCTTGGATTCAGAAATATAAAATACAAGATTCCAGTTAAGAATTTTATTTGCTATACATAAATGCATAAGTAAATGAAATGGAATGAAATATTTCAGTTTAACGTCCCACTAATACGACCTTTAGAATAGAGGTGACGGAGTATTAAGACAGGTGAATGATGATGGAAGAATCGGTACAATGAGGATATGGGAGGAAACAGTAGTACCCAAGAAAACCCATGGACACGATGTTATTCAGCACAAATTTACTTAGACGAAGATTGAACCAGGAACCCCACGCATCTGAGATAAGCGTTCTATTATTAAACCACCGTGCTTCCCAAAATGCGTATTAAATAATCTCATCCAGCTAAATGAAAATTGTTCATTATCATTGTCAACATTTTACACAATTTTTGGAGCCATAAACATTCGTTATTATTATTATTATTATTACGAGGGACATGCCGAAAATTTTTATATATTGTTTACAAAATCAATTTGTTTACACAAAATGTTTTACAATTTCTGAAAAGAAACCGCACATGCATCAATACACTTTTCCGTTCTTAAAATCCACGAGTCAAATATTTAAAAAATCGTTTTCTGAAATATCAGGCATTTCAATATTATTCACTGCGAGAGTCTCTTCACTGTTTTTGAAATCGGCGTCCTCGAAACTCTTCTTGAGGTTCGCGAAGAAGACAAAGTCCTACGGAGATAAATCTAAAGCATAAGTCAGGTGCAGTAGAGTACGGACTCAATTTTCATATAGAAATTCCCGAGTTTTTGATTATGTGCACATTCATGCGTTGTCCTGATGAAGAGAAAAGTAAGATACTGGAGAGTTTCAGTAGGCAGATGTCAAGAGCTTGAAGGACCTTCGATAGCAATAGGTAATGTACCAAAATGTTTTCGGTACATCGATCATCTACCTGCATAGTTGCTGCAGTATAGTTGGCCAGTCTTAGAGAGATACCACCATAACTTTGCTCACACTTCGGAATCGTTTAACTGTCAAATGTGTAGTTTCATTTTGTAAACGTGGTAATATCGACTGCTGTTTACTTTCTGGATCATAGTTGTAAAGCTATGTTCCGTCACCTGTAAAGATATTATAAGCGTTTTTACTTTGTTTCTGTGAAAGTCTGGCAAGCATATCGCGGCACCACTACACGCATAAATGTTTCAGGTTAGTAAAGCACATGTGGGACTCAGCGACTACAACGCTTAGAAAGGAATATGTAATATTTTATTATGGACTGAGCTGATCCAATCTCTGTAATGGATTGCATTTCCTCGTATGTAATGCGGCAATTACCCTTTCAAAAGATTCCCTACAACTGCTACATTTTCATCCGTAACTGCGCTGCTAAGGCAGAAAGAGAGAGGCTTATCTATCAGGCTCTGTCGGCCGCGTTTTATTTTCTGAAAAAAATTATCAATGGTTTCGTGGGAAATGTCAGAGTTCCCATACTGTTCTAAAAGAGCTCTTGGATTAAAACGTACTTAAAATCGTAGAAGATCATTCGACGAAATTCACGTCATTTGGGAGCTATTGCTCCTGACTGAGAAGTTTAAACTAACCTACATATCCAGCCCTAAATTTTCAAAGAAGCAACCTGCAGCCTTGTACTTATACCCTTCAAAATTGGAGGTCATATGCCTTTAAATGTGATACGGCAGTGCTATATGAATTTTAGTACGTAGAAACGTTTGGTTTGTCTTTCATATTATTCTACTTCCACTGAAACTTTGTATCCAAATTTAATACTAAATAATGTCATCTCAGTAAACGTCCGCTTTTGAATAAATAAGACTTCTTATAAGTTCAGTTTAAACACAAAGCCTTTAGCTTGGTGTAGGTTCGTTTACTGGAATAAAACTCGCATGATGGAACTAGTACAGAACAAAGCTAGTCACAGCTACTCAGGAATAGATCAAGCGTGTCTCTCTATCAGCGTTAATGCCACAGAGTGGATATTTAGTATGGACAAACTCAATGTGCGTACAATAATCAATGCGTCTTCAATTCCTTATGGCTAATGCTAGAAACACAGCGAATGATCAAAAAGGTAGAACATAGTTCATATCAGTTTTATCCAGAGCAATTTAGCTCTTCCTCAGCTCGTGCAATACTTTCACATCTACAGAAACATAATTCATAGTAAAACATAAACAACAGAAAACAGGCAGTTCAAGTTTCTGTTTGCGCATGCACTGATGGAAATATTCCCACAATGTTGCCGCTGAATACAGAAATAAAAAGAGGCGTCCGACACTGTTATAATCACCAAGTGTCCATTGGCGTTACGAGTGACGTTGTAGCAAGCGCTTGCTCAATGTCAACACGTGGAGAGCTGGTTTACGACAAAAGTAATGGAACGAAAATAACACGCAACAGTTGGCCAGCTTAAGGCAAACGTTAAGTTAGTTAAGTTCTTTGTAATTTTCTTCGTAGAAGTCAAACTCGGTGAGCCTCAATAGATCAAAGTAGACATAAAAACAAACAATAGAAACAACAAATCTGAGATTCCTAAAGTTTAAAAGAAACGAACCCTGTTTATTTTCTATCCTGAACATCATCCTCTTAGACCATCACCTCTTGTCAGGAAGGAAAATGATGTTAAATAGAACTTTTTCCTTTAAATTGATTATTTCTATTAATTTACGCATTTTAGTATTAACAGTAATTTATTTTATGGAATAGAATCAATGTATAATATGGCAACATCAATATTTTATATATTAATACCGGAACAGATGAATCATTTGCCCTTTAATTATTGTTGGAAAATTAGTTTGGTGTATGTCCTGTTTGCTATATACCGAAGTCCGAGAACTTGAAATGGATTAAGGATTAGAACGAGGTATCACTGTATATTTTTGTTCATCTTGATATAATCTACTGATTATTGTCCTAGATATCGTATCATATTGTTATCCTTTGGAAATATATTAGTTAACATTAATTAGATAGTAAATGTTAGTCGTAAATTTAGGCAGTATTTTATGAACCACACTGTATACTGTCGTTTTCCTAGTGTCATAAATAAGAGTCTAATAATGTTTTGTTTCACATTAAAATAACATAATACCGAGACAGATTGATAAACGGTGTCGCCACCATGTCACGTACAGGTTATTTCTTTTCCTGTGCAAGATTATTTCTTTTCCCTTGCCATATATTTACAAAAGTTCCATAGAAGTTCTTTGTACACTATGCTACAAATAAATAGTTTCTTCTTAATAACAGTCCTTTCTATATGAGATTGGACCTCCTGTTCATAGCAGCGCGGAGATCTTCGAAGTTGACGATTAAGAACCTCCCGCCCTTAGCAGAGCGGAGGTTGGATGGTGTCTCGTGCCCAGTGCATTGCAGAGACGAAAGGAACCTTCTGCAAATAGCAGCGCAAAGATAGGTAATATTTCATGCCCAGTGCAGTACTTAGATAGGATTGTAACGTTTTTACCAGAGCAGCTCAGAAGTAAAGTTAGGTAGTCTCTCCTGCCCAAAATAGCGAAGACGAAGATAGCTGGAACACGTTCTAAGACTTTTAACGTACTCGTTTGTAGCCGTATTTGGATGCGGACCCTGTGAAGCGATCGTAGGTGTCTCTCGTCGCTCTCCGTGTCCTTTTCCTACTTTTACTTAGACGGTATCCGTTGGCTAATAGAAGATTCTGGTGGTGAATCACATATTGTCGTTAACAAATATGGGGGATTTTACAGATACATATTATTCATAAAGCATCTATTTTCAGCTTAACAAAGATATTTAATTTCATTCATTTTCTCGAAAACTCTACACGATGTTTTACTTTCACGCATCTCTTCGTGTTCAGTGAAATAATGTATATCAATTGATATGAATTACTTTGAATAGAGATGCCCCACGTTTTCATTATAAGCCATTTTTCACACCTCTACATATGGTGATGCGGTTAAATGTAGGTCCAATAACAAGAACGATGACTTCCTTGTAGTATAACAAAAGATATTTTTATCTTAGTAATTCCAGAACTTAAAATTAGCCACTTAGAAAAGTATTCAAGGGAGATGTATTTCCAGTACATTTTGGGGAAAGATGACCATGTTCATCAATGTATCTTCAGGTGCTTCGAACATACAACATTAAGGCACATACACATGCTGTTATGCTATTACTACAGTCAATTTTAAATTATATCATTTCTATCTAACTACACGAAAATTTTAAGCATAATCACAAATGTTTATCTCTGTGTTTTCTAAATCAGTTTGTGTATATTATAAAAAAAGAAAAGAATAATGTCTTCTCAAATTGTTATCATTTGATCCTCTCTATTTGTAGCTTTACTTTTTCAAGAATATAATTCGTGCAGTAACTACTCTTGATTGTGCATGTTTTACGTAACCAGCTTCCAGACAATACACATAATAGAATCACATTATTCTTTTCTTTTGTAGAGTAGTACTTCCACCCGATATAGGAAAGATTAACAAATTCTTTGTTCCTATTCTTATGCCAATATTTGTTTCTAACTCCCTCCTGTACTTTCTGCTTTTTCATCTTTAAATAATATAACTGACTTCATCATCTCTTTTGAGTTTATAATAGTTAATTTATGTCTTGTAATATTAAGAACTTTACGATAATTATTTTAGTAATATCTGTTTCTGATTTTGATTTTTCTAATATTTCTGCTGAAGCCAATTTGATAAGTATTTCAGTAGGTGTATTTTCTAGAGGATGCGAAATGATCTTTAATATGTAGAGGTGTTGTTGGAACAATGGAACTGAATGAGGCAGAGAGATACGAACGTTCGTTAAATGTTTCTCCTTGCTGAAAGTCTGCAGATGAAGCTTCAATTTGAATAAGATATCTGCATTACAAAACATCCACTGATATGCTAAAGCATTTCTTTCCATTTGTAAGTCTAGAGAAGTTTTATTTGTTGAATTGTTACGATACAGGTTTTGAGCCCCTATACTTCAGAATAGGGCCCTGTCTCAGGATACTATTTGTAACCGGGCACCAAACACACGTACCCCAGATATGTAAAGTTGAGAGAACATTACTATAGATTATTGCCGGAAATCGTCGCCGTGTTTAGCACCGGAAGCGCAGACAGATAAGAAATTTACTTCTTTTTAAGCTTAAACAGTGCTTATAAGCAACAGAAAAGAATAACTAAAAAAAATTAAAACATAATGATGAATCGATAATGTGGATAGAGTTTATATTCACAGTGACACCATGATAGGAAAACAGCGTTTTCCTGCTGGGGTGGAACACGAATCAGAGGTGTCCTGGTTCGACTCCCAGTCGAGCTCGGTACACATGAAAATGTTAGGTAATAGGAGGACGAAGTATGAGACTGAGTTGTACTTGGTTGGCTGAACGCAACAGGAAGCTTGGCCAACTGTATGCATGATCATACCTAACGTGTGCAAGTTCTATCCTAGGTTCGAAGTAAGTCACTGGCGAAGCCTTACAAGGCCGTAAACTTGCTTTGAATCGGTCGGAACCTGGATTCCTGGATTTTGCGTTAGGAGTGTAATGAATGTAATACAGGAGATAAATAGAGGATGAGTCAGGTAAAGACAGATTGGTATGTGAGTGATGGCAAGCAGAATTAACAGAGATAGGGAGAAAATTGCTGCTGTGAACGATAATTACGCGACATAGAGAATATTCCTTCTCATTAAATTTACTTTAATACATTCAGCTAAATTGTTGTTCTCTTCAACAAATTACTTTTGTTTTCTCAAATAAAACTTTGTGTTGATGAAAAATTTGGATTTTGCAGAAATTCATAAACAGATGCGATTTCCGGTATTCAGACAAATACGGAAATAATATCTTCTCTCTCTATTGTTGTGTCTTCTTCCATCTCACTCTAAAGAGGCGGGTCCAAAGTTACAGAAATCCCATCCCTCCTTTTGTGGGCCGACCCAAGGTTATGTTTACCTTAGTTCCCGAGTATATAAACGCGAGTTTGGAGCCCCGCGGGGGCCGAAAGGAGTTTTTTCGCAGTGTTTATCTGGACTCGCTACGCGTGTAGACTCCACGCGGTGAGTATGTAATCAAAAAACATGTGAAAATAACAAAAACTTGCGTGCGGTGGTTAAAGCCAGTAAGGTAGTCGACATACACCCATGTCCGCCAGCTTAGGAACAAGACCGAGAATAAGCAACCTCCTCCTCCGTCCCAAAAACGGGACTTCTAAGATGAATTTTGTCCAAGTTAGGAATTTTTAACAGTTAAGCGATTTTAAAAGCGAACTTAGTCTCTGTTTGCCCATGGCAGACCAAATAAATCTAAAGTTTTTCCTTATTATTTTGGCCGCGTTAGTCGGCTGTGTCAGCAAGCATAAACTGAACCCAGCCAAGCTGGGCATCGTCTAAAAGTCTATGCACTGTAGACTTAAACTGTAGTAGACAGAACTAGTCTGAATTGATGCTGTAATGTGTTTTAATTAGATTTCTCGAAAATTTAAGAATAATTTTAACAACTTTATAAATTTTCATTCTGTTGTAATGAGATAGTCTCGGAACGAGCTGAAACGTACTCGTCCCTTGTTGACAGCTTGAATTAGAACTATTAGCACCAATATTAATAACGCCCGACGAGCGTGTAATTTTCCCGTTGTTCCGAGCAAATTTGGTTCATTTTGAGATTTTCTTAATTTTTCCAGCTTTCTTACAAACTCAAGTTGTGCGCGACTAGCAGACATCAATGGAAAAGCTAAACAGCTGGTTCTGTGATTATTTCTAGTGTTTCAGAGAAACTCATGACCACTCATATATATGAAATTAGCCAGTAGTAGTCTAGAAATTTAAATCGAGGTATTGTTCTCGGCCATAGCCGAGTGGTATGTTGTGAATACATTTTTGTATTTTTTTTAAATTTCTTTAATAAAGCTATTTAATTGAGGGAATGAATTTAATTTCCAGAGAATCTCTTAGGTAATTACGTGTAGTAAGGAGGTCAATTTCTTTCCTATGTTGGAAGACATGCTGTATGAAGGTGCAATCCTCAAATACCAGTGTTTCGATCGCCCACCTCTAATAGGTGCCAAGTTTAGTTATTAACTTTAATGCTCTACCATTTCTGGGTCTCGATGGTACATGATGGACGCCGGGCCCAGTAAAGAATCCCATGCACTTCGGGTGCGATTCGACCGCTTGAGTTCAACCAAGCTTTCGGCTGAAATCGAGATGTACCGGGAGTCTTGACACAGGTCTTATTGAAGCTACGCCATGTGTCACCCCAACACATTATTTTTTTTTATTGTTACGGGCCTCCGTAACAGAATCTCTTCACGAGGTTGATAACCTTTAGTCTGAAATCCTCCTTACCATACCAAACCGAGTCCTAACTTTGTGGTTGTAAGAGCGAATGTGAATCCTTGCTCTTTATTTTTTAAATAAATTGTATTACAATGATGAATTTGTGTTTTGTAAATAATTGGGTTTGCCTTTGCGTAGATAAGGTTAAGTTTTTCATGTGTGTGTATCTGAATATGCTGAAATGTGAATTTCTTTTACTTTATTCGGCTCCCCATAAAGTGTCTAGCATTTTAAGATTCTTCTCTATTGATTTTTACTTAGGTGCTCCTTTAAATGTTCCAAAGTCTATGGAAGTTTTTCTCTACCCACCAACATATATTTTTGCTGATTTGTAAAGTGGAAGTAAAATCAACATACTAAACAGGAGAAAGGGAATCCGAACACATATAATAGATCCTCAGCGCCTCGCTGTTCAGACGGAAGGTAGGACTCTTAACAATGGTCTTGAACGGATGGTCTTCAACAATGTGTTGATTGCCCGCCTTGACTTTCAATTTTTTAAATGTTATTACAATCTAAGAATCAAGTAGAGTGATGGTCGATGACAGATGATATATAAATTATCTAAACCCTCATGATCGCTATTGATTTCTCTTTTTCTTAATATCTCGAAACATATAAGTGATTAGCATCAGTGAGCCTAGAAGCAAGAAATAAGTTATTTATTTCTGGTGAAAGTGGTGGACATAATAGTATAATATGAATTGTTTTTAGCAATTTTGTCAGAGATAAGCCCGTGTGATATCCTTTTGGGATATATAATTCCCATACCTTCTAGATAGAAGAGAAATAAATCTTAGAAATAAGACAAAATGAAATCTGTCTGTCTTAACTCCCTCAAGTCTGTCCTTTAGGTTAAGACAGACGAATTATTAAAACAATTTAATCATGAGAAAGAAACACTCAAATAATAATGTGAGAAAAAAACAAGAGTACTCCGAGAAAACCAAAAGACAGGATGTTGCCTACTACAAATTTACTTGACTTGAACCAGGAACCCTATGCAACAGAGGTAAGAACTCTACAGCTGAGCCAGCTTACCTCAAAATAATACTATGAATGATAGGCTTTATTCTCTAAGGCATATTACCTTTCGAATGATCAGAACGGATTACAAAAATGATATTCAAGAGAGATCAGAAGTGCTAGACCAGACATGAATGAATTGTTGTCTTGTTTTTAGAGAAAGAACATCTGTTCTTGCACTAACTTTCAAGTAGTTCCTTAAACGTTAATGTTACTATTGGTTTTTTATACAACGGTCATCAGGAAAATAAAAGACTCTTCAGTTATACAAAATGAAACACACGCTACGCATTCAAAAAAAAAAAAAAAAAAAACAATTCTGTTACGTACTCGAAGCTTCCTTCAGGACACGAAGGCTATTTCTTTGAATCTACACTTACAGAGCTATTAGGACATCTCCTACGGGAACCAGTTGATTCAAAAAAGAGAAAACGGAATAAGCAGTGTGGAGGAAATACACGAGCGGTCTTTTGTTCAAATGCAGTGACCACCTGGCTTCATGAACTGGCGGCACATGGAAATTCTGAAACTCTTAAACAGATACGACAAATATTTAAATGAAATTTTACTAACACAATTGTGTTGTTTCATTTATGAATGGCATAGTCGAGCAAAAGACAAGGCACACATTGTAAAAGAGATGACAACTCACGGAAGTAACATTCGTGGACACAAAAATGTAATGCAGTCAGTTTTAGTTGAAAAATCCAATATAATATTTCCTCCTCAACATATCAAGTTTTTCCTTATGAAATTGTTGGTTAAGGCAAATGAAAAAAGAATGAGAGGTATTCAGCTACCTTGAACAAACCTTTCCATGTATTATTGACCCAAAATCAAAGAAAGGTAACTTCTTTCTTCCATATATAAGGCAGCTATCTAAAGATCCTAATTTCAGGCATAAATTAAATGGTTTGGTGTGAAGAGAATGAAATAGGTTTTAAAATGTCTGCAAAAACTTCCTGGAAAACAAGAAATCGGAAAACTTAGGGAAAAAAGGACAGTTTTTCTCTTACAGGATTTTGTAGTGCAACATGCTGTTAAAGCTTCATTTCCTCCACTCCCATTTGGATTTCTTCCCAGAAAACATGAGAGCTGTATCTGAGAGTTGATGAGCATGATGAGAGTTTCTACTAAAATGTAGGCCAAAAGAAGATACGATAGTGCGGTAAACGCAGTTAGAATATGTTCGCTGACTACTGCTTGTCTAATCTACGTGATACACCTCCCCATCAATACAAGATATAGAACACGACAATATAAGTATGTAATACTTTCTCATCTTTCGTACATCCTTATTGAACCACTGCATTCCTGTTGATCCATATGGTGCTATTGGGAATTAAAAATGAAGTACAATTATTTATAAGATTCATCTTCGTATAAAAATTCCTTCTAGAAGTGTAGACTTATTAACATTTATGTTTTGCAAAAAAGGAGTGTAGATTGCCATCACTTTTTCATGGTTCAGATACAGTGACTTTTACTGAATGTTTTAAATCTCATGACAAAATCAATGACTTTTCCAGGAAAAAAGTTCAAATTTGCAGAACGTTGTTGCATTATAGATATACTACAGTAAGTTGACACTTAGTCTTGTGCTCGAAGCGCTGCTATCGGCTGAAGAAATTCCACTCCCTTTCGGTAAAGCTCTCTCGCTTAGCAACAGTTGAACCCTAATTGGATCAACGCGTGGGTGGGAGCTTTAGTTCGCATTTTCCACAGCTCAAGATATTTTGGTAGCACTGTAGTTCATTAACTAGACTAAGTACACCTTATAATTCATATTTTTTTCCATAGATAGCATACAGGAAGACACAATAATTTGAGAACTTTAAAGTAGAGAATTTTTCATTTATACACGAACTATTCTCCAATTATTAACACAAAATGGTTTCATTTGAGCGAAGAATTAAGTGTGAGAAATTATTAGAACGTAATGCTAGCAGAAATTCAGATATATTCAAACTGACATATTGATTATTGAAAAAGAAATACATATATTTCGATTTACTTAAAAACGGTAAAATTATTTGAGTTTCTCATAGCTTTACTGCATGTTATTATAGTTTGAAAGCTACAAACATTTGAAAACAATTGATGAAATCTGGACTTTTTTAAAACTGTATGAAAACCCTCACCTTGGAGAGTTCACTTGTTAACCAATAGGTTAAAAACTACAGTCATGTGTAAAACATTGAACTTTCGCTTCAGTCATATTGTGATGCGAGCTATATTTTTCCTGTTATGTACCAAATCAAAGAAAACATTAGCAAATCATACAGTTTAGAAAAAATAGATACAATTGAAGATTTAGGGGTGATATTTTAGAAACAATTAATCTATTCATGTGGCAAATTTTACCAAGGATGCATATGGAAACCTAGGGTATCTTGTCAGAACAAACAAAGAATTTACGAATGTTAACTGTTTGAAAACGTTTTACTTTTCTTACGTAAGACCCGAACGTGAATATTCCTCACTTATTTGGAACAGTTCTTTGAAAATACGTAGTCAAAAAGTTGAGAAGATTCAAAGCAAATTCTTACGTACAAAACGACAGGATTTTATAAAAATATGAATCATAAGATAATTTACTTAGACACTTTACACTTCAGACACTTGAACAAAGAGAAACGTTCAAGTACCTCATTTTGTTACACGACAAAATAGACTGTACAGACATAATTGCAAAGATAATGATCCAGGTTCCATTCCCCAAAACACGCTAGGGAGATCTGTTCTACTGCAGGAAGGTATCTGCAAATGCATTGCATGTGTCATCTACACGGAGAATTCGTGCCACATACAATAAAATCAGTAAGGGTTATAAGGATGTAGATATATTTGATAGTTCTGAAAACTATTCTCCACTGCATTAACTCCAACACATATATTCTTATGTAGATACAAAAATTGAAATTTGTTATAATTTAAAAAAGAACTATATGATTATGCAATTCTGTCTATTGTTTTTTCAAAATAATTTTAGCATAAAAGTCAAAACTAACTGTTACCATAAAGTTAAAAAATGTAAATGTTTACTAAAATATAATGCAGAATCAATATGATATACTCGACTCGTAAAAAGTCTACTTTCCCTCACCATCTTGTCCCGATTGGGAAAACTCTATAGTGCGTTCTATTGGAGGTGTCTACGTAGAAATTTGAACAACTTTTCTCTCGGTAGGGTACGAATTCCATTGAAAATTCATTAAAATCCCTCATTGTTACTGCTTCCTGTGTTCAAACTTTTTTTTTATATAGGCCATATATGTTTGATTTGTGTGCTTGTGTATGCAAATATGTATATATGCATGCATATATATATATATATATATATATATATATATATATATATATATATAGAGAGAGAGAGAGAGAGAGAGAGAGAAATCAATCCACTGCCGACAGAAAGACCTGCCGCCAGGTGTAGTATGATTGTAGCGCAATAAGGACATAACCCATTTGGGGAAAGAAACATTTAAACTAAGAAGTGAGGTATGCTGCTTCTTATTTATTATATAATTCTTACTTTCCATTTGGTAATATTTCCATATTTTGTAAAGGATGAATATTACGTTTGAAAGTTTGGCCTATAGTTTCAGTTGTCTTTATTGGTTTAATTATTAGCATAACGGGAACATCAGCACATGATGTATTGTAATGCTACTATTTGTAGGAGTATTAGTCAGGGAAGTCTTCGGAGCTTCCTTATGTGATTCTTAAAGGATTGCCTTCTTAATTGTTTTCAGGGCTCACATACGTTCAGTGGTAGAGCGATTCCCTCTGGTGGAGTTGATTTGATTTTATCGTCTGTTTTAGCGGAGATGCTTTATCAGATCCAAGCCACATGAGCTTACCTCTGGTGTGTGGAGTTCCTGATTTAATAACCGGCGAAATAAGCTTATGGTGGACAACATCATGCACGTGGATTATATTGATGTATTCACGTTTCCTCTTAACTTTTCATTCTACCAAATGTTCCATCATCATTCACTTGACTTAATCATCTGTCCCCCTTAGAATAACGGGCTTAATTGTGGGATGTTGAACTGAATTCATTTTAGTTCATTTCATTTCATTTTACTTCATTTTAATTTGTTTAGCATTTCAAACTGGAAACGTATCCAAAAGCGTACTATCTCAGAAAGATATCCACTGGCGTTACGAAAGATTGTCTAAGGCTTGGACTCTACGAGTCCTGTTGTCGGGACATTAACAACACAACGTTAACTCCAACTAGTCAGCACAATGCTTATAGCATTGAATCGACTACGTAATTACTTTTAACGTAAAGCGAAAACTCGCTAACGGAGTGTTGAACGTACGTAATCGGTCTGAGCGTGTCAATAACATGTTATTAGTGGTGGAGAGCTCTGTCAACGAGATACTTCTTAACAACCAGTTGACTAATTGATCCCAACAATCTAATATGGAATTTCACACAAATGTGGTGTATTGAATCAGTTGGAGTGTTCCACTAGTATCTACAAAGAAACTATCAAGTTGAAAACCGATTTGGCTACAAAGGAAGTTTTCCCGTTTTCTAATCTTCCGGACACTTTTACTTTCTAAGCACTCAGTTATTAGGAAGAGAGTGCCTGTACATCTTATTTACACCATGTCCATGTTCGTGACTGACAACGGAAAATTGATTTTTTGGCAAACTTTTAACGTCAATATACGCAACATAGACCTATAATGTAACTACTGAGCTAGCGTTGCATTAACAACTGTACATATTTTACAGTCGGGCAAAGTAACAACCACTTCTTTGCTTTACTAATAGCACGTTTACAGCGCGGGATAACCCAGGCCCAAGTCGTGGATTATGTGAAGGTTGTCAAGTAAAAATGTGGGCTTTATTTTGTATGTCTATACGGATACTAAATACTCAGCGTTGGTAACGTGTCGCTAGCACCGATAACAAAATATAAAGCGCTGAATTAATTTTCCTTTTCACACATTGTTACGGACAAAGTGGAGAGGGGTATAAGGAAGTTTCAGTCTTACCGTAGAGCTTGGAAAGTGAAATTAACCGGGAAATTTGAAAATGGGGAAAATTATTCATAAATGTTCCTTCTATGCTGATCACACCCAAATTTGAGCTCTGATTTATTTGTGGAAGCGGCAAATTTCATCTATGAGATACCATTATAAATTTTAACTTGAGTACAGAACTATATAAACTCCCATCGGGAATAAGCATTTGGACATGAAATATGAAATTATCAACACAATTTCTCCTAGTGCGTTTCTTTTTTTTTAAGCGGCAAGAGAAGAAGAAGTAGTTCTTTACCGTTACCAATCACTTGTCAATAAAGTGAAGTAATGTGAATGTATGCAAACGCTTCTACGAAGGACAAACCTGCAAACTTACCGTGTGAAGAATATAGTCCCATATGAAACGCGTGCTACACACACGATAAAAAGGTATGAATATGGGTTTCGGTGCTTTTATATGCATTTCGTTTGTGTTTTGGCAACTCCGTTACACTACAGAGAAAATACATGGGTGTTATAGGATAAAAACAGAAAAAGTTTCGGTGTTTGCTATCCGTTCCTTGTTATATATTTCCGTTCATACTACTAGTGCTACTCAATGGCGCAGCTATGCTGCCTTGTATAAAAGGTCTAGTAGTTCATATCATAATTATTAACTGAAAGCGAAATTAAATTTCATACTTGCTAAAAATAGCTAATGAGATTACTTTGGCCGAATTCATTATTTACTTCAGACAGTTATAATTTTCTCTCGTAACAGAGACTTTAACGTTCTTAACGTGTTTCGCGTGATCCGTTTATAGCAGAGCTTTTATTTTCTTCTTGTCAAAGAGAAGTGTAAAATAATCACAAATTATAAAACGTTTATCTATACTTTTTGACAGGAAATCACAGTTAACGACATAAAACTGCGATAAGAATGACAAATATTACCATTTGTAGATAATAGTCTTGATCTATTGGATGGGATACACGTGAAATTATATGTGGCAATGATATTCATTGTGAAATGGTACCTACATAGGATTCTTCTCAATTATTTACTTATGAGCAAGGTTTCAGATCCTTTGGTACAAGGACCTTTGAAGTGAGTCAGAAGCTGAACACAGAAGAAGCTAGCCGCAAATTCAGCACGTTTTATATCTTTAGCACTTTAACCTTGAAACCAAAGTCAATTTAAGCAATCGCGCTTTTTTATTGCGACAGAATTAGTGAATTACCCAAAAAATTAAAACACAATATTAAAGCAAAGTTAGTTCTAAAGTGGATCTGAAAAGGTAGGGAGAAGGATGACGTCACGGCGCCCAACTGCCTATCTTTGCCTATTGTATTTTTTGGAAGTGGGGGACGCAATAGATATTTTTTAAGTGCTGTATGGGCGTCCTACTGCGTTCCCCCTCACTTTTATTCCTTTGCGGAATATTATTTCAGATTTTTATCTGATTGTAAATGGTGGATGAAAGACAATTCGAAAGTTGTTTTGAACGTCTTAAGAACCTTGTTTCCCAATCCAACTGCAACAAATACATGCAAATAAATGCTCCTCATGTCTCATTGCTGGAGTATCAATAGCATTAATATACTGAAAAACTATAATGTAAGATAATGTAGAGGAAAACTAGTAAATAAAAAATAACTAAAATTTTTAAGATGGATACGAAATCACCCGTGATTGTTTAGCATTAAATTGTAAAAATTACGTATAATTACAGAAACATATAATGCAATAAAGTAGAATATTAATGTGTGTGTTGTAATCTTGCTCATAGATGGCCAAGCAAAATTTATAAACACATGAACAAAATTTGCATCCCGATTCATAGATTTGAAAAATTAGGAATATTAACAGTTTTAACAGAAAATTAAGCTACTCACAATTTTAATACATGTTTGGCCACAGTGTGAAAACTATAGAATTTCTTCTGAATTTTTTGTCAGCAGTAGCATAAAGATTATCTTGTGCTGAATACATAATTTGCTTTGATGAATGCTGATATAGAGCTATTATTAATAAAATTTTATCCTTTTACAATTTGTGAATGAGACGAAATGAAAATCTTGTCCAATTAGATTTCATTGTTCTCAAGCTGAATTCTGCAATATTACAAGCTTTAAACAGAGATAAAAATGAATATCAGAGACATATAAATCTATAGAATTTATTGATAAAGGCAACGTGGCAAGCTTGAGTGTAATTGGGCATTGTACTTTTCGAGAAGTTGATGAATTACCAATTGAAAAATTCTAAATATTGATGTTGTGTGAGAACCATGGCACTTATTGAAGTGAAACTGATGATGAAATATAGCTTCTTTAAGCTTTCCATTATGACTCTACCCAGATTATAGAAATTTGTATCGTTAATAAGATATAGCCTAAAAGTAGAACTAACTCTTGAATTGTAACCCTCTTCAGGGACGTTTCTTGTAGATATGATGCTGGATTATGCCTATTAAAATAAGGCGAATATGAATAAATATGTTGGTGGATTTTATTTATTCTATGTATTTCAAATAGATTATGGTGTGGGAAATCTTCTTCCCACGAGCCTAATCTAAAGCGGGGTTCTTTCCCCACAGTACAAGAATGAATATGTTTTATTTATTTATTATTTCGTAATATTTTCTGGCTGTAATGCATTTATTTCTCTTGTAATTTAGCAAGACTGTTACAAAAACAAATTACATTGGATTGAAATGTCTCTAGCAATTGTAAGTAGAAAATAAACAGTAATGGACATTATGTGCTAGAATAAAACGTGGGGGTTGTCCATTGTGTGTCTTGTGCACTCTACGGTCCAGTACGTTCCGTAACAATGAGACATAAAACAAGGGTTGTGAACAACAAATATTACATTCCATGGAACTGGCGAAAGCAGGGATCTATACACAAAGGAACATTACATGTTGTACAGATGCGGGTCGTTAGTTTTTCCCTTCCTCTTGCACTACATGTTCTGCAGCGTCGCTAAGTAGAAATTGTGTGTGGCATGTGCTTGCCAACGCTAACCAGACGAAATTCCTCAGGAACTGTGCATTTCTTGGCAAGAAATTTTGGTGTATATCCCTTCTTTTTCTTAGGTGAGTAACCATCTATGAGCTGTCGTGCGAGTGCAAGGCGAAACTGAAGCTGATGAAGACGTGGGTTCCTTTTTGCCACTGCGAAGAATATGAAGCTGTTGACGACGGCAAGATCGATTAGAAAATAAAATATCTTGTACCACCACTTTATAGACTTCCTGCCAAGTGCATAGACGTCTTTTCGCTGGTCGAATCGGTTTACACTGCCCATAATTTCTGTGTAAACAGCAATGCTTGCTGGACCAGAAATGTATGATTTAGTTCCATCTTTATTTCTACGTCCGATACTTCTTACATCGCGCGGATTATGGGCTGTAGACAACATGATCACAGGTTTGTTGTCCATCCATTTTACAGCAGCCACGTTCTCTTTTGTTTGGTACTGAAATTCCCCTCTTGATAAAGATATCTTAGTGCGTAGAAAGTCAGGAAGATCTCTTGTAGGTCGTACTCTTCCTACAGCATACAACTCATCAACAAGCAAATCTATCATGAGAGGAAAGGATGTGAAATAATTGTAAAATGCCAAAAGGCGTCCTGTATTACGTATCTCCGCACATAATTGCATCACAACACGTTCACCAAGGGTATTCTGGAGACATGGTGTGGAGGTGGTATCTTTTCTACAGTAACTGTCAAATTTCAGAATGTACCCTGTTTTAGAATCTGCTAAATACCAAACTTTATTACCAAACCACGTTTGATCGGTTTCATTGGTATGTATTGTTTGAACGCAACCTTACATTCATCCACTGATACCACTGATGATGCTTCGTACACAGATGAAATAGTTGTATTCAGGTCTGTAACTAATGGTCTTATTTTATTAATTTTGTCATGGCCAGGGTTTCCTTTTAGTGGATTGAGTTCATTATTGTTGACATGCACTGTCTCAACGAGCTTCTTGAACTTCTTTGATATCATAACTTTTGCTACTTCACTAACGTGTAGAATGGGATCGGAACTCCAATACTGACCAGTTTCAGGTAGTACATGAATTCCCATAATAATGAGCATGCCAATCCAGGCCTTCAACTGTTCACTTGTGGTGCCTTGACAACTTGTAGTTATATCGTTCACAAGCACCCCAGATTGCCGTTTGATCTTTTTCTGGGTCGAATGCAGATTGGTTTCCTCCACAATATTTTTTATCATAATTTCGGTAAATATCAAGGATAAAACTATTTCCTTTGCACCATAGTTCACTAACACTTTGAGATCAGGCTCCTTATCAAAACTTAGATTCATATTCTCAAGCCACGATGTATCATCTGTCCAATCTTCCACTGGTACACTGCCGTCGTCACTTTCAGCTACTGCTTCATCAGGCACTACTTCATCATCGGGTGCTGCATCTAATATGGTAATATCCGCCGGTGCGTTAACATATTGGCTAGTTTTATCCAGTTCTGCCAAATCATTTACAGCGTCTTCATCGGCCTCATATTCCGAATCATCTGTATCACTTGGTAAACTAAAAAATACGTCGAGCATGTCGGATTCAGGAATTACAACCTTTTCACTCATGGCTACAATACAAAAACAATTGTGTACCACTACTACCAGGTCATTGCAAATTCCACACACAATTTGCCAGATACCACGTCACCAATAACAATTTTACGTACCTACGAAATATATTTTTGTTTTGCACACACGCAATTGACTACAGACATATCGAAAGAAACTACATAATTAGTCCCATGCTCGTGCAAGCAAAACTGAATGCTGGCCATCCACAAATTGTCAGAAACTAACAGGTTCGCCGCTAGGTTCTCAGATTGGCGATGGCCCTGGGGGCACAAGCTTGGAATGGGGGTAAATCAAACAAAACATGAAAAATTGGCAATATAATTACAATATGTGCAATAATAATAAAAAAATAAAACTTTATGGGGACACAAGGCAGGACAAGGGAAGATCTGGGGCCACTTGCCCCCTGAATCCCTTGGCACCGTCACTGGATACATCACCAAAATTACTATTTTCGTTATTGTAGGTAAATTTCTTTTCAGAAAACAAGAACGCACATGGAAAGAGAATGGTATGGACCTGGGCGTCGGCAGGACTTTTTCCAGGGGAGGGCAACTACATTTTCCAGGGGGGCAAAACTCTTGAAAATAGACAATTTTGTCTCAAAAGTGCCTCAAATTGCATAACGTTAGAGGTATTTCAATTTCCAGGGGAGGGCAAATGCCCCCTCTTGCCTTCCCCTTCCTGATGCTAATGGGTATAAATCGAATTGTATGGAAACAAAAATCAATAAAAAGTGGTTACTATTTACACGGCAGATGGTGCGCACTTACATGCGTGCTAATCACGTCAGCAGAAGGAGGCATTTTTTCTCCAAATACTCATTTTCGACCTGCTTTACTGCACGAGAACAAAGTGGGAAATGCTATTCCCACCAACCTAAATAATGCACTTTAGCACTATGATTTTGGGAAGATATCTTCCCACGGCCGGAAAAGGGTTAATGTCTTATTAACTATATAATCCTGCCCGAAGATAGATCATACAGTACATCGCTTACCAGAGTTGAGTTGAGTTGATTTTAGTTTAGCGTCTCTTTCAGCAGCGAGGCTATATGAGACGTGGACCAACTGATTAACGTGGAATCCGAACCACATGAGCTCCCGCCGGGAAATCGCTTACCAGAATATAGTACACTGAATAACATAACATGACTGATAAATAAATATGAATTTTTGTCTTGTTAAAATATGCCATTGGTTTGTCTCTAATATTTGAGAGTTTTTATTTCAGTGAAATAAAGTTATTCGTTTACTATATATATAGCTAACTACATTATTTACCATATTGTTCCTATTATTTCTATCTATCGGCTACACACATGAAATGGATTCACTGAACTACTAAAATCAAAGAAAGCCACACAACAGCCCAATTACCCAGAAACTAAACGTTGAAGAAGGGATTGAATTCGACTTTGGTTTAGCGTTTCTTTCAGCAACGAGGCTATATGAGACGTGAATCTGCAGCTTAACGTTTGATATGATGTACGCGGGCTCCCATCAGGATTAAAGAGTGGAGAAAAAGACAAAACATACTTCAGATTTAGTATTGGCCCAATGCTGGTCTGTTCGCCGAATATGTACCTCGATTGTATTTTATCCGATAACAGAATAAAAACTGAAAATTCGTTTGATGTTCTACTTTATTTAACTGAATACATATCAAGAAGAATATATCTGGCAATCAAAATATACTTATTAATTGCAAAAATGTATTTTTATTTGTTACCAAGGCCATTCTACAAAGGGTATGCGGTGATTTCTAGAGAAACAGGGATTTCATAAGGTTGCTTTCTACTGCTCAGACGATAATTCTACTAGACACCAACAAGAGAACAAAGATTCATAAAACTCGCTACTTATCCACGTTTTTGTAAAATGTCGCTTCCTGGGAAGGAGGACAAATGGTTCCATATGTGGTTGATATTTTGTCCTGTGCCACAACGGGCTTTAAATTGGAATTGTATATCTGAGATTTAAGTAATATACACCGACATTTTTGTAGCAAATAGTTCCAAAAACGCTTTAATAAAGGAGAATGTAGGTGCAGTAACGGAGTGCTCAGTTTTGATCCTAGGGGTTCTTAGTTCGATTTCAGATCTTGAAAATTTATGGTGGCCAAAAAATGTTCATGGCTTTTCTGGGTGTTCTTCTGTTTCCTATCAAAACAAAATTCAATGAATTCATTCCTAATAATTTAATCAACTGCTTAATTTGGACGAAATAATTAATCATGGGACGTTGACGTTTTAGAAGAATCATATTACAGGCGAGGCACAGTGACCTGCGACTTTATGTTTTGCCCTCAGCACTTTACGCTCCGCGGTTATCATACACACGAAAGGTTTGTAGCACAATGGTTTGCTGCTGCTCACATTCTTTTATCCTTCATGTTCCACATAGAAATGTTCTTCTACGCGCAAAATGGGATGAAGTTGATGAAGCAGCTTAATATATGATTCATTGACGGAGAGTTGGATAAGTTGGGGTGGCTTATAAAATGGTATGTTGGCAACATTGCTCTAGTAAGCACGTCGTAAGCACGTCGTATTTTCGAGTGTTAGTATGTAGAGGTAGTATGCAGAAGTGACCCGAAGCTAGTTGTGAGGAGTTGCAAGAAGATGTACGTGCGTAACAATTGCATTTATGTATATATTCCTGTACTGGTATAAGTGACAGTTTTGACCTAGTTCTTCTGTTGATGCAATTGTAAAGTACATGAAAGTTGACAAACTACGAAGGCGTCATATATATATTATGGTGTTTTGTGAAAGGCGATGAAAGTCGAAAAGTAAAACGAGTTCGTAATATAGGACAGTACCTGTGAGGTGATATGCTGGCGCAAGATGCGACAGCATATCACCTCATGACACTTGCTCGAACATATATCATAACGTGCAGAAAGTGTACAACGAAACATTTCACGTTTTAAGCTTAGTAAATAGGTCAATATTTCTTGAGGAGGCTTTCAGTGTGCTTAAGAGAAGTCTATTTACTGAGTTCAGGCAATTGAAATTGGCTGCTTCGGACAATGTGAGAATTTTAATTTAATACAACCTTGCATTTGGTATAAGGAACGTTTGGTCTACCTAATCTATACCCAATCCCAATGTCTGTTTCATGTAACAGTAACTTTGTACAGATGTTTGGGTGGTGGTGCAAAGAACCTGTTTGCACTTCAAAGCTCTAATTGCAATCTAAAGCAAAATGGGTTGTAAGTTACAGTTTATAGAAGTGAAAGAAATTTGATTGAACAATTGGCCACATTGTCCCACTTTATGCCTATGGTATTTATTTCGTTTCATTTCCAATTTCTAAGGACAATTTTTCTCTGCATTTTTGAGGATGGCCCCTGCGAAGCACAAGAGGAAAGCCGATTGTTGTAATTGGTCTGAAGCCCATATGAATGATGCTATTCATGATGTCAGGGAGAAAAGATGCCTGTAAGGAAAGCATCCAGAAAGAACGCGGTGCTGAAATTGACACTCAGTACAAGACTTTCGTAACAGAACAAATAGCTTTGGAAATACAGCAATATCTTTCAAGTTTTACTAATACTTCAGACGACGTATTTGAAAGTGATTTATTATTACATTTTAAAAATGGAGAATAACGCTTTTCGGATTAAGGCGCAGATATGCCTGAAAATTAGCATTCCAACTGGCAGAACGAAATCATTTTTTCATATAGTTTTAACTCTGAAAAGAAAGAAGCCGGGAAAATGGTTTTACGGATATAGGGAAATGCCCCCAAGTCTAAGATCACCACAACGGATATTTTGAGCTCGTATTTTTGAATTCAATAAGTAAAGTTTTGATAAGTTTCTTGATTTTGCCCACTGAGCCTCCCACTTTGTTTACACATTAAATTTCAACTTGCACCATTTTTAAGGGATACACATTTATGGGGCTCGAAAATTGGACTAAATCTGTATGTAGTTATATGACTTCTGACTTTTTAACTTAAAAATGTATGTTAATCGATTCTGACGTCTTAGGTAATCTACATATCAAATTTCAACTAGTGCAAAGTAAGAGTTTCGCAGCTAGGAGGTGACCAACAATTTGACAAAAATATGTTGAGTTTTAGGAGTTTCAATTTACACTTCCAAATGGTGTCATTCGATTTTATCGGTCTTAGTGTGCAACTTCAAATTCGAACTTCACAAATTATGGAGATCGAAATTAGAAGGGTCAAAGTTTTTATAAAATATATTGAGTTTTAAAACTTTCTGATATTTTTGGCTTCGAATTGGATGTTATTTCATTATACACGTACCAGTAAAGATAATAATTTTCAACATGCGCAAACTAAGAGGCGCTACGTTCATGTAGCTTTAGAAATTTCAGTTTTTGATTTCGTTTTAAATATTACTCAATTCTACTCATCTCAACACTTACACAAGAATGCCTTTTTGTACATACACGAACTCTGATAATGGGAGGGGTCAGTGACAGAAGTTAGCTACAAACGGTTTTCCTTCATTGATGTAAGGTCTCAAATAAATATACCATCATTAACCCTATTACTTTACTAAACAGGAAGTACTAGACAAACAATACTACCAGCTTTAATGTTGAAATCCACAGAGCAATAACGATACGAGACATCTCAAAGTGTGTATTTTATAATGGACTCAGCATTAGAAGGAAGGATTGCTTTTATTCAGTATAACCTCAGTGTTTACCGGAAGACAAAAAGGAACTTTTCCCGTTTTGTACATAGATGTATCCTCGTCACCAGAAGTGCCTTTACATCGCCGTGACGGGTATGTGACAGCGCAGTACTCCAAGGAAGGGATGGTTGTATAAGAATTTGTGATTAATTTTGAAGAGTTTTTATTTTGACTAGGGAATTAACATAGGTGAAGGGAGTAAAGACACAGATATGAAGCATCAGTGCACTGTTATTGAAGCATCAGTGCACGAAAAGTTTCGTATTCTCAGTTCCTCTTTTTATTGTTTTATATGTTAAGTTAAACACCACAATATCTATCATTGATATCGCAGATCGTATTATTTTTAAAAATCGTGTTTGTAACCTATTGTCAAAACATTCATCACAAACATGATGTAGAGAGAAGAGAAAGAGATACGACATCTGTAATATATGTATATGTGATTCACTAAGTAACTGTAGAAATTAGTTAAATGACACATAAGAGAGCGAAAAAGGAGGTCTAGACGTCTGAACTTTTTATAAACGTCCTAGATAGGTGAAAATATAGTTAAAAATTGCAAAAGTTATCATGTACTTTTTCTTTCTTTTCTTATATTCTAGTATACTTTTTCTTTCACATCCAAACATCTCTATTCAGAATTACGAGATAAAGGTGAAGAGAGAAACATTTCCATTTCAAGATTTATATCAGGAAAAAATATTTTGACTTAGACTAGATTCAAACTCGCAACCCTTGAATCCATGGCTCAGCGCTTTACCGATTGAGCTAACAACTGCTGTTGGAAAAGCCTGATTTCTACAACCACCGGTTGCTGAATAGTGTGTATTAACCAAGTTTGCCGAGATAATTGCTTCTTGTACCTATTGCAATGATAATAATAATAATAATAATAATAATAATAATAATAATAATAATAATAATAATAATAATAATACAGCAGAAGAAGAAGAACAGAATTTAAAAAGTCGCATATGTTAAAAGTTTGACGTGCAGAGTAAGTCCTAATATGAGATTTTATTAATTATATATAATAAATGTAAGCGTGGTTTATTCGTGCGTGCTACTTAAACTACGCAACTCACTACCTAGCCCCATAAGAGTTGTACGCGTATGAGATAATATCCTTGCGTCCTCCAACCGTGAAGAATGTTTCGGTTTGAACTTATGCGTGTCCTAAGAGGAAGGAGGAGATTGAAAGAAAGAAAAGTGGTTTAGAAATTACGAAAACGTAGAATATCTCACGAGGTGAGGTGATATAGAGTTCAGCGTGTCTTTCAGGTACTACTCTATACAAGACGTGCATCTACGACTTAACGTGGAACCCGAACCACACGACTCCTGACGGGAATAGAAACCCGTATCACTTGTATTTATATTATGGGAGACACAGGAACATGTAAAAATAATCCATTAGTGCTAAATCCATAGCTTTTGAGTACATTAATTATGTATGATACACTCTATATCGTTCACATCAAAGTTTAGCATTATCCGTATGGAGGTTTAATGGGAGTGCTGAAATTAAAAATTCCTAATTGAAAGATACGAGTGTCTATTCAATAGCTTTGGGGGTCGCTGAAATGAATAATTACACTCCCGATACTATCAAAGCCCAAAGCTTTACTCTTTCGTTAGCAGGAAGTTTATTCATTTACTTAACTCAGGACACCCTAAAGTTAAGGCTATGAAACTCGATGCATATATTTCTAATTCAAAATTATTAGATACGTATTGTAGCTTAGACTTCTAAGGAGGGGAAGAGATAATTTACGCAATGATTTCCTTCACATTCGAAGAAAATACTGCCCCATTATATTGCGAAAACTCATTTCGAGTGGTGTCATTGCCAATAGTTTTTCGTATTTGTTTATATCCCTACTCATTTATAACAGTATCTCACATTTCCTGTGACGGCAGCAACACCTAAGCAAGAATTCAATAAACTAAATGCAATTAAATCTATATTCATAGCAAAGTGGTGCAAATAAAGTGAGCTATTTGGCAATCTTTAGCATGGGAAGCGAATAATGCCACCAAATTGGAAAAGTTGCTAATGAATTCCTCTCCGAGAAAGATCACCCGCACATTTATTTTACAGGTGGTGATTTATAGCTATACTTAAGTTTGTTGAAATTGCTCCAGTAGGGCGAGACACTGAAGTCATTCGTAATAAGGGGGGAAGGGACATGTAAAAGTAGTCAAATATGAACAATATTAGTATCGAAATCATAGTTTTCGTGGTCGCAGGTGAATAGTGACGCTGCCGATGCTGTTTAGGTACAAGTTAAGCCTTGGTTGGCATGGAGGTCAGAGTGGGAGGGTGACAGGCAAAAAATAAATAAATAAATAAATAAATAAAATAAAATAGAAAGCATCCTATATTTGTGTCGAATATATATTTTTCGATATCTCTGACATATATAGTAATATTCCAGATGTGGTATATGACCAAGGTCGGCCCGATTTGCATGCGGTTTCAGAGGAGAGAAGCGGTGAAGATTTCAGAACAGTTCCTTTGACTTAAGTTTCAGTACACTGAGAGTGAAGAGTGGTAACACACAAATACTGGTGTCATATCCGGACCTATCAGAGGTATGATTTCTAGGGAACTGTCGTTGCTCCAGGGAGGCATTACCCCCTGATCAGTCCCTAAAATTCTTACTGCTTTGCAGGGCCGTACGCAGGAATTTATTTCAGTGATCGAAAGCACTTTTAGGGGTAAATTGTCCAGATGGTAATGTATACGTATACTTAATTCATTTGAAATCCCTCCAGGAGCCCATGTAGCATCGTACGTTCAACTGTACTTTTTCTGAGTCAAAACTTGCTCTCTCTCTCTCTTTATGTATAGTGTAAGCAAACAATATTTAGGCACCCCGCCTATATAATAATAAAAGAATAGAATGCTGTAATGGACAAAAATTCTTCAGATAATTGTTACAATTACAAATTTCTTCAATATATAATAATTCAGTCTTCCTGTGAGTATTAAAGGAAAATGGCGAAATTAAACCTAATTAACTGTGGATGAATCATGACCAAAGTTCCAGTTTTAATAATTTATATCTTTTTTTTTACAAAATAAGCACAGGAAACCACTAAAATGTATACCTAAGATGTATTTTGACAAATACAGTTGAAACATAAAAGTCGAAATAGAATAAAGCTAATGAGCTTCAAGTCTAACATTACCAAAGGTTTGATTTTGGCAAAAGGATATGCTCTTACACTTCATTAAAAGCATATTTAAATAGTGTTTTCTAGTGATACAAATATGGTAATTAGCTTAATTTCTCGTTTTCTTTGTTACTGTAAAGTTCATGTTATAAAGACACTTTTCTGGCTTTCAATTTGGCAAAATCTCTTATTATTGCATCCATATCAATTTCATTCAGAATGTAATTTTCAATGGCGATCAAAGCTAGTCAATTTAATTGTTCTTGAGATATACTTGATTTGAAATAATTCTTTATTAATTTTAGTTAAACTAGTTCAATACACAACAAATGACAAAAGTGTGTCATAATTTATATGTAATTTCTCCCCGATCAGTGGCAGAACTTTAAAATAAGGTTTCTCCGCAAAAAATTCTTTTCAGGGCCCCTTATGCCTATAGAACAATTCAATTCTTTTATGAACTCCCTCGTGGCTAAGCGGTTAGCGTACGCGTCTTCGGCGTGGGAGACCCGGGTTCGATTCCCGGCGGGAGCTCATGTGGTTCGGATTCCACGTTAATCAGTAGATCCATGTCTCATATAGACTCGCTGCTGAACGGGACGCTAAACTAAAATCAACTAGTCAATTCTTTTATGTTTCTTTCCAACATAGACGTTCGAAATCAGACAGTAACACGATGTAAACATAAGCAATGATGCACCCAAGATTTTTCTTTGGGGTCCGAAGATTTTTTCGGAATAGCCCACAAAATACAAATAATTGTGTGTATTTGCCCCCTGAAATTGTGCTAATTGGGATCCAGACTCTCAGACTACCTGTTCAGTGTTTCGTCCACACATATTTTAGGGGGCCACTCGCCCCGGGGATGATATCAAAATAATACGTCTATAATATAATAATAAATGGAAGAGTACCAGCAGTGACCCTCTGAATACTAAGTGTGCCCCCAGGAAGATTTTTCTGAATGGAAAACTGCACCTATTAGGGATGCGCACGATACAAGATTTGGAGCTGTCTCGTCTCGAAAATGTGCTGTAAAAGTGATGGCTCGACTCAAAAAATGTATATTTCTCTATTGGAAGTGTCTCGGCTCGAATTTTGTCTGGAAAATCCTGTCTCGACTCGTCTCGTGCGCATCCGTAGCACCTACGTCGGTACATCCCTGAACACAAGTAACTAATAATCAAAACTCTACTTTGCATTAGAATTATCACTAATTTAAAATATGGCTCCATCTAAATTTATTATCAGAGAAGGGATTAATAATTATTGTTATCTGTCATAATAAAACGAGCATCTGCATACGCTGCTATGATTGAAAGTGAGTGCTGAAAAAAATACTTGTCATCCAAAATGACCTTTTGTCGCTTTCGATTATATCCTTTCAAGTTTTATACTTATATGGCACGTGAAAACTAATTGAATTCAAAGAAATTTTGAAATACATGAAATTAAATTCAGACCCGTAACCGAAATGACCGTATCGTTCCATTTTAATTAAACAATTAAATTACTGCAATCAGGTAAAATAAATTTACAGCTTCAAAAGAATGTCGACCTGCAAATGCTTCGTTAACAGTGACTGATATTATCAACTCCCCACCTCAATATTTGTATGATTTTTTCCTGCACTCGAAAGAAACTTTTTAGAGCCTTCGGTTGCCTCTTATCTTCTTTCGCGCTTTGTAGCTTTCTTTCCCGATAAAATGTTCATTGGTTTTATATCGTTGGTCAATATTATTACATGAAAAACCAAGTACTAGTAATAAGTGAAAGCACACATCATTATAAATTAAAAATATAAACAAGAACGAAACGACTTAGGATAGAAATGAAAATGTTGACGAATGACAAATAGACTAATAGATATTAACAAAGTGAGCATTAAGCACTGGACAGCGATTGTGAGTCATTAGGAACTTAAGTTAAAATTTCCCTTAGAAATAATTTTTAAAAAAATCCATTTGTACCGCCCGTCTTTTCTTAGTATTAGTCCCTGGACGAATGGACAAGAAACCCAACTTGCTTGCAATGGGGTCCGAAGAATGTTTTAGGGTGGTCATCTCCTTCGTTACTATATTACGTTTGGTATTTTTATTTGTATTAAGAAAATATTAAGAAATTATACATATACATTATACTTGTCGTAAGCCAGGTGGGGTCTGGCCCTTTCGTTCCCATTTGGTCGCCCATGTTTGCTTCAACTTTGATAAGTTGCATTTCATTTACGGTGATCTTTCTCAACCCTTAACTGTGGAGAAAGGAATGAAGAGACTGTTATATTTGTATTTATGGATATGGTGGGATTGTGGAAATAATATCACTGTCTTTAGCTCTACGGTCATAGTGCTTAATACAACATCTATTGGAAAGCTAAATTTACATTCATTTTATCTCATATTCGTAAAATATCCCTTTTCCCTCTTTAAAAGATGTATCCTGTGCCATGGAAATTTTCCTCAAAGTAGCATCTCTGTGAGTGTGGCATTGACATCAATTGATGTACGACTCCATTTCATTTGTAAAGGGTGTTTTACAGCCAACCAAGCGAAGATTCGACTTTATTGTCCTTCTGATGTATTTTATCTGTATCTCAGTCTGTACAATATTTATTTGAAGCTATATGAGAAAAATTTTTCATCACAAAATTTTTCAAATTAATATATACATTTAAAACAAAATTCATTTTTCTAATTTGGCGCCCTGTTCACCTGGCGCCTCCTGCGAACGCGTAGTTCGCAGGATTCAAGGTCCGGCCTTGCAGTAACGATGAAATTCTGTATTACCGCCAGACTATCGTTGTTGTGAAAACATTCATCATGATATGAGGTAGGAAATTGAGTTACATTAAGGTCTAAGATCTAATATCAAAGTTGAAACATCGCAAGTAAAACAAAAACATATACTAGCAAAAAGTTTTGAAAATAATTTCAGTTTAAACTAGCTGCGACTACATTTAATTCAAAATTGAACTTCTAGAACGCAACATATGAGCGTAGCTAAAAGAAAAAATCAATAAGAACATTCGGGATTTGAACCTAAGTCATACAAGTAGGAATCCCTTATACTAACCATTCATCTACTATATTTTGTTTACTAAAAATATTTTCCATGCAGCAAAATGCCATTTCACTCTGAAACTTTAACAACATAAGAACAAAGTTTTCAAGAAAATTTGTCAAAGCTTATGTATTAAAAGTACCCCGGTATTCGCCCAGTGGTACTGCAAAATCACTAGTCAGGATGCCTAGTATCGAAATTTGAACCTGGAGACTCCCAATTACAAAGCGTCAACGCTAACCAGTAACCTACGTTCGCTCAGTAAATGTCATGAAATTATTTTCTTTGCAATTATTTTTGGAAAATGTTTATTATTTTCATGAAGCAAAGAGTGCATGTCCTACTTGGGTTGAGAACTATACACTATACTTCTGAGAGTCAACTAATAGTTGATGTTCCATATTTCAGTCGATTTTCTACATCTACTAAGTTATTTCAAAATTTTTAAAGTTTTCCCTTCCGGTTATGACAATGATTAGAAATGAAGGCTCCTCTTCTTATACAATTCTTGATCATTGTAACATTTATTAGTCTAAATTCTGAATTATTGAAAATATTCAAATTAGTTAGAATGAAGAGGATAATACTAAGAAAACTGATTAGAAAAAAGAAACATTGTTGTTTAACGAATTGATAGAATCAAGCTTTTCAAAAAATAAAAAAATAGTGTATGGTATGGGATGATCATGGAAAAAGTAAAAATAGCCATTGAGGACACACTAACCAACTACTGTACGCAGATAAGTTAAGGTTCGTTAACTTGAAAATGAAATGAAATGAAATCTTTGAGTTTTACGTCCCGCTGTTATGCCGGTTAGGCTAAAGGAGACGGTGATGATGAGTAATGAATAAAATGGTGGAATGAAGAAAGTGGGAGGAAACGGGAGAACCCCGAGAAAACCCACGCACACGGTGTTTGTCCACCACAAAGTTCACTTGGCGGGGGCTGGGATCGAACCCGTGACCCCAAGCACCAGAGGCGAACGCTCTACCACTGATTCGTTAACTTGGTAGACGTATATGAAGAAATCACTAAAAGAAAATATCTGATAGCTTTACGCCTAACCATCTCACCGACCTCGAAACTATGAACTCTACATGAACATCGGTTGTCGTTTTCGATCATTTTATGTTAGTCACTTCCAAGGTCGCAAGGTGTCTTGCTCCTCATCCCAATGAATGAAAAGCAAATGATATTTTCACAAACACACACAACTCGCTGTATAGCTTTAGGGCAAATACCTAAAGACACAAGCAATAGGCCACTTGACCAAGAGAAATGTTGCCAAATATAAGACAAGGTAAGCCCACGCTCAGCCTGTTCGACACAAAATCACTGACCCTTCGAACAAGATAACATTGTCGCGCTCTCAGAGTCAGGTTTTAATTGCATTTGTGTTGAAGTAAGTCTTCTTTGGTTTTTAAACATTTGATGATTTTTTTTACACACTGTTGTGTATGATATTTTCTATGTGGAATATTATTGTATATTTTGTACTGTACACATTGTGTAAATAGATCTCATCTGTATTTCATACATTGGCTTTGAAAACTTTAGCAATGCCCTCATGCGCTGTGCACGGCTTTAAAATGAACACACGAAATAGAAAAGTTGGTGAAGAGAATGTCAAGTTCCGTTCATTTCCAAACTAGGGAGATTTACAGCAATTGTGAAACAATAGGGGTGTAATTTTGTCTTCTGTGGTTGGACCCAAAAAGCCGTAGGTCCACGCTGCTTATTCTCTTAGGAGAGCTGAGTTGATTTTGAGTTTAACGTCCCGTTCAGCAGCGATAGTATATGAGACGTAGACCTACTGATTAACGTGGAATCCGAATCACATGAGCTCCCACCGGGAATCGAACCTGGGTCTCCCACGCCAAACGCGCGTGCGTTAAGCTTGTGCCCTTAGTTTTATGAATTTTACCAAATGAATGAATATCTACATTTTTTAACACAGTATATGAGTTCTTTGCTATATTGCTTTTGTAATAATATTTTTGTCATTAATTTGCTTATTATGTATCTTTCTATATAAAATAACACGTTCTGGCTGGCTGATTGATCAACGCTAGGCCAAACCGCCCAAGCTAGGAACTTGAAGTTTAGAAAGGGCATATCATTTGTAATGTAAGGTCCCACTTAAAGAAGAATATTTAAAAATTTGAAGGGAAAAGGGAGAAAGAAGAGTGGCAATTATCTTAAAATGGGCAACACCTTGGAATCTTTGAGTGTTAACGACATGAAATTTGGTATATGGACTTCTCATTTAAAATAATTAGAAATGTATGTAAGCGTTTTTATGATATTTGCCCTACAAAGAAAAAATAGGGTAAAGTTACAATTGTTATAATTGGATGGTCATAACTCGAAAATCGTTAAGGTTAGTGAGTTGATTTTGAGTTTAACGTCCCATTCAGCAGCAAAGCTATATGAAACGTGAACCTACTGATTAACGTGGAATTCGAAATACATGAGCTCCCGTCTGGAATGAAAATTGGTGTTTAGGTTTTGCAAGTAAAACAATTAAAGACAAGTTTCTGCGCTTTTCATTTTTCCTTAGAAAAAAAAAGGTTTTAATTGTAATTGGTAAAATAGAATGGCCATATTCCAAAATCACTTAAGAGTAGAAACATCTTGATTAAAGATGTATTTCAGCGTTTTTTGATATTACGGTTAGAAGAAAAAAAGCAGGAAGACAAACTTGGGAGTTGAAATTGTTACAATAAGATAGCCATATCTCGAAACCACTTAAGATCAGAGATCTTACGGATATGAGAATTGAGAGGCCGGAGAAAGAGCAAATGCAAGTGTCTGGGGGCGGACTCCCCGCCTAGCCGAAAGCAAGTTATGCAATTAAAAACTTATCCGGCTATCCGGCTATTAGCACAGCAACTGTGTTAAATTACATTGTAGTCTTGACGCCTATAATATAGTATACATGAATATAATACCCATTAGCAACCTAATATTTTTATAGTGCAGCATATATTTAGCTTAAATTTACGAATGAACGAGTATGTACGGAGAAGGGTATACGCTATAGTTTTGAAAACGGTCCAGCGTATACCTCAGAAAACTTCTAGCGTTAATTCATTGGTAATACTACATAAACAAAAATATTTAAAATGGAGTGACCTGTAAATATTAAGCAACAGAGCTGAAATTGAGGAGGTAAGTAGCTAATGGCTAGAAGAAAAAAGAAGCCTTGCGGACTATTATTTTGAACAAGTTGAATTTTTGTATTTGATTTTGGACCACAATAATGTTACATGTTATGTTTAAAAAAATAATCCTACTCTTTCTAAAATAATTTATGTATATCAAGCAAGGAACAGAAAGAAGTAAAATTCGTCCTTTTCCGTTTGTATTTCAGCTGCTACTTGTTCCTTTCGTTTTGTAGAAGAATCAAAGTACAGAATTGTGCAGGAAATTTGCTTTTGACAAAGGAATTAAATGAAGATTGTTTAGAAAATTGAAACGGAATCACTTGCGGTATCGGCATTTGTGATACTGCAACAATTGCGGTACTTCGAGTATTGACGTTTGTGGTATTGGGACATTTGCGGTACTATTTGAAATAACTTCTTATTCTCTTTGCTAAAAGAAAATATTTTCGAGTGTTCAGTTATAGGATAAGCACGCAGTTTCAGCTGCTACACAAAGACCAAATTTTATAACATTGGTGTAGCTAGCACTTTGTTTTAGGGGAAAATAACGACTGTTTTAGGGGACTCGCGTTTTTGCATACTAAAAGCAGACTAAAAATCTTCTTTCAGAATATGAAACCATTATTAACTCACATACATACAAACAAACTTTTCTCAGAACACTAAGAACATGTAACCCTAAATATAAGGATCAACTATACAGAAAAGGGAAAAGAAAAACATTTACTAGAATACATGGAAGACAAATCCGAAAGATGTAAACAAATGCTTGTTTCTGATTGGCCAAAACTGGAAAATGTAAACAAATTCTTAACTCTCATTGGTCAGACGCCTGTCCATAATATTTAAAGGAAACTTCTAGAAATGTTTATATTTTTGTTTTCTTTCATAGCTTTCATTAACACTTTTCCAACAACTACAGATAATTATTATGGATAGATTGAGAAAACTTATAATCACAATAATAAAAACAATAAATAACGTAGCCTCTATTCTGGAAGAAACAATAATTACTCCAACTTTTGAATGTGTACAATTTTCCTCAAGAATTTCTTGACATCTTTTGAGGATACATAATCAGTTAATGCTTTTGCTATTCATCCGTCCAATTCTATGTACACTTGTTGTCTACGTTTCCCTTTAATGTTTAAAGGTCTTTTTGATACAGCTAGCTGCTGTACACAGCCTCATTTTTTAGATACTTTTAAACAACACACTTAGGAGTTGATTCACTTCTTAATGATTTGAGTCTGTAGTTCCACCTTCAACAGAATTATTCGTTCTGTGCTCTTGATTCGAGTAGGTTCACATGAATATGTCAATACCAGTATTATTTAACCGGCACTATTACTTAATCACTGTTCTGCAAGATAATCTAAAAACCTAAAGTCTTTCGTGATGTGATGCATCTTCGATAATGGAAAGCCACCCAATATCAATATCAGCTACAGGGAGAAATGGTAGGGCAAAAGAAATTATAAGGCCTAGCCTCACCTCTGGAACTGATCTATAGTTATTTATGAGTTCTAATTCCTGAACCTTCCTCCACAAGCACTGATTAAAATGGAACTTACACCAACTAATTTGCGTTTCCTGGAACAGTGTTCTTCGAGATGTTATTGCTTTTTGCTCGAAGCGTAATTTGCTTAATTTGGGATTGCATTCTTAATACTAACCTTCACCAAACAGAAAAACTCTCATATGTCTTAATAGCTCTTGCTGGCAAAAGGCCGAAGATCCAAGGGACAATATTTGTTTCCTTCAAGATATGTCCCGTTCTTGAAATTTCAATATTGTCTGTACTGAAAACCCTGATGAGAAACGCATGGTTTCTTAGATGTTTCGATTATTGTGATAGTTTCCATTAAGCAGCCCGTGTGATCTCCTCTTATATATTCATGACCTACTAAAATCAGCCAAACAGAATGAATCACATATATTAGGCTGTTGCTTCTGCATACCCAACCTCTTCATTAATGTATTCATTCTAATTTAGATTAACGGGGCTGAAACGGATGATTTCGGCGCACGTTCCACGGTGCGTATCGCAAATGTTCTACTGTTTAAGGGAAAGTTTTGAACAGTACCGCAAATATAACAGAAAAAACTGGTGTTCTGGTTTTACAGCAAATGTCCTGACAAATAGAAAACTAATGAGTTCAAGCAATGACCATCCGGATTCTCTAGGGTTTAAGTACAGACTAAGAGGGTATATAATGGAAAAGCATTCTATGTAAAAATATTGAAGCCATTGAAGAATCATATACACAGCAGGGAACAGTAACATCTGCATTAATTGAAGATATGCACTCGGCACTACGTGATGAATTATTTACAACAGTACCAGTGTTGTCAACGGCTTGAGCGGATCGGATCACGACTCAGTAACCACCGAGCCGAGCCGAAAAGTGAGCCAAGCCAACAACTCACCCAACGGAGCCGGCTCGAGCCGATTTCTCAGTTGGGCCGAACTGATGGCTCACCCGAACCGAGCCGGCTCGAGCCGATTTCTCACCTGAGTCGAGCCGAACCAAGCTGGTTGGGCGCAACATAGTCCTGATTAACAACAAAGAAAAAAATACGAGTTCGCTTAGAAATATTTTTAAGTTCTTGATAAATAAATGGAAGTAATAAAACAAAACAAGTCTCTAGATAAACACAAAATATGCCTTTAAAAACTACATAGATGCTGTTATACTGTTATAAATCAGTGGGCGTAGTAAATAGTTTTAGGCGTACTCGAACTTTTACATATTTGTACTAATATTTCATTAGTTTAATGAATGACACTTACAAGAGAGATCAAACTAGTGCCCACTGATTTAAGAGACTGATTAACGAATCAGTTACTACAAACTCAAATATAAAACATTTTCTTTGTCTTCACGTAATCCAACTTCGAAAATTAGGCTTTTGTTTTACATTTCGTAGCAAGTAGTTAGCAACTTTAATCATAGATTTATTTCATTGTAAAACAACTAATTATCTCAATAAGCTGCATGAATTATTAACTTTATTATTACAAAGGTTATGACAAAATAACCAGATGAATTTGAAGAAATACCTATATTCTACATCAATTTTTTACTTGTTACATGAGCCCTCTATGGTTGAATGTATAACACACCTCTGTTTGACGCAGAAGTCCTCAGGTTTGATTCCCAGTGGGGGCGAAAGGAACACACAGTCTTGGTGCTGGTTTCCATAATAATAATAATAATAATAATAATAATAATAATAATAATAATAATAATAATAATAATAATAATAATAATAATAATAATAATAATAGTAGTAGTAGTAGTAGTAGTAGTAGTAGTAGTAGTTTATTTGTTATGTTTACTACAAGCAAGAAAAAGCGCTCCGAAACAAACGTCTTTAACAACTACACGTTACTGCTGATTTGCAACGCAGGTGTATCACTCTTTTAGAGTTTTGATAAAATGCGTTAATCTCCGCATGGAAATTTGTTTCCAATGGACCATCAACCAGTTTCTACTATGTTTCATTCTTACATTTTTGGGCCGATAAACTCTGTCACATTACACATACGCAATGCAATACGAAACCCATCATTCTTTCCTCAGTTGGGTATTTCGAAAGATTACGATTATAACTTTTCTTTGTTTAACCCTTAATACCACAAGGTATTTCAGTTACGCAAACCCGCAAGGTGTGTCCAATGGACACATTGCGATTTTTCACCTCATTTCGTCTTCAAAACTTTAATATTTTATTTTTCTTAACTATAATTTTGTAGAAATATGTATTTAAAATCAATAAATTCCAACATAAGCCTAAAATATAATGTTCAGTGTTTCCAACCCCTTTGTATTATGAAAGATAAGCGACAACAAATTTGTAAAAGAAAAGACAAATGTATTCTTCATAGATATATTTTTGTATATTATTGACATAACATGAATTAAGTTGAACATTGAACATCAAAGTACTCTAATAGAAGGAAAAATATATAATATACAGTGTTTTCATCTCTTTTTGTACTTCCAAAGATAAACAACTACATTGAAAAACTGAACACTAATATTTTCTTCATAGATTTGTTTGGTATTGTTACAAAGCATTCAACATTTCACATATTCTTTATCATTACATTTTATATTCTAATACAAGACAAAACATATATATTTTTCAGGGTTTCCATCCTTAAGTATCTAATGTAAGATAAACGACTCATTTGAAAAACAGCACAAATATTTTCTTAGTATTATACATATGTTTTGATATATCATTGACATTAAATTTTTGTATATTTCCCCTTAAGAGTTACTCATGGAGCATTTCAGACACTTTCTGATAACACTTGAGTGCTCACAGAAGACATTCCTCTTGAAAATATCACATGCTTGTCTCTGCATTCTGCACTTTTTGGTGTTACACATGTAACATCTCTTGGGCGTAGATTTCACTGTGCCAACACCTGTAGATGATACACTTGACTGAGCTGCCGAAGCATCACGTGTACGATCTACGTGCCGAAGCATTTACTTCGATTGCAATAAGAACAGGTCTCAGAAGTCCTAATTTTCTTCTTCGATGGATTTTAGGGAGAGCCAAGGATTCCGCCAACTCCACAAGAAATATATGTCGTCTCGAGTTCGCTTTTCTTATGTTCCACTGAGGATTGATATTCAACCACACAACATAGGAGGCAACAGCAGATACATCCAGAAGATTCATGAATAATGCTAGAGGCCATCGATTGGTTTTCCTTATGCAGGAGTAGCAGTGTACTAATTGATCTCGAGTATCAACGCCGCCTTTGTTTCATTATAATACAGTATTATTTCTAGCTTCTTTTCTTTATCAACAACTATATCGTCAGTGTTGCGCATGCTTGACAAAAGAATAACAGCCTTTTTCGTTTTTGGACAATAGGAAACTAACGTGAAATCACCTGTGAACCCGAAGATAGATGATTGCTCAACCCTGTTCTTGCTTGGTTTGAATTCTTCAGGAACAAACAATATATTCTCTCACAGTGCCTACTATTGTTAAGCCGTTTCTAGTAAGGTTTTACCGAGTTCCCTGTCTGTAAAAAAAATTGTCACAAGTTATATTTCTGTTAGTTCGATAATATGGTTCCGCTAAGGATAAAACAACTTCTGTATCTAACTTATTTGCTTTTTTTCTTCCTTCTTTGCCTAAGTACGGTATACCTTTCAATGGATAATGGATTTTGGAGTCACATATCCATCCAATTTTCATACCGTACTTATCCGGCTTTGACGGCATGTATTGTTTGAAAGGACAACGACCTCTAAAGGGAGCAAGCTGTTCGTCGAGTGTTAGACAACTACCAGGAAGATAATATTTTGTTAAGTTTTTGCAAATCTTTTCCGAAATGTCTCTAATCGGAGCAAGTTTGTCCTTCTTCCGTCTTGCCGATCTAGTAGTTTTACAGTCAAACCTGATGAAAGACAGTAGATCAATAAATCTATTATAACTCATAGTGGCGCGAAATAAAGGTGGACCGTACTTCTTATTCCATAGGGACTTTAGTTTGTTTTTTTTTTTTTTTCATTTCAGATGACCAGCAGTCATAAGAAGTCCAATAAATGCTAAAACTTCTTCAGAATCACACATCTTCTACACCTTTCCCCTCTTTTTTCCCTATAGACCCGATTAGCTTCTGCATTTGTGTTTGTAACAATATCACTTATAGTATCATCCCCAACGGATAAGTGGAACACATCTTCAGGTGTCTTTATTTCACAGTTAGCAGGAAGAACTACTTTATTGCAACTACCTCTAACAATATTTCGTGCTTTTATTTTGGTAGAAGTTGGAACGTCCTTATTCCAACGGGACTAACATATTCACTTTTACTTACATATTCACTTACACTGAACGAGAAGGGACTTGAATGTCATTATCACTATCCGAAGCACTTTCTTGATCTTCATGTTCACTTACATTACTCACGTGATCCGCCTCACTCGAATCACTTTCAAGTGTTCCATCGAAAAGCAATTCTTCAATCAGAACACGATACATCATCAGCAAGTATTTGGTCCGATTTCTGTATCATTCAGCTTTTTTTGCCATATTTACACATAAAATATACTCACAAACACAAAGGAAAATATTTCAAAAGATAAATAATCTGGTACAACACCCACCAACACAAAAGCGAGGGAAAACAAATGAATTACTAAACGCACATAACAATATTGTCAGCCATATCTGTCAAGAAAGCAACTACATACAACAGATAGTTTACTAAAGTTTATCAACATAAATATCGAAAAGGAGACAAACAAAGAAAGAAAACACGAAAGGAGAACGCAAGTAAGAAAGAGGGGATGATAAAATGTATGATAATTGATTTAAAAACTGAAAATACAATCATTCAATACATTTTAAATATGTGTCCATTGGACACATCTTGCGGCGTTTACGAACTAAAAGATTTAATCCCGCCGTATGCAACACAAATCAGCACCAAGAACGAACTTACTTTGGTAGTGTAATGCTATTGAGTAGTTAGAAGCATACCTAAAAGGAAAATAAAATTTTCAAAATAATAAAGATACAGCTACGAAAAATTCAAAGCTGTGTGTCCATTGGACACACCTTGCGGTATTAAGTGTTAAGAAGCACTTACATTCTCCTGACCCCCTGTCTACCCCCATAGTTGAAACAGACAACACAATTTAAAAAAATGATGAATTTAAGACATAAAAGATCTACATTCTTCGTTTCGAAAGATTACGATTATAACTTTTCTTTGTTTAAGAAGCACTTACATTCTCCTGACCCCCTGTCTACCCCCATAGTTGAAACAGACAACACAATTAAAAAAATGATGAATTTAAGACATAAAAGATCTACATTCTTCGTTTATTTATAAAGGTATTTAATTTGTAAGACTGCAAGACTCTCGCAAGTGGGTCTCATTCTTGTCCGAAACTTGCGAACTTGGACTTGTTTTCGCACACTTAATTTTGGTGTCGATCTTGCATATAAATACTCGGTCTTGGCCTTCGAATCAGTTTTCACCCAAGTAAGCACTCTATCAGTTCCATTGGTAATTGGAGTTCGGAGGTTGAGGTCGACGGAGAATGATTTATCGTTCGAGTTTAGAGGTTGAGCAGTACTTGCAGTTCGAAGATTGAAATCGAACCGAATGAAGGTCAAGGAGCAATCGGAGTTTGAAAGTTGAGATCGTGGTTTCCAGTAACTTGGATCCTCTAAACGGCTCGAGTGGCTCATTTCAAGGCTGTCACCACCGAGCCGCGCCAACAGCTCATCCAACCGAGCCGGCTCGAACCCTCGACTCAGTTGGGCCGAACAGAGCCAAGCCGATGACTCACCTAAGTCAAGCCGAACCGAGCCGATAGCTAACCTGAGCCGAGACGAACCGAGCCAATCGCTCATCGTAACCGAGCCGGCTCGAACCGAGCCGGCTGACTTCAATAAACAGTACAGCTGTAGACGCATATTTTACCAGAAGATAAAAATGAAATTGAAGATCAAATGTATTCATTTAATACGCATGATCTTGAAGACCAAAATATTGAATTTATAGCTGAGAAGCTAGCTTTCTAATTTAAAATCAAATATCCACAGCTCTATGTCAAAGCACCTCTTCAGGGACTACAGTGCAACTGGAAAAAATTTATTTCAAAAGGAGTACTAGCATTTTCATCAAAGGAACATTTAGACACAATCAAAACAGCTAACGAATATTTTCTTGAAGAATGTAATGAAGAATTTATTCGCAAAGGAAAGAACATCATTAGAAAATTAACAGACATCATAAAAAATGAGTTTGTTAGCAAGTGTGAACCGAAGGTTTTAATATTTTATCCCATTTAGAACATACATAACAATAAATTAACTAAACAAGCAACTGAAAAGTTCTTCCTCCGAAAGAACATTTTACAAGCAAATGAAGAAAGTGGTGAAGTGAGAAGATTAAAAGTTCAGGAAAGAAATTCTGATTGACAAACGCAATTGGATTAGGCCAACTGGGGATACAACTTAAGGAAAAAAAAGAAAAATGAAATCTTTGAGTTTTACGTCTGACGGTTATGCTAAAGGGGACGGTTATGATGAGTAATGAATGAAATGGACGAAACAGGAGGACCCCGAAGAAACCCACGCACACGGTGTTTGTCCACCACAAAGTTCATTTGGCCGGGATCGAACCCGCGACCCCAAGCACCAGAGGTGAACACTCTACCACTGAGACCTTAAGGAAAAGGAAAGAAAAGCGCACCACAGACAATACCTCTAGAGTTGTGGGGAAACTTGTCCAAATAGACTTTTCTTTTTATTTACATTTAAAAAGAAATAAAATATATTTCCATGACGGAATAAAATTCCACTAATATAATAGACATGTAAATTAGAAATAGCAAATACAGTTGAAAGTAAGGAGAAAACAGTAATTTCACATCAGGTTCCAAAGAGAATACACAGCAGCAAGCGAGCACAACAGCGTTATTTCTCCTGTGGTTCTGTCCCGAGCGTGTGTCAAAGGTGACGTCATTGCATGAGTCGGACAGAAACGCGTTTAGTGATGAACTTACAAAGGCAGTAACTACTGTATTTACGCCACGGAGTCCGACACTCTATAAAGTGCCGTTTATCTATACAGGATAATGCGCGATCAACATTATAACTGTTACATTTTTCATTCTCTGTTGCAAGAAAATAATTGACATTAGGATAGGACCTGTACTTAAACGCAAAATTACACAAGCGGTCTGGTAGTTTTAGATAGAACTATGCGTCAGCTGGAGGTGGTGTAAGTTCTCAATCATTTAAATATACGGCGTCTTATGTAGGTGCACTACGCAACCAGTTACTAGAGAACAAGCCCCGAAGTAGAACTGGTATCAAAACGAGACAATACGAGACTACTTACAGTATTAGTCTCCTTTCAATCGACAAATAGCAGTCAGAGTCTCGTCTCGATTGTTCCGAAATAAATTGTGTGAAATTATTCCACACTAAATTTGACAGTAGATAAGCAAATTATACCTCCAATTGTTCTCCCTATTACTTCAGAATATATCCTGGATGCACCATTTTCTACTAGATAAAGTATGAATTAGCAATTCATATTCAATATTCAAAAATGCATATGTCTATTTCCATTAAATATACTCTGTTTCTTAAATTATTTATTTACTAATTGAAATACCCGGCGTTGCACGGAAAGAATAGGTTTATATTTCAAAGATATATTTGAGATTAGTTTTCCCAGTAGAATACGTATTTGAATCGGAATGAAATAGTATGAATCCATTTCCAGCAGGAGCAACTGAATAAACTTGCCGCTAACGAAGAATAAAGCCTTGGGCTTTTATGGTATCGGGAGTGACATTATTCACTTTAGCGACCCCGAAAACTATTGAATCTTTCACTTAGGAATTTTTAGGACGTCGAAAGCTTTGGATTTAACATTAATATCGTTCATTTTCGATTATTTTTACATGTTCCTTTGTCTCCCATGATAGAACTAGAGGTGATACGGGTTTCCATTCCCGTCAGGAGTCGTGTGGTTTTTGTTCCACGTTAAGTCGTAGATGCACGTCTTGTATAGAGTAGTAGCTGAAAGACACGCTGAACTCTATATCACCTCACCTCGTGAGATATTCTACGTTTGCGTAATTTCTAAACCACTTTTCTTTCTTTCAATCACCTCCTTCCTCTTAGGACACGCATAGGTTCAAACCGAAACATTCTTCACGGTTGGAGGACGCAAGGCTACTGTACCATACGCGTACAACCCTTATGGGACTAGGTAGTGAGTTGCGCAGTTTGAGTAGCACGCACGAATAAACCACGCTTACATTTATTGTATATAATTAATAAAATCTCATATTAGGACTTAATCTGCACGTCAAACTTTTAATATATGCTACATTTTAAATTCTGTTCTTCTTCTTCTGCTGTATTAACATTATTATTATTATTATTATTATTATTATTATTATTATTATTATTATTATTATTATTATTATTATTATTATTATTGCAATAGGTATACCTTGTCTCAAAAAGGTTGAGCGCATTCTTTATTGGTGTTTAGAGGCAAAAATTTTCTAAGTCCAACTTCGGGTATCTTCGGAAAAAAGTAAACCAGGTTCGAACCTCCAAGCCAGCCTTTGCAATCGGGAAAAAAGTTTGAAGATGTATTTTTCTTCTTTTAAATATAATAAGACTTGTTACCAAGTGTAGAAAAAAAGCAACATTGATTGAAATACTTAATGATACAATATTTCGAAACCTTGTATTAATAAGCTAGACAACCTCAAATGCCGCCTTAAGCATGTCCCAAATTAGAGCTGCACTATCAATTCGTTAATACATTATTAATAGTTAAATGTGTACTTCTGGTTGTGCATTCGGTTCTAAATTCCTAGAAATATACTTATTGTAAATTTTATTTCAACATCCTAAACATTCTTGACTGGATATTAGCCGGATTAATAAAATTCTCTAGACGCTTCATCTATTGGATTGTTTCTTAAGTTTGCCAAATGTGAACTGAGTTTTCTGAGCGCCAGAGTTCATGAAATCAATGACCTTTATGAAAGGTTTAATGAAGTAACACCTGGTATCAAACTCTTATCACCTACCAATGCGGAACTTTTAGGGGCTGCCATCTCTACCGAATCAAGGAGCAAAAATTTATTAGACAAGATATCAAAATTGGAAATATTCTTTTCTCAATTATCAAAGCTTTCTGCACACTCCGCTTATTATTTACTACGAGCTTCACTCTGACTTCCAAGATTACTGTATTTCCTTTTTTGTTCCCCTTCGTGGCAGGATGATAAATTACTTGACAAATTCGACCACACTCTTAGAACAGGACTGGAATCCATTCTAAACTGTTCTTTGAAAGACAGTTCATGGTTACAAGCTTCCTTACCAGTGGAGAATGGGGGCCTTGGGATTCGTCTAACCATGGATATCGCCATATCTTCTTTCCTCGCATCATTCTATGGCTCACGAGAACTAATTGGATGTCTTCTTCAACAGGAGGTTGACTTAGACTCGATTCGAGATGTACAAGAATGCATAGATAAATGGACTAGCCTGGTTGTAATGGATACCCCACCTAACGAAAAAAGATATGTTCAGTCTGTTTGGGATGAACCTATAGTCAAGCTTCATTTATCTTCACTCCTATCATCAACCAATAACCCAGATGACAAAGCTAGGCTGTTAGCTGTCTCCTCCTCCAAAAACGGAGCATGGCTTCAAGCCCTACCTTCTCACACACTCGGCCTACACCTTTCTAATAAGAGCTTTCGTATTGCTACAGCTCTGCGCTTAGGTGCTAATATTTGTGAGCATCACTTTTGTCCTGCTTGCAACGCATATGTTGATAATAAAGGATTACATGGTCTTTCATGTAAAACAAAGTGCGGGAAAACAATATCGACATCATATTGTAAACGACATTATTTGTAGAGCCCTCGTTTCAGCGGGAATTCCTTCAATAAAATAACCAAATGGTTGTTGCCGCTCTGGTAAAAGTCCTGATGGCATGACCTTGGTACCGTGGAAAAATGGAAAGGCACTTGTCAGGGATTTCACATGTTCCGATACTTTGCTCCTTCCAAATTGCCCCATTCTTCAATTCAGGCAGGTCTCGTCGCCGCTCACAGAGAATCAGACAAAAGACTAAAATACTCAAACCTATTGGACAAATAATGGTTTGTAACAGTAGCAATAGAAACCAGTGGGTCTTTGGGTCACGAAGGATCTAATTTCATTAATGAAGTTGGTCATCGAATAGCAATCAAAACTGGTGACCCCCGAGCTACTGCATTCCTTTTACAACGTATCAGCATCGCCATCCAGCGCGGAAATGTGTCATCGATCTTAGGCATATTACCTCCTGGTAAAGAACTGGACGAGATTTTTCTTCTATAACACACAATAAGACGGAAGTAGAGACATCCTAGGAGGCTGACAACCACTTTGACTATGTTCATGAAGAATGTTTTGAATACAGTTTGGATAAATATAAATTCTTGGAAGTCATGGATAATACCGGTAAATTTGGGAGTGGTAGCAACATTATCTACAGATTTTACTTTGTTGCTCAAAATCGTTAAAAACCCGAAAGATATTGTTGTCAAGCTGTCCGATGTTTATTTTGGAACAAATATGCTATAACTAATGTTTAAGAAAATATATCAAACTTTTTATCATGTAACTTTAGTTTCGGTTAATGGTTGTCAAACTTTATCATAATATATTAATGTAAACTAAAAAAAATAAAATATTTTGAATTAAAAAAGGGAGCTGAAGGTCGAGAAATGTGAAGGAAACATTTTCATAATATTTAAATCTAAAATTTAAAAAAAAATTATTAATCCCAGGATTTGCACAGAGGTAGAATACTGAATAATGAGGAGGAGAGTTTAATTATTTCTTGTGTTAGATGGAAGAGAAATAAATTTAGATTTTTTTAAAAAAGTTAAGTAAAATAATCTCCTCATAAAATTCCAAAATACACTCAGTATGAAAATTGGAAAATTTCACATGTGACCCTCTATCATAGGGGTTCACCTTAAACCTCGTTAAATCGCATCCCACCTGACAATCGAAAAGTACCTGTTCGCACCTTTTATAGAGGTCGATTGAATTTCAAAAAATTTCAGTGTTTATTTCATTTCCTCTATGCAGACTGTTTTACCATCTGATTGACGGAAGTACCTAGTGATTGGTTTATTGATTTTAATAACTTTTGTCAGGACTGGACAATATTTGGAAACCGAAAATTATAAAAATAATTCGATTTGATTAATTTACAACCGATGATGAATTTACTCTTTCATATATATTAAATCTATCTTCCGTACGTAACGTTAAAGCCTTACGTTCATTAGAGAAGATTCGAAGTACTTGCAATGCATTACTCTCAGTTTCAGATGAAATCTTGTAAAATAATTTTTGACTAAAAATGAAATTTTCAAGCGTCAAGTGTGTTGGATGTGTTGCAATGAACAGTGTCTAAGGTAGCGAATAGGTTTACACAACTCCGGCAAATTCACATCTTTGAAAAGGATCTGCGGACTGTAGGGAACTGTCTGTGACAGGTCCCGTCGAGGATTGAAGCAGACTGTTACTTAGAACCTTGATGCGACTTCGTTGGAAGATATCAAAGAGCTTAAGCAGCACTTACTACATCCTGCCTAAATAATCGTTATCCGCTTCGACTTACAAGACATTATCCTATATGGTTGGTTTACACTTGCGAAAGAACTGTTAATAAACCTTTATTCTATGGCAAAATCCAGTAGAGCGATGAAGATTTAACACAAAAGAATGATCCTGGAGATGTGTGACATTGCAATTGTAGGAGTCTTTGTTCACCTTAATTTAAGCCACGGAACATGTAACAAGGCTGCCGTTGTGTCGTGTTTTGCATATGACATCATGGTTTTCGTTACAGGTAGATCATTTGCTGATGCTTACTATTCCACCAGTTCCTATAATTATGCCATCGTTTTAGCGGATACGTGTTTTTAATGATTTATACTGTATGTCGTTTCCCGCCAGTGACGTCATACTCCAGGATTATAAAACTGCCGTTCACACCATTGCAGCTGTTACGCTGTGATGCGGGGAACACAGAGATCAATTGAACACCTCCCTTCAAATGACCAATTTCTGGCCCTGCAGTTAATTGGACCAATCTCTGGTCCAATTTGGAAAACACATCTTTCTGTAGCTATAAATGTCCATTCTCTTCTAGGAAACTGAATGATTCACTGCACGAGGAGGGGTGTAATATTCTTCTTTTACAAAGAACTACCTCCATGACTGAACTCTATGTCGCATCAGCGCTGTTAAGAGAGTGGACTGTTGTCCTATGCCATGTTAATCTGGAAACTTGGACTTTTAGAAGATTGCATTTTATTGATAAGACTCTCTACAACTAAAAGGTAAATGTAACGCTAAAGACTATATTTCCTTATGTAAGTGAATGGAATATTGTTTTCGATTACAATTAGTCAATGACATTACAAATAATAATAAAAAAGACGTTGCTTATAGTCATTTTCCTTACTTACATCTGATATCGTTGGAAATTAAGTTAAGATAACTCAATCATTCGTGAAGGTTTAGAACATAACACAAAATTTGTCTATACAATCATTTTCCATATTTAACCCTACCAGTATTACTGGATTTTATTAAGTTTTAAAATAATGAAAATACAATTTTAAAAAGAACACAATGCATATTCCAATTTATCATTCTGGAATACAAGTCGTTTTCGTGTTTACCAAGTAATAAAATTTATTTCAAATTTCATAATTTGTTCTATAGATAGCGTTTATATAGAGATAGTAATATTTTAAACAGTATGATAACATTTAGTCTTTTAGAAACGCACCTTTACACCAAATTTACCATTATATATTCTTTCAATTCTGTATTAATATCTTTATCCAAATCAATAATAAACTTTGATTATAAAACTAGTAAAACTCTATCTTTGTGTATAACAATTGTAAATAGTAATATTTCCCCTGCTGGTCAATCATTTTAACAAACGCCTCCCGTCAGTCCTAGTATCACTTGATATCGAAAAGGCTTTCGACACTGTTTGGCACGCTGGACTAATTTACAAACTTACCTCCCTTCTGCCGTTTCCCTACGTGCGGATAAATAGCTCAGTTTCTCCACCATAGACGAGCTTATATTCAGATTAATAACACCAAATCCCCAACCTTTATACTTCGTGCTGGCGTTCCCCAAGGTTCCGTGTTTTCGCCCCTCTTATATTTACTCTATGTCGCTGATATGCCTCAATCACCGCCTCCAGTCCATATGCTCCAATTTGCCGATGATACTGCGTATCTCGCACTTGGGTTTTCCGTTGTCAAAATTAATCACATCCTTCAACGTGCACTGGATAATCTTGTTGCCTGGAGCCTCAAATGGAAGCTTAAACTAAATCCAACGAAAACACAGATGACCTTATTTGGCCGAAAGAGGAATAAGTTTTGCCCTACTCGCAATCCTGAGCGCCTCACGATTACCCTCTTGGACTCTCGTCTTCCGGTCCACAATACTTTAACATACCTTGGGGTCACCTTCGATACCCATCTCACATGGAACGCCCACCTTCGTACTTTGGAAGCCAACATTCGCCGTCGCATTAATCTCCTTCGACATCTCAAAGGCACTACGTGGGGTCTGAATGCTAAATTACTTCTGTACACCTATAAGGTCTTCGTCCGACCGGCACTGACACACGGCCATCTTGCCTGGCTATCAGCGACTACCAACTTTTCTGCACCCTGCAAATTCTCGAACGCCGTGCACTCCGCATAGCATACTCTCTACCACAGCACACACCTACTGCCGAGGTCTACCGACGCACCACTATGCCTACACTTCTTCCTCATCTCCGACGCCTTCGCAGCCGCTACACCTTTCAGCGCATTTCGAATGCTCATCCTATACTTAACGAACTTTTGGACCAAACACCTACGGAACCCAAATACGCATACCCGCCTCTCGATCATCTCCTAGCCATTTACGAACAGGACCATTCGCGTGAGACGCACAACCCACTTCGCCGTATCTATCACCACTACGGCCACATCCACAATCCATGATCCCACACATGGATATCTCTGCAGTTTAGCTTCCACCGTCTGTACACGACCACATTTCAATCTATGCACCATTGAACATTCATCCCTAATCACCTTACTTCTCCCACTCTTTATTAGATGACGTATTTGCATCTTAATTTTGCATAACAGCCTGAGAACCTTCTCATATAAATTTGTCAAACTTTTCTTCCATCACTGGCCATAGAGACGGCATAACAGTCTGCGGCCCGCTCATCCACGGATGGGAATGAAAGCCCTGTGAAAAAAAATACCAGTTTTAAGTAATGAGATGACTCATTGTGATTTACTACAAAATTATACTTTATAACTATTTTGCGTACGAATAGTAACACATTTTTAACTAGTCTTTCACTCGTCACATATGCTGGTAGGATAAGTGTTTCTTCCAGACATGTTCTTTGGAAAAAAACACTGCCCCCAGGAGGTCTGAGAGTGGCTCCCGGAGGAGACCCTAATAATACGTTTATAATATAATAATTAAAAATAAATAGAATAGTACCGTGTGAAGAGAACTGGGGATCCTCCAAATAGTAAGTGTGGCCCCGTATTTTTTTCTGAAAGAAACACTAGGTATAATGTATTATTTTAAGAAGTAATGAGTTTAGCTGAAACTCACCTTCAATAATTTACCTTCCAAAATTTCCTGATATACACAAAACATTTTATTGACTGCATGCTTCGTATCGATATCTCAACATTTTATTGCTTCAACAGCTAGCAAAGTGAACTCATTCCTGGTAGTAAAAGCAAATGCAGTGAACAGAGACCAACGTATCCTCTTTCTTCACTGAAATTCTCTCTAATAGCATTGCATACAATTGATTAAAATTCATCCCTAACCCATATCAGAAAGTTTCTCACCTTCCCTTTACGTTATTACTCTATATGAAAGAAAGTTGAAACCGGAAAATGTACTAGCTCTTTTGGCGGTTTGATCCTAGTTTCAAGGCCAGTCTTATGTTACTCCGTAAGAATATACGAGGCACGTCCAGAAAGTAAGTTCCCGTTGGTAATAAAATTAAATTGTGTACAGATACAGAAAAAATATTTATTGCACAAAATTCTACAACTCTTAAACTACTTTTCCACATAACTGCCGAAATTTTGCAGGCATATGTCATAGCGTGGCGCAAGGTTTTGTATACCTCCTTCATTGAAGTTTGCCGCCTGTGTCTTCAACCAGTTGGAAACAGTTTCTTTCAGCTTGTCGTCATTGTTGAAGTGCTGATCCTGAGATTTGGGGAAATTCCATACCGAGGGCACTAATTGTAAACCTGCGGTTTTCCTGGATCTTGTCATCAATCGCGTGAATCAGTTCTTCTGTAACCAAAGATGGACGCCCACTTCGTTCTTCATCGTGCACGTCACCACGTCCTTCATTGAATTGTCGGACCCATCTTCTCACCATTGAATCACTGATCGCATTTTGTCCGTAAACATCGCAAATTTGCCGATAAATTTCACTTGGTTTCACTTTCGTCGCTTTCAGAAAACGAATCACCGCTCTGATTTCACAAGCGGCGGGATTTTCAATCAACACCGACATTGTAAACAAGCACAACAAAGCGTACGTGACTCACAGCGATCTCCAAATGGCGCACGTTTCTTCTCCTTGATACAAAGCGTCAACCGCGTATGTACGGAACTGCAATCGCAGCAGTGCAGCGGAGATAAATTGAAACGGAACTTACTTTCTGGAAGTGCTATGTATATATATCTTCCACATTAGGAAAGACTGACGAATCAGTAAAAGCAATTAAGCAATTACCTCATATCACTTTACTGTTTAATAAATATGTCGTTTTAATTTCATTAATTTCATTTTTCATATTTTTAATATCATTACTTCCTTTGTCATACAAATCAGGCCTTTTACTATACTACGATAAGTTTTCACTTGCCAATTACTTCATTATATTTACTTTCGCAATCAGAGTTAATAGCTAAAACTGATTTATACAAAATAGCGCGGTTGCCTTCAATGCAGTGATCTTTAAATTATTATGAACATATTCGCGATAAGAATATTATATATCGACATAATTAACCGTTCTTTAGATATGCTAATAAAATGAGTCGAGCTAAAATAGTAAATCTGTTAAACTTCGAAGCAAATCCGCTCTAAAGAAGTTTCATGATAAATTTCTAGAAATTTTCGTTTCATTCGTGGCATTCAAATTATAATTTAGATCAAATGACATTACCTTAACGATGTGGAAGTACAGAAGAGTAAGGTCCTAATCCCCAGAAAAAAGTTTCCTTTAACTACTATTTATATTGCTATCAATACCGTTGTAAACTATCCCAATGCAAGGAGTTAGGGGTCATTCTATGTCAAATCGCCTAATTTTAAAACATGACCATGCTTCAATGTCTCAGATTATCTTCAGTTTTTGTCATATATAAATACTGATGAAATTAAACATTTTTTTCAATTGTTTGTATGAGAAATGGGCCGGGAAGAAATTTTTGAAAATGTGAATTTGGCGCCGACTTCACTTCCTGGCACTCACCATCAGGAAACTTAAATTACCATAACTTCCATATTATTCAAGTTTTTGTGCTCATGCAGGTGTCAAATAAAAGTTTAACTTGTGCTCTTTCAGTAGCTTCTAAGAACCGTTGAAAAGGTTACACTGAAAAATGTTAATGGGCATACAAACAAATTTTAGGGTTTTCTACAAATTGTCCCATTGCTCAAAAGTTACAACTATGAAACTTTTGAAGTTTCTTTTATAGAATTATTTTTAGCACATTCATGATATGGTTAAAAAATAAAAAGGGTGCTTTCGGAATTATTGAAATAATTTAAATAATAATAATTATACTATTATTATTATTATTATTTTATCATTCATATTATTTTAAACGTAAAGAAATTAACAGTCTTTGTGTTGTTAACAGATTATGTCGTTCCGGTGAAGCAGGAATTACCAATTCCGGAATTTTTACTCTCTGGATTCTGCAAAGTAAAATCGTAAAAATTTTGATTTGAGAAAAAACTTCCGATCGGGATCTCTTTGAAATTACGATTTTTTCTAAATTAAGATTTTTTTCCGAAATTTGGAAGGTTAAATATCCAACTTGGAAAAATAAATTTTCCGAATATCGAAAAATTTGGGACATTTTTGAATAACCATCTTAGTAAATATCAGGCGTGCTTAAAAATTAAGCTGGTGTAATGTGTAGTTTTGATATTACAATAATATCATTTTTGTACTATAAATATTCATTCCTTTTTTCCCAGTTGTACCATTGCTCACAGCTATCAAAGTTTTATATTTTTATTATTGGATTAGTTTGCATTTACTTGGTATGGTTAAATTACAAAAACGGAGGCCTTTTTTTGATAGTTTTGTGTATTTGTGAATGGAAAATATGTGGCAGCAATGTAAGGGATTGAGTGATTATTACAAACCCTATCAACAAAAACAAGAAATAATAGACTAATGTACACTCATGTCCAAAATTATTACCACATATCTATAACTGTCTTCTTGTAAGAATATAATCAGATAATGATTTTGCTGGGTACTTTTAATACTGATACTATGTGTATAATTGGGAAATGTACGAGGGTCGTTCAGAAAGTAAGAAACGATTGCGTATCGGGCGCGGCTTCGACCCCCTACCACTGTGATCGCGTGCGTGGCAGTAGCTCCTTCCTTCATCTCAGTGTGAGCCGAGTCTCAATGCTGTGCGGTCACGCTACTTGTTTTTACAGCGATTCAAAATGGCGGCGCCAATCGAAAATCCCGCCCAATGTGAAGTACGGAGTGTCATTCGTTTTCTGAAGGCGCAAAAAATTTAAGCTTGTTGAAATTTATAGGCAAATAAAGAGTGTTTATGGCGATAGTGCAATGAAAGAGTCATCACTGAGGAAATAGTGCATTATGTTTAATCAAGAAAGAATCAGCGTGCATGATGAAAATTGGAGTGGGAGGCCATCACTTGTTACGGAAGAATTGAAGAGAAAAACTTTTGTCATCCTTCTTATAGTCCAGACTTGGTACCAAGTGATTCTCACTTATTCCCGACACTTTTGGGTGGAAAACTGTTCGCAAACGATGAAGAACTCAAGCAAGCACTGACAGCCTGGTTGAAATCTTTGGCGGCAGATGAGTATAATATCGGCATTAAAAAATTGGTCCCACATTATAACAAGTATCTCGACAACTATGGCGATTATATAGAAAAGCAAAGTAGAGTCCTGTGGCTTTGTAAATGAAGTTTTGTGTTGATATCTTTTGTTTTTATTTAATAATGCTAAAACGTTCTTTACTTTCTGAAGGACCCTCGTATATTGGTCGTAAGTTTTTCGTAAGAAAACAGTTATAAATACGAAAATTATAATGGGTAAAATAAAATGTTGCTAAATGGACATGAATATTTTATTTTCCTTTTATTGTTCTTATTTCCTGCTCTTTTGATATGAAATTTGCCACATACATGCCTTTACCGATTATATACATACTAACATTATAAGAAAAACCGGGCGAATTCCTTATCAAATTATATTCTTTAAATGGCATATTCATAGACATGCGACAATAGTTTCGGACATGAGTGTACATTGATGAAACCAATAAACGTACATACCGGTAATACTTCTGAGAATTACACAGATTTACATACACATGTTGTTTCCAATATTTCACACCTCATTTTTACTTTTAATTGCGTAAGTCCGGGCTGATTAGTTTGTGAGAGATCGAACAGGAACTTCCCAGATGATATTTTCAAAAGATACATAAGAAAAGGCATCCTTTTCCTGCCAGTAGAATATATAAGGCCCAGAGCTATTCATGAATTGCACTCTGGCGTACAACCAATAATAGTAATTACCAAAAATAACAAAAGCACTCTTTTTAAATTTTAACCATATCATGTGTAACAAAAAGACTTTCAAAAATTTCCTTGTTGTAACTAACGAGCAATGACAAAATTTGTAACAAAAAATGTATATTTTCGTCCATTAAAATGCAATAAAACAATAATGAAAAAGTAAAAGAACATCTTTTTTATTTTTTAACCATTCCACGTAACATTACGTGTTAAGTGAATGTATAAAAAAAGTTTCAGAAGTTTCATAGTTCTAACTTTTGAGCAATGGCACAATTTGTAGAAAACCATAAAATTTGCTTTCTATGCTCATTAATGTTTTCTAGTGTTAGATTTTGCACGATTTCTTAGAAAGTTCTGATATAGCAAACATTAAGCTTTTATTTGACACTGGATGAGCCCGACAACCTGAAAAATAAGGGAATTATGATAATGTTAGTTCCCTGAAGCTGTGGCGAAAAGTGCAATCGGCGCCAAATTCACTTTTCTCAGAAATTTCTATCCGGCTCATTTCACATCCAAAAAGCCGGAAAAAAGTATTTTACCATAATTTCATATTAAATATATAAGAAGAAAAATGAAGGGAATCTTATACATTAAACCACATTGCTGCAGGTGAGTTGACATGGAATAACCAATATGGTTTCTCCGAACGGATTTCTATGATGAATGGCCACCTTAGCCATCACCATAAGAAGGGTGCGAAAGAGCAGAACAGACTTTTTGTAGCTAATATATATATCATAATACAAGTCGCTTTTATTTGAGTCACTAGGGTGGTTAGAAATGTCATACACCTCACGACATTGAATACTATGTACTAATAATATATTGTATCTCTCCTAACGTGATTATGATACATGCATTTGATTCCGTAGGAATCTTCAGGAGGTTAGATATTGATTCAATCCGTCTACCTTTGCAATAAATTTGCATTTTTTATTTATTTTGTTCCAGAAATCAGTGGAAGCATTACATTGATCTATCAGAATAATTAAGAAGCAAAATATATATAAAAGATGAGCTAGTAGAGCTGTATTTTTATATTCAAAATTCAAGTACTTCTTTTACAAAATTTTTATATTCAACAACATAAAGTGTCACTATCTCTACACCACTTCTCTATCGTGACTTGGTTAACCCTTGTCTACTAAGATATTTTTGTAACTTAAACTGCAACTGGATCTATCCAACTCAATTAGGCTTACCAACTCTATATGTTCATGACTTTAAGTTCGACTAACGATAGAAAAACTCAGAATTTTATGTCATCGAAATATTTATGGTTATTGAGAAATTCGAAAAAATGAAACTACTGGGCCTGGGAAGCCCGGCTTGCCCGGATAAGGGCCAAATTATCAAATTTGTGTGAATTCGAGAAAAGACAATTTTACAAAAAGTTAAAAGTGTTTAATTTTTTTGTAATTAGTATAAATAAACATTTGTTAACTTATAACAATTAAATTGTTTCTTTGCACATTTTGTGTCATCAGACAGAATCAGAGATAATGATTAGAATGAACGAAAAATTGTGGAAGTGCGGGAAGACGTCAGAACCCAGAAGAAACTCACGAACTCAAGTTTGTCCTCCATAAAATATTAAGAGCTGTAAGAGCTGTGTAATATTCTTTTTTATCTATACTATTATATCTAGTTATAAAAGAGAAGAAGTGAGTGACGCATTAACGCCTAAGCCATACCACTGTATATATTAATATGAATTTTGGAGAGAATACTCCTTTTGTTACGGAAGTGGGTATTAAGGAAGGTTTTTTGGAAATATTCATTTTAAGGTAGTAAAGAAAGGTTAAAAAAATCCTGCAAGAATATTGTGTCGCCTAAATCACTGGTGTTAGAGAGATGAAGCTTAGCATATGAACCCTTTATTAAAAATAATACAAAGTACATGTTTCAGCGGTTTCAAAAAATTCTAATACTTTCGTTACTTTATTATCGACAAATTATTTGTAATACTTGTTATTTTAAACCATGACATTTGTTATTCATCAAAGTGTAAGTGTGAAAAAATATAATTTCCAAGTTGATATTTTCAAGCATTTAGTTTTTATTGATTTTCTCAATATCTTTTCCGATGTACTTGTGTGGTTAAGGAAGTCAGGGTCTTCAGCATTGAGCCGTGGAGCATCCTAAACCACATAAATAGAAAAGAAAAGGCATTGGAGAATTAACCAGGTCCCCGGACATCCTATTCAATATTATAAACTGATTAATATTATTAATATTACAGCGCAACATGAGAAGTAAATTACAAGGTTTGTACAGGAAGGATGGAAATTGGTAGTCTCTGACCAACGGGAAAATTGCATGGCGGTCTCGATGGGTAGAATGGATGGTGGAATATTTGTCATAAACTAGGAGCATTATCAGGGGTATCGATTAATCTGTAACGTTGTGGGGGGCATTCAAATGTGAGTTTGGTTGCAGACAAGATCTTAAGAAATCATATATAAGGATGTTAAAGCAAATTGAATACAAATTACGTGAAACATTCTATATTCATAAAAATACTTAAAATGATACATATAACACTAACGAATACATATTCATAAAATACATCGGACACACATAGGCATGAGGGGGCCCGGGGCCCCCGGCCTCGGTAGGATCGACGCTCTTGAGCATCTTGTCAGTTGGCTTAGAAGTGTTGAAGTGTGTAGATCTCCCACAAAGTGAAGACCTGTTTAGTGCTTGTGTCGAGACTGAAAATACAGTGAACCATCGAGCATCACTATGTCATCAAATTTTGCATTAAATTAAACAGTACGCTACGGAGACTTTCGATATGATCAATAAAGCTTACAAGAGCGAAACCATGTTCAGAACGCGTGGTTTTGATTAGCATAACAAGAGCGAAGCCATGTCCATAACGCGTGGTTTTCAGTAGCATAAATATTCAAACAGGCAGAGAAGAGGCCAAAGATGGGTAGGAGTTTATGTCTGGAGAACAATCAGTGAATGGCATATTTTTGAAAGTTTCTAGGTGTAGGGTTAACGGTGTTTGATAGCCTATACCTGAAAATATTCGCAGTCACAGATCACTAATTGTGAAGGATATACCGGCCAAACATAACATTGTAAAGCTGCCCCAACCACTACCACTGCAGATCTTGCTCCTGTCGACTTGTTTTTTATCCTTGCATAAAGACAATCCTAAAACAACATCATTACGGAATTATTCATAGGGTTAAAGTGGCCTCAATGATGAGCTTGAACAACCTTCCTGTTGCCGATTTCCAAGGTGCGTATGAAGACTGAAGAAAGAGTTGCCAGTGGTGCGTTGTTAAAGGAGGTCACTGCACATGAAGTTTCTCATATTTCATGCCTATTCGATATGAAAAATGTTGTACTTATTTGAACAGGCGAGAGTGTTGAATTTGGCTGTGTGCACAATTCTGGACAGGATACACTCTAAATTGGCCAAAATTGGTGTAAACAAAGCAATACGTAATTAAACGCCCTTGGAGTCGAGCTAAATGTGCTTTGAATAAGCAAGTCGAAATTTTATCTCTTAGTTTGGTACTTATACCACATTATTAACCTATTGCAATCCCAACCAACAATAGTGACGAAATACCTTCGAAGGAAACACACGCTGAAGCACTAAAATCACTGCTGACTCTAAGAAATTTTTAGTTCACCTCCATATTCACCATCATTAAAGAATACAATACTTATTATGGAGTCGCAAACATATTACCGTGCAGACCCATCATCTTCACCCTTTTCTAAACAGAAATAGATACATTTCTTGCTTGTATGATAACGAGTCTATTTGTGTTTCTCCTATATACAATCGTTTTATTTTATATCAGTTTCTAGCCATATTAACAGTCTGGGGACATTTATTTACAAATGCGACAAGGAAATAGCACTTCAGAATATATTAATTCAATTCTGTATCTTTTAAAAATTAGAAAAGTTATGTTAAAAGATGACACATTCCTTCTCTATATTCTTACTCTTCCTATTCTTTTGCTTATATTGGAAAAAGGTGAATATAGCAAACATAAATTGTTATCAATTATCCATGTCCCAAGCTGAGGTAATATACTCAAGAAATTCCAAGTGTGAGTTTTGATAAGAACCGATGTAATAATAAGTACTCACTAAATTCAATTTTGATCATTAATCCCAAGAACTCAGTCATGATATGTTAAATGCGAGTGTCAGATACGCAAGCTAATTTTAATATCCTTCTCATAACGACTAGTAAGCGACTAAGTCTACCAATTTTCCGAAAAAAGATTTCACTTGGTGAAAGCTTATTGTCATTCACCTCGTAGCAAACCGCTTGGTAGTGAGAGCGCATAAATTGATTCAAGTAGGTACGGGCGTCTTTGCATAGTGTACAGCTGCCAATGTGACGTTTTTTGCTGCGATGTCAGCACACTCGTTTTTCCGATACCCAAAATGTCCAGGTACGCACCAATGAACGAGAATACCCAGTTGCTGTAGCTAACGTACTTCAGAAGAAAGTCCACGAAGACGTGCTCGCTAAAGATATTCTGAAGACTTTTAATCATGCTAGTCAGTGCAGATAAGAGTACAACGCTGCAAACACATTGTCTAGAACACGCTTTGTTGTTGTTAATTCAGAAGTAAATGCTGAGCATAGAAGAAGCAAACTAAATTCTGAGCTCCCCTTGTTCGATACGAAGGCCCAATTGACAGAGTTGTCTCTTTGTGAGCCACCCATGCTCTTCACATGAAGATCGTGGTAGTGTTTAAGTAACGCTATAAAATCTTCTTGGAATTCTGGTGTGTTTGTGTGTTGTTTGGTGTGTTACTACAACCACATGTAAGGCTTGGTTTAGGCAACTATCATAGTGGAAGGACATAAATAAGCCATATTTAAGCATAATGAAGCCCTATGCCACTGGGGCAAAACTATGACACTATTCTTCAAGAACAACAAAATTAGTGTTCTTCCGTGGCTGGACAATTGCCTTGATATGAACCCAATTGAAAACCCTTGGAGCTAAATAAAGGAAAATCTAAAGAACAAACATTTTACAACCAAACATGAATTGATCGAGGAGATCAACAATTTGTGGTATTATCATGCTGAATTGAAGTCAAAATGTGCCTAACTTACACAGAGTAGGTTACAAAGGATAAAAGACTTAATAAAGAATAACATATATCATAGAATAACATAGAATCTTTGTGTGAGGGATCATTTTCTTGTAAGTTTTTCATTTTATTTGTTGTTTCCAATTCAGATATACACGTGTATAGCATTTAAATTTGAATGTCACGTAAGAATTTATTTTATTGATATTGGAAAGCATTTGCAACGACCACACGATATAAAACAGAGTTAGAAAGCAGTAATTTGGACCAAGTTCAAATGCGTTTTTTGATGTAATAATGTAAGAACAGTAAGATATACAGAAACTAAAGATAATAGCATTTCCGAAGATAATAGTTCTCTCGATGTGACATCCATTATCAAGTTTGCAGCTATATTGAACACACAAAGTTGTGCCTTCCTTACTGACAACTTTGAATGAATCACATTAAGGATAGTAAGGATCACATTACTGCTGCTTTTAAGACCATGAATGGGACGTACTAATGCACCACGTAGATGTGTGTTATCAATCGAAAGCAAGCCACATCGAATACTTGTAACAGTATGTCTGACACTTGTATAATCTATATATTATCACGTGTTATTTATCATTGTATGCGTTTTAAACCTTTTAATGCAAACTTTTTAAAACCCGATGAATCATTTACAATTACCCTGTAAATCAGCCAATGAATTTTCTTTTGGAAATATCGTAAAAGACCTCAATGTAAACGACAAATGTATAATTTAAATGTGAAAACGGAATCTTCAGTTTCGTAGTTATACCTTATTATAAAAATATATTTATAACTAGTTGAAATGCCCGCACTTCGCACTGGCCAGATAAAATATCTTGTAAACGAACCAAACAAAGATAAAAAACACATTTACTAACGTATTTGACACTAACGTGGGTCATTTTGGATTATATTACATGTCTTGAAAAAATTTCCCCGCCCTCGTAGAGCGAATGTGGAAGTTAATTCGGTTTAGGGTTCACTATTGGTCTCAGATACAACGAAGACTATAAATTTCACTATAATATCCGTCATTTTTTATACTTTTACATTCCCCGGTAAAAGCCCCCTGGGACGACTGGTTCGAAAAAAAAGATTCTTCTAGTTCTGGGGCCTAAACCAAGGTACCCGTCTACAAAATCCAGTAACTCTCGGTCCACTCGTCTGGTCCTCCTCGCACACTGGGAGAAACAACTCAGACACACAAACAACCTCCTAATTTTATTTAGATTAGATTAGATATATATAACTCAAGTACTTAGATACATACGTATACACGTAACATATAGATATATACAGATAGAGAAGAATTCAGTAATAAAAACGATAATTAGCTTATTTTGTACTAGTAGCAGGTAGTGATGGGCAGTGGGAATATTCCCAGTGGGAAGGAATTTAAAAATGGGAATATTCCCGGGTTTTTTCCCTGGCCTATAAATTCCCGGGAAGAAATTTATTTCCATTTCTTTATTTTATCTTCCAAATTATAAGAACCATATGACTAGTTACTTTATTTTAATATACGGTATGATGATTTACTTCTAAGTTTTAAAGAATTTGGAGGTTAAAAATTTTAAATTATTTGACGGTACTTTATATAACTAATAATATGATTTTTTAAGCTCCATTTCCACTTGCACTAAAAAGTAAGGTAATTGTTTAGAATTGGGGGGCCAAAACTAGCAAAAAGTAGGATGATTTACGGAAGAAAGGAGTTGATAGTGATGTTCAAGTAGTCAAGAAACTATCGAACACATTTTTTTAGGGCAGTAGGGGATTTATATAAAACGGAAAGGTAAGTGGAAGTGATTTATGTGAGAAAAGAATGTGAATTGTTGGTAACGAAGATAGAAAACAACATGCTATGCGGGGCTCTAACCCGCCTTCATTCGCTAACGCTCGCTCTGCAACGCTGTCTGAATTTAATATTGGTAACGTAATTTAACGTAAGAGACCATAAAACAACCGCATCGGAATAGAATATCGCAAAAAAATAAGTGCAAAAGCTGGCCGCCAATGCTAAAGAAAAGCCAAAATTAGCAAAATACTAATTTACAAATGACGAAAAGGAACCATTTTGTAAAGTAATTTAGAATTATTTAGAAATAGAGATAAAGTACTATTAATAAACCCTGAACCACCATTAGTAATATATGTCGGTCTGTCTCCTCCCTCTGACTCGAATTTCTGAAGAACTCGGACTTCTCTTACATGTGAATTAAGGTATGGAATTTCGAGAAATAGGTAGAATGAAAGGTCGTGTATGGCAATGTTACGTGTTAAAATATAAAGATAAGTAAGTATCTTGCAAATTTTGTGAACATAAATATGTATGCGCAAATTTTGATAAATTGGTGAGACATGTATCTTCTAGCACTTACCCAACCTATTTGGTTTATAACATTTATAAATTTAATGTATTTATAATATCATTAATAGAGTCAAGTAGAGCAAATCCACTTACATATAAATTTAAACTGTTACTATATAATTTACTATATAATTTTTTCACACATATTTAATTGATAGAACATATTGTAAATAAATATACATTTATGCGTACTCTCTAAAGATAATAAAGTGTTAATAAAGTAACATAGTACCGTTCAGAATATACATTTTAAAGAATCCTCTGTGGACAACAGTAATCATATGCTGTGATATAAAAACTAATTCAACTTTGAAATCATAATATGGTGATAGAATGCAATTTTCTTTCTGATTGAACATAAATTCCCGGATAAATTCCCATTTTGGGAATCTTCCCGGGAATATTCCCAGGGAATATTCCCGAAAAATATCTTCCTGGGAATTTACCCATCACTAGTAGCAGGGTCAAAAGTGAGAGGGGGAAAGAAGGGGGATGGCATCCTCTCACCTCCAAAAAGTATATAAAGCGTCCGCCCAGTTCCTAAAAAATTCCAATTTGTAAAGATAGACAGGGGGACTACGTGACGTCATACCACTATTTACTGTCCCACTACCTTTTCAGATCCACGTTTGCCCCTGACTAGTGTTTTCTGTTTCAACCCTAGAAAATGTTGGTTTGTGATAGCAAACATCATGTCCGTGGATTTTCTATGGGCTCTTCCGTTTCCTCCTATTTGTTTATTCAAAAATATTTAATAATCACTTACTTTTATAATCATTTCTTTCTTTTACCCAATTGAATAGTAGCATGCAAGATTAAGTTACATATTTCGTCCTCATCTCAATAGCAAAGAAAAAGAGTAGTTTATCTATTCTTCCTGTTGTTAATGTGGTGCCATTTATACATAAAATTATGTACAGTCGGGTGAAAATTGATCTTTGCGGTACTCCTTGCCTAGGTAAAAGAGAAGTATTCGTCCATTATGAATTCTGGGTTTTGGTTTTCTAGGATATTGTAACTGTTGGAATAACTGTTGTTGCCAAGTTGGAATCAAGTAAGCTGCTAAAACAATGAATTCATTGTACGTTGGCAAACGGGGAGACAAATCCACAAATATTGCCTCTTTGTCAGTTGTTTTCTTGTTAACTTTTCATATGCTTAAAGAGTTTGTCTCTGGTCTTATATTGCTGTAGGAAACCAGCCTTACTTAGAACTATTTTGTTTATTTCGTTATCAGAAAGCTAACGAAAGGGCCATTATGATCCCTGAGAAGGGCAGTACTCTTAAATTGTCATTTGAACACAAAATATATGACAGTAAATTTTATTTGTAGAGAAGTTGCGGCTCGACGATAATTAATTTCTGCAACGTTAACTAAACCCCGAAGTCTCAGACTATATTCAACTTATCAAAATAACTAACTTAGTTACTTGATTGATCAATTAATGTTTAGTGGGGATCACTGCACGGAAGGTATTTAACCACTGTTACAGAAAGGCCAATGGATGGACACAAACTGAAAATTAAAACGAAAACTACGCGGGCCGCTGTAGTTAAGTATTAAAGCGTTCATCTCTGGTGCATTGGGTCCTTGGTTCGACTCCAGTCCGCGCCCAGTGAGCATTATGGTGGGCAAACATCATGTGCGTGGGTTTCTCGGGGTTCCCCCATTTCCTTCCACTGTCTGCATATCAGCATTTCGTTCATTTCTCATCATCATCTTCTCTAACCAAGCAGGCATAACCATGCAACGTAAAACGCAAAGTTTTCATTTCATTTTTACGAATACTTAAACTTTTTTTTTAAAAAAAAAATAAATATAAGATTCATGAATTCAGATGATTGCGGATAAAGCAATATCCAGTAAAAGGGAAGTAGTCTAAATAATAATAAAATAAATGAGTCTAAAATATATAATAAGAAAATAACTAAAAGAAATAAGCAATAGAAGAAAAACTAATAGCAAGAAACTTCCTCGAAGCACGTTCACCATTCTAAGCGCATGAATACATGTGAAATGTCAAAGAGATCCGAGAGTATGCTGAGATCATATCCCAGAACTCCATACACTATACACTTAGTTCTTTGCCGCCAAGTGTAAATAGTAATCAGCAGATAATTCCCTACTATTTGCTAAAACTAAGCAGGCAGGGTAAGCATTACATTACCCACCCACAATGCCTTGTAAAAAATAGAATTATGATCTGATCACATTTTAACGTTACAAAAATCCTAATAGCAACTTTTAAATACGCATTAAGGCTAAAAATATTTAGGTATATTTAAGATTGATTCTATAATTAAAGTTACGTACTTCACATGTTCACAAACTTCTAACTTATCTGTAAATTAGCGAAAAAAAAGAAAATTTATAACAACAGATTGTTTGATATTTCGTTGAACATTGGATGAATACTTTTAAGTAAGTATGTTTGAACTGTGACTACCATCTATTAGAAAAGTAGGTACAGTAGGAAAGCAAAACCCTAAACTAATTGGGGCCACAAGTAGTTCGGATTTTCAATTTTTTCCGATTTTCGAAAATGACCAAGAAAATGTTAGTTAGTCTTAAATATACTCTATGGTATGTTTTTCTATCGATACAGTTGTTATGCAGTGCATGCAGTATATAGGATATCGTAAATAAAGCTACTTACACTTAATGTTTCTGAAGGATCTGGTCGTAGGATCTACACAAAATTTCACTGTTGTTGTAACTCACACTTAAAACTTAACTTGTATACGCCTAAGGAAAAATAAGAATATGCATGACAAACAATTTCATATCAATGATCTTTTGTAAAAAGATTGACTTCAGACAACGTCGACGGACAACCCTAGCGCTAAGACAAAATGTAAAAAGCTTTTGGGGAACGCGTTCGGATTATCGACGTCCTACTGCATATCATCAGTAGTCTTCGGATCGACATGCAGTAAAAACGGCAAAATATGCATGCAAATATGCGATAAAAATCACGAAAATATGCACTGGAAATATCTCAATATGCATTCAAAAGGGTAAATATGCAGCAATCAAAACCTAAAGTTAAATAAGAAATGTTATTATCTTTAGAGAAAAAAAGTTGTATTACTTGAACTACATAACATCTTTATAATAATTACAATCATCGCCCCTGATGTTCCTTTCCATCTCATTTCTTATTCCTTTTACTAAAATATGAGAAAACACTAAGAATGCGTGTGAAATTATTTTAAATATGTATTCCACGTACCAAATTTCAGGCCTCTAATCTTAAGGGATTCAATATATTATAAAAACAATTGTAATTCCCACACATCTTTATTTGCGCTCATTTTCATCCCATCAAGGCTAATTATAAAACAAGGCTTAAATACGTATCTAATTATTTTCTATGAGAAGTCCAAATACCAAATTAAATGTTTTTAATTTTTAGAGAATTCTGAGACATCTATATATTATTATAATAACTGCAATTCAAAATTTTTTGTTTCAATCTCTTTTCTTCCTCTTTTTGCTAAAAATATAAAACACGCTAAAACATGTGTCAAATTAAAATAACAAATACAAATATCAAACCTTCATCTCTCTAACCTTAATCGGAGGTAGAGTTATTTTATGATAGTACTTTAAACCCGTTTCAGATGCTTCCCTGTCGAATTAAAAAAAATACTTTCCTAGTTTTACTCTACGGCACAAATTCTTTGCACTGTCCAAACCGCCACACAGTCTCTCAAGACTTAGTGTTGAATTTATTGAGATGGTAATAAACCTTATACTATGAATCACGAGACCAAAAACATGTATCAGATCGAATATTTGGGTGAAATACTATTTCCCACAAGTCTGAAGAAATTTCTTCTGTCATATCAACTCTAGTCTCTAAAAAAAGACATTTCTTCTCTCGTGACAACACATCTTACCGCACCACAATAATATATCTCCTGGGTCCTCTGCAAAAAGGCGTTGTGCCATACTAGAGGGTAAAGTATGAAATACTGTGTTTATTCTAAAAATTCAATTTCTTTAGCATTTATTCATAAAATTTAGAGGACCATTTCCAAGAATATCACTGAAACAGACCAAATTTCCGCTGATATTCTAGATTGAAATAAATTATGGTATATTGAAGAAATAAACACCCTAAATGACAGTAAAGAGGATCAAGCAATATTTTCTCAATTAAGATTGAAACCGCAAGTGATATTAGATTTGTACGCTTCCGGTTTTAGTAGAAAAATTGAAGTGGAGAGTATATTCTTGGGACGTTAATTGACTAAGTAAAACAATTTATTTCTATCTATGACCGCTTTTACTCTTTAGCGATCAATGTTAAAACCGGAAGTGAATGATTTATGCAACTTCCTGTTGGAATAGAAAATTCAGAGGGAAGATGCTACTATTCTCAGAACACTAAATCGAGTTAACAACATCGCTTCTCGCTTCCTTTTACAGTTTCATATTATGCAGATCAGTAATGAAACCGGAGGTTCCAGTGGAATTTTATCATTTCAGGTTTTAGTAAATAGTTAGGGATACAGTATAAGGACCACTAAATGTGTATCGCTATGAGAAACAGCAGTTTGTAATTAGCATAATAATTTGTTTGCATATTATATATGTTGTTATAGCTCTCAGTCCGTGTATTTATATAATCTATGTTACTGTTGTATCAAAATCCATGTAAACACTTCATTTAGATATTACATTTTTATTGTAATACTTAATAAATTAAGCATTTACAGTGTTAAATATTATTCATTTATATATATCACAAGATAGATTCTCTAAATATTATATGTTTTCGTTGCTATGACGACTTACAAAACATGTCATATCACTATTACAATAGAACGTTAATCATAATAACAGAAAAGAAATTACATCTATTTCTCTTTATATTTTCTTCTTCTTCCTTTTGAACAGCTTATGCATATTTTTAAAGCACATTTTGCCCGGAAATACAAGCGATTATATAAGAATTACACTACACCGGTACATAATGTCGCCCGAAAAATGGGACTTTTTTTGTTTAAAAATAAAAAAAAATAAATCCTGGAACACTGGATATCACATGTTGGTTATTTGTGTTTTCGAATGACCCTCGTATATGCAATATTTACAATTCATACAACCAAATATCATATTTTACTTTTATATCAATATTATTTTCCTATTTATCTTAATTCTTATAATTAATTTCATTTTATATAATTCGACATCAATAATAGAAGGTACATTCAAATAACGTTATAAAAGTTGTTTAATTTAAAGTCCTTTCGAGGCCCTCGGTTCGTGTTACAAATTGGAAGTTAGCAAATGCTATTTCATCTTCTTGAGCAAAACTATGAAGATTGTGAAAGAGATATTATGATGATGTTTGTATGATTGTTTTCTTAAATGAGAAAGGATCAAATATATTATGTTCTCAAACAAAATGCAATTTATAAATGAAATATAGTTAATATCTAGAACAAAATACGATAGTCAACATCATAACATAATCTAACATAAATAAAGAAATTATCAGAACAAGAGTTAGTCCAAAGATTAAATGTCATTCATGTTAACTTTGGATACAATTTCAGAAGGAACCAATGTCTTAACTAACTACATCCATTTACCTTTCGTATACTTTGAAGAATGCCATAACTTAAATTCATCAATATTGCAAAGCTCAAAATTTTCCAGTCTTAACGTCCATTAATTTGAAAACTTGAGGATTTATGTACGTTATACATAAATATCCTTCAGCAAATAAATCACAAAATTTATAAATCCTTTTTAAGGACTCATTGCTTTGAGGGTGCAGTTTTACAAAGGCTAATCATTTCTTTCATTTTTTTTTTAGCTATTTGCTGTTGTGTCTATCTTCTGATTACGTGAGAAAAATTGCTATGTTCTGCGAAGATGTACCATATGCACGAAATGTGAATAGCTCATTTTATAATTTTCATTAAGTTTAATGCCAAATGTTGCTCAATAAGTTTTATGAAATCGGTTTTAACTGACAATGAATAATTTAAAATGTAAGTAATTTCAGTAACATACTTAATCCAATCAAATTGTTTACCACGACAACATTGTCTAAATAACATAACGAGATGTATGTTTTCAATAATAGAACTACTGGGATGGTAACGAGTAACAAAATGCACCTTAATATTGGAGTTGTTCATCGCACGAATAAATAGATTATTCCAAAATTGTCCACTATTGTCTCAAGGTATGTGTTCTATAGGACCACAATGAGGTATGTATACATTTAAAATGCGATTATCAATTGCTGAGGAGGTCGCTTAACGCAAAGGATATGATACTAAATATCGGGTAAAAACGTCCATTACAGTGAAAAGTAAAGTTTAACATGTAGCTGGTCTAGGAAGAGGCCCATACAAATCTACGGAAATGAAGGAATGAGGACGTCATCATAGGCTTATAAAGAGATTGTTAACTGTGTTTAATTATCATGCATTCTTCACAGTCATTGATGTAATTTTTGATTTGTGTACTTAGATATTTCCAATAAAAAGATTTGCTAATCAAAGTATATACCTTCAAGTATCCGAAATATCCAAAAATCATCATGGTAGGCCTTTAATATACGAGGTACAGGTAGTATACATATTTTATCTCTATGTTCTTATTCAAAATCTTTGATTACTAATATACCTTTATACATTTGATACAAAGTATTCTAATAGCGAGGTCAATCACAGTTTCCAGAACAGGATATTAACTGATGTATGATATTTGCATATTCTTCAAAACTTCTTTGGTGTTCTTGTAATTCCTCCAAGGAAATTTTAGATATTTCCTCTATAACAATACTTGTATTTCATCACTTTTTATTATATCTTTAACTGTATTTGTGGGCAGAAGTACTTTTAAATTATGTACAAGCTGCTCTAGAAAGGAAAAAGAAGATTATGAAAAAAGAAAAGATATAGAAAGTTGTCATAGCAACGAAGAATAAATATATATAATAAATGACCCATCTTGTGTATACTGCATGTACAATTTTTGAAGAGTATAAAAGTTTAATGCGCCACATACTATAACAAATGTAATATAATGATGATTGTGTAAATGGATCTTGTTAAATCAGTAGCCTTAGTTATATATAAGTATATTAATTGGTGATTTCTTCGTTATATAATTTGGTGGTCCTCGCCGCAGGATTGTCGTTATACCTAATGTAAGATTTTGAATACATTTATAGATAACACTTGATGGTTCTCATTCGGAAATAACCTTGATAATGTATCGACTAGTACATTATCAACCCCTTTAATATGTTGTACATGAAAATCAACAGATTGATGTTCCAAGGACCATCTTAATAAACGGCTGTTATATCTCTGTACTTTCTTATGATAACGTAAAGAATTATGATCAGTTATAACGGTAAAATGACAACACTAAAGTATGGAGAGAATTTTCTCAGGGAGAAGCGTACAGCAAGTAATTCAATTTGCGTGGCAGTATACCCTTTTTCGGCCTTCCTCAACGATCGACTAACACAATGTATACTACCAGGTTCATCTGTTGTAGGATTTGGTTGCCAGAGTATGCCAGAAATTCCAGATAATGAAGCATCAGATTACACATAAAAAGAACATCATACTTAGGATGATTTAAACGAATATTTTTCATAATACATATCTTTAATTTATGAAAACACTGTTCTTACTGTAAAGTACCATCATTGCCACGGTGTTTCTTTTTTAGTTATCGATTATTTCAGCTATTTCTTTCAGAAAAAGCGACACAGAATGTCCTTTCACCTCTTATAAAATACTTGCATGCTTCCATCGTGACGTAATGCGCATAAGAGCAATTTTAAATAGATCTGCAAAACGTGTTAAATGCTCAGTGCATGCATGTAACTTTTAGTTAAGAAATGATATAGTTTCAACATCAGTCTATGATAAGTATATATATGCATGTATAGTATTATATAAAGTAATCAGCTGTTAATCCAGCAAATGTACTTATTTCTTGGTATCGGACTGAAATAACTGGGGTAGTCATTAACTATTCTTATTTATTTAAGGCATTTTTACAAATAGTCTTACCTTTCTTCATTCCTCTAATGTAGTTGTTAAAACTAAATTTGATATTCAGATATCTGTCTGTAATCCTAATACATGTTACACATTAATGTAAGCAGTTACTGCTTTGGATTTGCCGGTCATCTGTGTTAACAATTAAGGGATATAAAGTGAAATCAATGTATTTCAGGCACTGTTTTGTTTAGATTACAACGTCATTATACTAAATGATATAATTTCAGTGTTACGAAATAAAACCTATTCCACTATTTATAGTTCGCTATTTGAACATTAATCATAACCATATAAATTCTCTATTACTAACTGTATTTATTATTTGCTTGCAATGTTACCGTTGAAATTTTATTATTTTTGCTGACGTAGTTAACATACATGGATTGTGTAATATTATTATTATTATAATTATTATTATTATTATTATTATTATTATTATTATTATTATTATTATTTTAAAACGTATATTATCATATATATAATTGTAAATTTATTGTTTATAATATTTCAGTATTCTTATGAAAAATCGAACATGAATGCTATTTCATTATATGTTCGCGTTTGTTCTTTCTATAATATTTCCTTCCTATTGAAAGTATAGCCACTAAATGAAACAGTTCAAACTAAGCAAACAATTATCGTTGTGTAGAAGATCATGTACAATCAGAAGTAAAATTGAGGGGCGGAGGAGAGGGCGTCGTTCCCAACTTCCAGAAAATAACTGTGGCGTCCCCTCACTTTCTGAAAAGATGATTACAGTGGGCAAAGATAAGCACAGGAGACGACGTAAAGCCACACGTTCCCCTATTTTCCACGCCCACTTTATTCCCTGTATACAATGATAACTTAAGACATATTATCCAACCTTGTAAGTCCAGATTACTACTTATTTCTGCGCATGGCACACTTCTTGAAATCACCATGTTTCACCAAGGAGCAGGTGTTGGAAACTGTAGTTATTAGGTTTTTTTGGCTCTGGAAAGCAAGACATTGCAGGGACATTGAATCGAGGAAAAAGCAAGACGGTGGCTCCAGAAATACCAACACAAGGGGCTGTGCTCCGATGGTTTATCTGCTTTTATTATACTGTAGTAATTTGAGGTATCCTGTGAACTAGAATATCGAAAGACTTATGACATCTTTTTGACTGCTGCACCGATGTTTGGTCTGTAACATTTTCATAGCCCGCTGACAGAATTTAGTGTTTTTAATACATTAGTGGATCCTTGGTCCCCATACAATAAGGGTTTGCATCAGCGAAAGAATTGGTTGGTTTTAATAGGCAAAGCATTTATAATTTTCTTGCAGGTTTTACTTGCGTTACGCTCCGCAATATTTAGCGAAGGCAGGTACGTAATAAGACTCTTGTCTGCCATATATGTATAACACATTTTTGGTAAGAGTCGAGGAAGAGGGTTAAAGATTACATGTAAAAATATGTTTCTCGTCTACTCCTCTTAATGGCACATGAGATTGTGATGATTTTGCTTATGTGAATTGACCAGTCCTCATTTACTTTTAGCAAATTTTCTGCATGAGATGATGGAAAGTATGACATGTAAACATCAAATAACACAGATATTTATGTTAAATACCTGGTTTCCATCTTTGCTGCTGTGAACAGTGACATTATTATGGCATCATAGATCCAAATTCGCCCCAGTTTGTACCCTTAAGAAGGAAGGGGTTTAAATGCGTTTACTAAACGTAGTTTCCTAATGAGAGGAACTAAACGTTCATACAGTAACTAATATCGTTCCAAAATGCAGGAATTTATTAAAATATAAATAACAAATAAATTACAAATAAAGAACATTGACGACGTAAAACCAAAAATGTTCTCGATTTCGAGTTAATTATCTTTGAAGATACTTTATTTTGGTTAAATATTTTGATGTAGTTAGATACATTCCTGGCATAAAAGACTTCATTCGATTTCCCATATAATCTGATATGGATCGGATCCCACGTTAATCTGTTTGTCCCACGTCTCATATATAGAATAAGAGCTGAATGAGACATTATAATATGCAATCTAACGAGCCTACAAATTAGTCCTACATCTTTCCCTCAGTTATAGGTATCAGTCCTCACGGTAGGAAAGTGTCTTGTATCGTAAATGTAATAGAAAGATGATTCTTTAACCCATAAGTACTATGGACCGTCTCTCAGACCGCTGCCACTTTTCGTATCATTATATTTTCCACAGTCTCACTACTACAAGTGGATCTTTTCGTCTACCTTCCTGTCTAGCTAATGGTTACGTATTGTGAAGTTCATGTTATAATTGATCCCCTTTGCGCGGCGCTGGAGATGTCGAGCGGTCTCACAGACGTACTATAGTAGTTACGTGAGTATTTTCCTGTTCAGTTGTCTTTCTACAGATTATTAGCAGTTTTGTGTCTTACCGTGTGACACGTCTTGCACCACACATCTAATAATGACCCAGAGACTGAGAAATAATAATATTTTATAACGAGTAAAGGCGGAGTGGATACTCTAGACAAACAATATACAGATAACACATCAAGTCGTCGAACAAGAGGATAGCCATTGACATTTTTTTTATGTTGGTGGATGTTATGTGTGGTGTCAATGTGTATGTCTTGCATCAAGTCCGCAGTGATGAAAAGACTTGATTTCATGAAAACGTTGGCAAAAGGACTTCTTAGGCCTCACATAGAACGTAGATTGTTCTTCGGACATCTACCACAAGATCTGAGTTTTTCAATCAAGAGTATACTACAGCTTGAAAGTGAGTTTCCCACCATCCCACACAAAGACTTGAAGAGGAAAACATAGTCTTCTGTCCACTGAGTTGTAAGCGGAAAGCAAAGATATTCGTGTCAGCGGTTTGACGGTACCGATTTCCTTGCAGTGCAGAAAAAAAGAATTTCTATGTTCCTACCCGAAGAAAGTACATGCTGTCAGAAAAGTTAGTGCGGTACCTTCTTTACCGGGAAAACGTATTTTCTTTACTTTCGCCATCATATAAGAACTAAAAATAAGTTTTATTCATATAAGAACTAAAAATAAGTTTTATTCATATAAGAACTAAAAATAAGTTTTATTCATATAAGAACTAAAAATAAGTTTTTTCATTACCTTTTTACTACAAAAATTGTAACAGTAGAACTATAACAGTACCTTCTTTTAGGTTTAAAAAACCTAAAATTCCATGTTTTTTCTCAGTTTTTACTGTATTTTTTATTCTCAGTGCATCTATAAGAACAGTGCGTTTTAAATTAGTCTTATTCTGGCTACATAGAAACTGAGAAAAAATCGAATATTTCGACAATTACACTTTTAGAATAATAATGAAAGCATTGTTGCAAATTTTGACTATGTTTTCTTTCTCATTGTTTTAAAAATATAAAGCTTTATTTACATCGTGAAATTACTATGTTTTATTTTTCTATAAGCAACTAAGATATGTAGGATAGCATTTTTAAAAATATGCAATAAAACTACTATTCAGAAAATGCGAAACAACAATGCGATCTGACAGACCGTTCCATAGTATTTACGTTATTATTTTTGTCCATAGTACTTAAGGGTTAAGTCAACTATGGTGACAAATGTATACTATATAAAAATCACTCTTAAAAGATACAAACAGTATCACATCGAATCAACAAAGATACGAGTTTAGCAAATTTTATCATATATTGCTTACAGAAATGTATAATTGGATTTCCCCTATCTGTTTTATTTTACTTAACAAATTTATATAAACCATTACGATTCTCTCATATTTACATTAGAATTGTTAAAATTGAATTTGATAGGGAGCATTTGTTTGTAATTGTGATACATTTCACAGATTAATATAGATTTTTATTTTGTGTACTTGTGTGTCATCTCTGGACCCAATTCTGATATATCCCGTAAAAGGAGTGTATTAAAAGTACTATGTTTTCTTCACTATACAAAATAAGTAAATATTTCTTTTTTGAATTCCTTTTATATAAACTTGCCAGTAGTCTTGTCCAGTAGGCCTACTGTAATATAACTCTTCCCTTAAATCATTGCTACTGATAGTGTTAATCTATCACAAATTCCAATAGTCAGGAGCTGATATCGAATCAAGGAACACACGCACCAGTGATGAGCTTTTTGCAGAGCCATCACGGTACCTCCCCAATCAAGGAGTAGCTCTGATAAAGAGTATATTTGTAAACCCCAATCAGTGCTGAGTGTCTCTATGTGCAGAGAGTATTGTGGGGCCTAGAACAAGCGAGTTAATGTGAAGATTTAACAGTCAAAGTTTGATTTCTTAATAGAAGCTATAAAAGTAGGCTCCCTTGAATTTATTTATACCATATTAAGTTCCATGTTTAATTCTGTAAGATATTTTATCCTCAGCTACACCAATGATTTTGCCTCTCCTTGGCAATGAGCAAGTAATACAATTAAAGAATTAGACACTCTACTAGACTTTCCGATTTAAACAAGGACAAATATACCCTATACAATTTTGATAATTACAATAATGATATGTTCTTGATGCTTTTGTCACCATGTCAGTGGCTCTTTTGCTATTATGCATTCAAGGATTCAGCTTACACTGACCATATTCAAGTTACTTTGCATTGTACAGTACAATACCCTTTTTATTCGATTTAATATTGGAAAGATTAGTTGTTTTTGAACATTACATGTATATTAACAGAAGGAAGGAAGATAGCCACACATGTGAAGAACTGGGATTACAATTCAGTATGAGTGGGGAAAACATTTGGCAGCACCTTCGTCAACTTGGGAAGCACTACAACTTCCGTCGATGGGTCCTACATGATTCAACTCTATGCCAGAAGAAAACGTGAGCTGATACCTGTGTTTCTTTGCCTCTTCTGAGGAAGGAGACATTTCTGGATAGGATGTTGAGATGTGATGAGAAGTGGGTCCTGTACGAAAGCTCCACGACGCTGTCACCATTGGTTAGCATCCCATGAATCGGTTCCAAAACATCCGAAACCACCACTGCACCAGAAGAAGGTCCTCCTGTGTGCTTGTTGACTGTTCGCAGCGTGGGGCATCGGGAACTGCTACAAGCTGGTCAGAGCATCAAGGTAACTGTGTACTGTCAGCAGTCGAGCCTTGTTGAAGAAAAACTCAAAACTCTGGGCCAGGACTTCTGAATCGCAAAAGGGTTCTCCTGTTACACGACAATGCTAAGCCCCACGTGGATAGGATGACCCAGGACAACATTCTACGCCTTGGATGGGAAACACTATTGCATCTTCCATACTCCCCAGACATAACGCCGTTCGATTATCAGCTGTTCAATTTTTGGGACAATCATCATAGAGAACGCCGTGCAAAATACAGTTGATAACTTCTTCGCTTCACGACCCATCAAGTTCTACCGCGATGGAATCCATAGCCGTCCAGAACGTTGGCTGAAGGTGGTCGATGCTGACGGGGACTATTTTTGATCTTCCATTTACGTGTTAGGTGACATATCGATGTCTGAATGTGGTGGGCGAAAAAAGTGAGAGAACTTTCTTGGTTACCTTTATACTTCCTACTGAGAGAAAAGTTTCATGTACTTCCACGGTTGTTCGAGATCCTCCTACTTGGATATTTTTAGAAAGTGATTTTTAAAAAAGGAATTTTTGATATGGACTGTTTTAAGAGGGGGTGTTCTAGCATTTTACCTCTTCTAGTTTCGTGTTATAGACCCATGCATTGCACTGGTATAAAATAATGAATTCAGCCCTTTTCCTTTCGATTTGATAATATTTTTCAGCCCACTCCAGAGCTAGGAGTGTGGCAACACTGACTGTCAGTGTGTACTTCATGTATTTGGGCAACATGTCGTAGGGTTGGAAGTGCAGGTTACGTGTGGATTCCTTTTGTTATGTGCGTAGATACTACATTGGTCCGAAGCAAGTGAAGGATAGGCGAAGCAGGTGCCTGGACCAAAATTTTGTGCTGCCTAAAAGCTTACTTCGGAATGGCGTTTGGGGATCTTGACAACCAGGGACCCCACATGTCTCTTGTGGTAATTGCAGGTCGACCTTTCAACATTGGTTGCGTTTGAATAGGAAAAGCATGCCGTTTGCCATTCCGCGAGTGCGGAGAGAACCTACCAACAACCATGATGATTGTTATTTTTGCATGTTCGACTTGACGCACTAAAAGAAAATCAAGAACAGACGTCAGTTACAATACTCAAACATATCATGCTCCCGAGCACCCGTTCCGCATAGTGAAATACTCCCTATTCCCTCATCTCCGTCCCTAACGGTTTTCAGTGAAGAAGCAGCTCATTCCTACACTTCAGATAGTTCGTTAGATAGTGAGAAACCACACTTACTGAAGCAAAAAGAACCAGGTGATCTGCTTAGAGATCTACAATTACCGAAAAATTAGTCCTAATTGCTAGCATCACGACTCAAAGAGTGGAACTTTCTATTTCCTTCCTGCAAAATATCTAAGTACAGAAGCAGACACCAACGTTTTTCCGTTTATTTGGCTGTTCGAATTCATTGTGCTACTGTACAGATACCGATGGTTTTTTAGGGCATATTGATTTGGCTTTCAATATGAACCAAAAAAATGGCGACTGTTCGAGTACTAGTATGAAGGCTGTTATTTTGCACAACGGAAACCAAATCAATCCCTGTTCTTCAATCCCTGTTGCATATTCCTTCCACATGAAGGAAAGTTATTCAAGTGTGAACTGATGTTGAGAAAATTAAATATAGGAACATCAATGGATCGTGTGTGAGAATTTTAAAATTATTAGTTTTCTTCTTGGGTTGCAAAGTGGTTATATTAAATATTCGTGCTTTCTATGTCTGTGAGGCAGTCGGGCAACTAACCAGCATTATGATCATACCATGTGGCCTGAAAGAACGGAGCTTATTCCAAGAAAGACATAATGTGATAAATGAAGCATTAGTACCCAGGGAGAAGATTCTCACATATTAAGCTGGGACTGGCAAAACAATTTGTGAAAGATCTGGATCGCAATTCGCCTGCTCTACAACGTGTTAAACAAATGTTTCCAGCTTTATTAGAGGCAAAACTTCTGTCTGGCATTTTCGCAGGGCCTAAGATTCGTGTCATGCTTAATAGTGCGACACTTAAACAAAAATGACACAGTTGGAAAGAAACGCTTGGGATTCCTTTCATAACCTGATGAAGGGATTTCTTGAGCACAACCGAAGTGAAGCATTTAATCAGCAAGTAAAGACATGCGATGTAGAATGTCTTTAAAATTACATATTCTCACACACACACACACTTGGATTACTTTAGGGAGAATTTAGGAGATATTAGCGAAGAACACGGGAAACGTTTCTATAAGGACATTCAGGTAATGGAAAGCAAATACCAAGGAAGGTAGCACTGTGCAATGATCGGCAATTATATTTCGGGGTTACTCCGTGACGAAGTGAACGTTCCCCACAAAATAAAAAAAACACTCACCTTCACTTTTGATTACGGAATTCCAGAACTTGATGAACACTTTCCTCCAATCTCAAGTACTTTTGTATACTTCTTTATAAGAAATGTTTATCCATCTATTTTGGTATTTACGTATTGTTATGTAGACTTTTGTTACCCAGAAAGTTGATGTGCAAAATGTGTGTGTTATGTTTGTTGTTCAATGTTCGTATAAAAGACAATTGTATAATATGTTACTGTTTCAGTAAAATCTAATATGCTTATATCATTACAAATTTTGACATTACGGGAAAGTAACTGCCATACTCGTGTGCAACGGGTGCAAATCACTAAGGAACCGACGAAACATCAACATAAGCACAACCTTGATCACAATTTGTATACCAGTGTTATTGACGGTGGTTCGAGGTGTATTAATAGTATTTCATTTCCATTTCTTCATACTTTCTACATTACTTTAAAAACTGGTTCCTTTTCATAATTTGTAAATTAGTACTTTGCTACGTTTTAGTGCAAACGGAAATGGAACTTGAAAGATCATATTATTAGTTATATAAGATACAGTCAAGGAATTTTTGTTTTTTAACCTCGAAATTATTTAAAACCTAGATATAAGTTATAATAAATGACTTATGTCTTCTAATTTGGAAGGTAAAGTAAAGAAATTAAAATAAAATCCTCCCCTGGAATTTATATGCCACGGAAAATCCAGAAATATTCCCCCTTTTTATTTTCCTTCTCACCGGAAATATTCTCAGTGCTCATCACTAACTCTACGCTACTTGCTGCAGTGGAAGGTTTCATAAACTACGGTCCTCAATCCGCGTAACCTCGACTAATAAATACTGTACATCAGGTGCAGCATTTTTTCTCTCACTATTTTTACTTCTGTTCTAACTTATGTAATTTCCATTATGATACATGCTCTTCTCAGCCAATATTCCACACAACTTTTGTTTAAATGAATTGAAAATTCATCTTTCTCGATTTCTAATCACTTCTCATTGGTTTCTATTCAAAATAAGAGATTTTCTTTCTCCTTCTATTAATCTCTCTTTCTAATGACTCAAGGTGTTTCTAATTACTTTTGCTTAGCATCCATATTTCTAAACGTATATTTATCAATTACCTTTATTGATTCAACAAAATGGATCAGTGCTTTTCACAGCGTTGACAACATACGAATGTGAAATAAAGAATATCCACGTAGTATTTTAAATTTAGCATATACAATAGTGCACTTTCTTAGACTAGTAACAAATACAATGTGAACAACTCAATGATATTTATTTTTATCGTGCTATCGACTTAACAATGGAAATAATATATCGAGCACCCACTCAGTAATTGTGAATCAATGTAAGTAAAACTACATGTCTTCAAAATCATTTACATGTATTTTTTACAGTGATAGTGTAAAAATCAGCACATATAACTGACTAACATAATTTTAATAAAGTGAATGTTGGTATATCACGAATATTTACAATAATAAACCATTATTGTAGCTGATATTAAAAGTTACAATAATTAGTTATTGTCACAAGGAGAGTTATTTCCTGTTTACTACATGAATAGTGCGAATTTGTGTTTACTTCTAAATTAAAAATGCTTTCTCTCCTCCATCGAAAAAACATACTACCATTTTCAAAACTAACGATTCTCGGCGCCTTAATCTCATATTGGAATCATATATGTTTAAATCGATAGTCAATCTCCTATAAACTATTAATCGCTATTTGTCGCGGCCGGGCCTTGCGAGACGGAGGATCGGCTCGACAGCAGATTCTGTGATCCAGAGCTTTGCACCCAGGAACTTCTGAGTTCGATTCCCGTCAGCTTGAATTTAATTAATCTATATATTAAAATAGTTTGCATAGACACAGTATATTACGAAATTTCGTTTAGATGCAATTAAATGTATTTTTCCTTAGTTTTATCAACAATATTCAGGCAACATGGATCAAATTTGAATATCTTGTCTTAGTATGCAGGTAGCAACATGTATGTATACTTAAAATATTTATTATGTCTTTATATCATTTGAAGGGTGTGAAGGAAGAACAAAGTAACCCACAATTTTAAAATTGCTATTTTGTAGCACTCGATAGCGAGCAACAAATACCGCTTCGTGTTGACCTTGTCCGGTTAATCCTTCATGTATATTCTTATGTGAAAAATCAGCTTTTCGACTTCCAAAATGACTTTTGCAGCAGAAAATTTCTAATTTATTACAATAATAAAATTGAAGTAAAGGAAATAGGGGTTTTGTCGTTTTTGCGAGAAAAGTGTTTTAGGGGAATTGCCTCCTTCGAAATGACAAAGACCTCGCACAATTCTTGAGGAAATTGGATTTCTGTGTAATTGCTTAAAACGTGATATATTGTAGATATGGTGTTCCTGAGAAAAGGTCTCAATGGTCACAACTAAAAATCACTGACGGTTTGACCCTACCGAGCCAATTTAAAAAAAAAACAAAACATGAGGTAACATTATTATGAATTGTGCTGGAGTAGCTTGAAACCGTGATATGTTTTAGATATTGTGATCCTAAATAAAGTCTGAATTTTCAGAACCATCAATCACTGACCGTTTCACCACTGCAGGGCCACTTAAAAAAGCTGAAGGTAACGGTATTCTGGATTTCGGTGGAATTGCTTGTAACCATTATATGTTGTAGATATTGTAATGCTGAGAAAAATTGTCAATTTGCAAAACCATAGCATCACTGACCTTTTGGTCACTACAGGGCTATTTTTTTTAAAAAAAAAGAGAGGTAAAAGTAACGGTATTCCGGATTTCGGTGTAAATTAATGAAACTGTGTTTGAATAATTATAACAGTAATTTGTAGAAAAGTTCTCGTAGACTACCCAACCGGTTTTAATGATTTTCGGTACATAAGTGAATCCTAGAACCCCATGACTTATCGGTTTGTATCAACACAACTTATCATAGATTTTTGGTGAGAAAATATCAAGATGTGAATGAATTTCATGAAAAATATGTTTGATGGCTACTCCTTTTAATCACTCGAAAATTGTTGACGATTTTATGCACAAGAGTTAACCATTGCGTGAGTTAGGATTTTAGCAAATTTCCTTAATGCGATGATGGGATAATGAGTGTTTGACATGAAAAAAACAACTACTGATATTAATATCAAACACCTAGTGGTCAGGTTTGCTGGTGTTATCAGTGAAACTAAGAATTTAGTTTAAATCCAAATCGTCCTTCATATGTATCCTCGGCTAGGAAAGATTCAAATACACTTAATAAATCTAGTCTCCCCATAAGAGGAGCGAGGATTTCAGCTAATAATTAATATTGTTAATCGCAAAATGCATTAAATGCATTTCTAGATTGAGTAAATAATATTTGGAAATAGTTGATTTCGATGATTGATTTTTTTATATTTGATTAGCATACACGTCTATGGCGTGAGATATTTGGGTTTAATTTCCGAGATGAGTTCATGTGATTAGAATCGAAGACATATGGACCACTTTGCACATATCGCCTCAGTGCTGAAAGAGGCTGGTACAATTAAACGAAGCAACAATCTATTGTATTTTTTTTAAAAAAAAAAGGAAGGTACACAGATTTTATACAAGATATGTAAACACGTTCACTGTTTTTTTGTGTTGAAACTAATAGTGGAAGTTGAAACATTCCTTCGACACAAGAGAATTCACGTTTTGTAAATAGCTCTCAATTGTAGTGCCAACGGTCACTGATTCGATCCCAGGCTACGTAAGCTTGTTAAACACAACAGTGTATCTGTGGATTTTTCCTTGGGGCTATTCCACTCCACATTCGACAATTCATTCATAATAATTCATTTTCGTTATTTATCAGTCTGCTTATGTCTATAAGTCATAGATGTGGAACGTGAACTGGAATGATTTCACTTTCTCTTTTTAAAAACAGGCCTTTTGTGAGAAAAAAATTTTCACTGAAGCTCCCTCAAAGCTTTATGGTGGTAAATTTAAATGACTTTTTTCTGTTTTGAGTCTCAAAGTTATGCTTGGCTGGAGGAGACGGAGATGATGAGAAATGAACGCAATGGTGGAAATAATAAAGTGGGAGGAAACGGGATAATAGCTGGAATACCCCCACATACGATATCTGATCACCAGAGAATCCACTTGGCGCAAGCTAGGATCGAACCACAGACCCTTACACCAGAGATAAACACCCTACCACTGAGAACTATATCGTTAGTGTATCCACTTTCGGCGCCAGAGATCGGCGCCATCTATTGTGTAAACGTAGAGTCTGGTTCTTTCTCAGCTAGATTAATTCATACATATTGATATATATTTTGAAAAACTACAAATTTAACTGATATTAGGGAAACGTGTCCATGCCTATTAGAGACAGCTTAAGAAGCTTGCAGGAAAAGTACTTTCACTCCTACTTCAACACAATTAGAAAAAAAGAGGGAGAAATGTCGACATTCAATAAACCAAGCTGAAACTTTTCCAAAATGATCATCATACTCTAATCAGCAATTCAGAGAAAAGCCTCCAGAAAAATTCTTCGTCGGTTTGGTAACTATGGCCACCATATTGGGTATCCTAATTGAAGCGCCTAATGTCTCTATGGAAACCATAGCACTTACTTTATTTGATTTTATTACAGTTAGTAAACACAGCTGAGGTGTAAACTATACCTCATTAAAATGTTTAACGACTTCTCATTGTATGAAAATTGAAGAAATTTACTCTTTTCCAAAAGAGGAAATAAGAGGAATTCAATAAAATTTCTCGGAACAGAAGTGAACCCTTGAGTGATTGCATCTTTATTTCAACATTGTAGGGACATGAGACATTAAATATGTGCAAAATTATAAACTAAATCATTTTGTAAATCAATAATAGTAACATTTTGCTAAAGCTGAAATTTTTGGATTAGATTGATGTAATGAATAGAATTCCCTCTAGAGTCATAATGTAAGATTTTCATCTCTGCATCCACAAGTTTTGAGTGAAGTTATCAGTGAGTAGGTAATTGCAGAGACTTCATCGTCTCTGCATACTTGAATTTTGGCTTTTTTGGAGAGAGGAAGAACACGAAATATCTATGATTTTAGGAAAATTATACTCTTTGTATGTAGAAATAGTCGGAGGAAATTAACATGTATCAATGATCCAACGATCATTGGTTAATTCTTCTTCAGAAGACAATCGAATTCAAAGGTTGGAATTTTGTTCATGTTTGTAATATTTGCTACATTTCTAATAGTGCAAATGCACCCTTTAGTCATCGTCATCTCATGAAAGGCAAGAACAAATCACCATGGGTTTACCTTACCCAAAGACCCTTGGTCATAGAACTGTCTTCGGGCGGAACACTCTATCATCATGATAAATTCAGCTAATTATCCGATTAATTGATCATTGGCACTTTTGACGTCAAATTTCAATGATATTCACTTTCTTTCGTTTCATGTGCGCATGCATATATGGACTTGCAAGAGTCTCGTCAAATCCATTACGCTAAAGATGTTCCCTGTTTCATCAACTGGTTTCTGGGATATAATCCATTCCAAAGATCATTCCAACTTCCATCAATTTCTACTTATTTGCTAGGTGATGAAAATGTAAACTTTGATACGCATTAGAAGTTGGATTTATTACGTTTACAAAGATTCAGGAAAAGCAATTATTTGAGATTTATCTGAAACTCAACTTAGGTATGAAGACTTTAGCAGCGTAACAAGATCAGTGACTCTCAGTAATGAATTTTTCTGTATAACCGAAACCAGCGTTTCCACCAAATGATATAAACTTTAGATCTAAAGGATGTTGTCTAATAGGTTCAAATATAAACTTTCGGCGTGCCCTGTTCCTTATTTGATGAAAGAGGTCTAATGACGAAAAGTAGAAAACCGTCGATAACATTCCTTCTTTCCTAAATAACGAACTAGAGAACAACAAATAGTGCCTGAAAACAGGGTGTATTTTACATACTAGAGGGTGTCCATCGTGTATGGCAGCATTCAGCCACTCTGGTTTTGTAAGAAAATCAGTTGTTATCTAAGTTCCATGTCAACTTCGAAGTCCGCTAATCCTTCAAACCTACTGTATTTTATCTGCTGTTCCTGCACCGACGATTACGAAGGAAATTATGAGTGCTTGAGAAGTACGTCGAAAAACTCAATCTGTGTATGTACTACGTGGAGCATGCATGAACAGAAACATAGAAGATAAAGTGTAAGTGCATGAGGATTTGTTTCCTCTATGATAAAGAAGAAGAGACATTCGAAGATGTCAAACATCTTCGTCTGGAATGAACAAAGATTCAAGTAAAAGTAAGTACTTTCAAATTAAAATTATCTAAATTTGAAACTTTTACATACAAAATTAGTTTTTAGGCTTTTTCCTAGCTCAAACACTATGATTCTTTATACTGAAAATTATTCTTTTCACAATCTTGTATACATATCAAATTCCTCCGTCTGGCATGCTAAGAGCAGTGCATTTTAAACAATCACTCAAATGTTTGGAATTTCACTTTTTCCCTTAAAAAAGTTAATATTTTAATTTTTAAGGAGAGACTATGAATTATTTTCAAATTATAACATATCTATTCATAACTTTAATCCAAACTTGTGGATTCAAAGGTGAAAAGTTTACGATATTTAGCCAAGAGTAAATTTAACGCATTATGTGAATCTAATTTAAAAATCCCAGCGTTAAAAGATATTAATATTATTTTTAATGTTTTACTGGAGAGGGTTTAGCCAGAACTTTGCGTATATGTTATGTGTATTCTCACCACAATATAACAAGGATCCAAGAGCTGAATTTTTCACTTCTGTTCTCAGAAATTTTGTTGAATTTCTCCTTTTTCTCTTTCGGGAAACTGAAAATTCTCTAAATTTTTGCACAATAAGAACAACTAATTAGATATAATTTTAACGAGGTATAACATACATTTCTGCTGTGTTTAGAACATATGTTATGGGCAATTAAAGTAAATGCTACGGTTTCCACGAAAACGTTTGACGTTGTATAACGTAAACTCCATAGGATGGTAATCCAAATAGAGCAAACATTACATTATATAGTCGTAGATAGTATAATTGCAAGAGCGTTGACGATGAAACAAGTTATTATAAATAATAGCTCCTTTCAACGCCAACTACACATAAGCAAAGATTCTAAATACAACATTTAAAAAACACAAAAAATCAGCATCATATTTTTCGAAAGATAATAAATTCCACAAACAATAAGTAAAAAGGTAAATTTTGCACCATGTACTTAAACGAATCACCACGAGGCATGAAGGGATGACATGCACAATCGTAGGAAATACGCATAAATAGATTCGAAAATTTAATAATTGGTTAATAATACTTACATATTCAATGTATTGGTTACAACATTGAATTTTACATCGATTATATGTATGTGATGAATTAAATGTCGATACTATGGAAATTACATTTTCATAACAAAATTTCTGTGCAGCGTTATTCCGTAAGCTGTCTTCTAAATCCTCTTCGCGCGCCGAATGGCGCTGCCTACCGCTAAATCTCTTTAGCTCTCGCTGTTCGCGTGAGTTTCACTTTTTGGGTGACGTAAGAGCGGACTGAGCTGCGGTTGGCTGAAGAAGTGCTGATCAAGGTCACGCCAGCCGCATGCATCCTCTGAGTGAGAGAACGCACACATAGAAACGTCGTCTACTAGTATGTGACAGTCCTTTTAATTAAAAAGAGAATTAAACTGCTTGAACTGCATACAGCCAAAATAATGAATAAATGAGTTTAGAACAAATGGCACCCGAACAGCTTATAGGTAAAGTTCTGATGAGATACATTTATCCTAAGAACCCTGGCAACACTTATAGTTTGCGTCTGCGTATGACGGGACACACTGTAAGTTTTTGAAGCACACTTCAATTGGGTCATAGTTCACAATAACGCTGGGTTAACACTGCACTCACTAATCTAAAATGTTTATTCAGTTCAAGATTAGATGAGATATGAATAACTTCGTAGATATGTATTTATTAGAGTCATGATAGTTTAAATGTAAGTTCACTCAATACTTAAAGAAAGTGAATATTTAACACATACACTAAAATATTGCTAATAATATGAATAAAATGAGAATAAAACTTCAAACAATGAATTGATTTCAACTTTTAAAACACTTTCACCTTTGCAATTAATTGAACATAAAAAATGAATATATATATTTTTCAGTTCGAATAACAACACTTCACTGTTCATTTACAACACACTGTTTATACTTTTACTATCTGCACACGTCACACTGTCCAAATTGTCCACTATTCACAATCTACACCATGCTCCAGAACAATGTCCAGTCCATAGGTCATCCTCTTCGTTCATTCTCTTCCCCTTGAATGAACACTCGGCGATTAAATCTTCTGCTCCTATCCTCTTACCATTGGATAGGGTTTGGTCCATCGGTAAAAGTTCTAGAAGGTGTCTGCAGGCTATATTCCTTTACATGACACAGGACTATTTCCCAAAATTCGGCGCTGATATCGAATTGCTTACAATTGCGCATAGATTTACTTAACGGCAAATGATTTGCATTTTACTTTTTTTGTTTGACTTAAAATGTGCTGCACATGCTACTGCTGCATTCGTGTTAAGTGGAGGTGAATAGGATGTGTGTTCTTCTTATTGTTTAGACCTACGTGTGTTCTTCTTTGTGTTGTATTCTTCGTGTATGTATATCAAGTGTATGTTCCTTACATGTTACATGTAATTATTATAATAAGGTTAAAATAACATGATTATGGTTAAAAGGAGTTGACTTGGGATGGGTTAACAAAAGAAATGTAAGTATTTCTTCTTTCATATTTTATTTTCAAATCCCTTCATGAGCATCAACCACGACAAGCACGTCCCAATCCTCAATGCCTTCGTGCAACTTCATCAAATAAGTACATGGTACACGATAAATTAATATTGAAATATACCTATATAAGACATGATGCTGAATAATATATATAGATAGATAATATAATAAACCTATAGATATAACCTTAATGATGACTGTTACATGAATACTATAATGAAGTGAGAAATAAAGCAATATAAACTCGAATGAAGGAGAATTATATTGAGGCAAAGTCAGATGTCTACAGATGCCAACCTGTATCCATCTTAGGGATGGTCTGACGACTAAACGAAGAAGAGCCAATCCACAAAACCATATGAACCTACCCACTATAAATACGACCACGAAGACATACAGAGATATGGTTAACAAAAACAAGTTATGCTAAGGAAACCCCAAAGAGTTTTTATAGAAGACAAAAAGGGAAAATAATGCACATGAAATTCATGGCGAAACGTGGTCGTGGGTTTGGAGGTAAAACTTTAATGTTGTTCCAATAACAACAAAAGGATTAGTCTAATAAATGGGTATATTACTCTAATAACTCCTAACATATCTCTAAATTCAAACTGACTTCTTTGAATTGCTATTTATAATATCTCTCTAATAAACTCAACAACTTTCGCTCATCTAAGTAACCATGTCGCACACACCACAAAACATTTTCGTCGACAAAACTAGAATGTACTCTCACTTCTTGATCTTCAAGGTTTACACTACACAATTGATCTTTACTTTCTTCTTCTTCTTGGTTCATGTAATCTCCGTTGGCTTCCTTTTGGGCTCTCTCTAAAATGTCACTTAACTGTTCTTCATCCACATGCTTCTTCAGAATTTCTAGCCATTTCGTTTTAGTAGCTGGTGTTTGTCTCCACAACTTCATTCGTGAAACGTTCTGAAATCCAAGGTATTTGCCACTTTGTGGATCTACTACTTCAAATACATTTTCACCAACTTGTTTCCACAGTAAGTAAGGGCCACGGTACACTTCACACAGTTTGGCTATACGTTTGTCTACTAAGCTACTAAAATTATACTGACGTAAGAAAATTAAATCACCTTCAAACAAAGTTCTTCGAGCTCTCTGATGAACGTTCAACTTTTCGTTTCGTTGCTGAATGATTTTATTTCGCCGTAAGTCAGCCATAATTAATTTTCCATTCCAATCTATGCCTTCTTACTCATCGACTGTTTCGTTGTTTTTCACAATTCCAAAATGTGATAATGTGAATTCTTCTGGCTTGATGTTAAGATGTAATTCTGCGGGCGCTATTCCCAAACTCGCACTAATAGTATAATTCAACAACAAACAAGCTTGCACAATATATTCTGGCCATGAGGAATGAGAATCGCGGCACAACACACGCAAAATTCTTTCTAAATGAGCACAAAATCTTTCGATGACATTTCCTTGTGCGTGGTAAGGCGTAATATAATGTATTTTGATGTTATATGCTTCCGTAGCTTGTACGAATTCCTTGCCAATAAACTGTGGTCCATTATCTACCAAGATGTTCATGAAAATACCAAGATGAAGCATGTATGACTCAGTAAGACATTTTGCTACACTTGCACTTGTAGCACGTCGAAGTGGATATGCTACTAATTAACGCGAATATACATCACACACTGTTAACAGGTAAGTTTCGCCATGTTTACCTCGAGGGAGAGGACCAACTAAATCTGCTGAAACCATATAACGAATGCTTTTCGCTGGCACTGATTGCATTAAACCCTTCACTGGGTGATAATCTACCTTCGTCCTCATGCAGGCCTCAAAATCAAGAATGTAAGATTTAATGTCACTACGCATGATTTTCCAATAAAACATACGGGAAATGATATTAAACACTTTCATGAATCCAAAGTAGCCGTAATGATCATGGTAACCAATTAAAATATTTTTCACTAAACATGGTGGTACACACAATTTTAATCTGTCTGGGAAGTGAAAGTCTCTCACCATCAAAATACCATTTTCCAAAGTGTAATTTTGTCTCCAATTTCGTTCACTACTACGAAAAGAACTCTTATTTGCACTACTTTCACTTTACTTAAATTATCTTGTAAATAACTAATAATAGGACGGTGTTCTTCACATTCCCATTGTAATTTCGCAATTGTAGGCTGATCTAAATCGAACACTTCCGATTGAACAGCCTGTATAGGGTTCACATTCACCATTAGATCTTACTGTGTTGGTAACGTACGAGATAAACAATCACTTAGTGTATTAGTCTTGCCTTTGATGAATTCTATTTCGTAATTGTAAGATTGAAGTTCAAGAGACCATCTCATGAGTCTTGCATTCCAATTACGCATGCGTCTTAACTCTACTAAACCTTTATGATCTGTTCGTATGTATATTTTCGCTCCTTTAAGCCAAACATGTCACTTACGGATACACCACACGAACGCAAGACACTCAAGCTCAATTATGGCACAGTTCTGTTCGTGTTTATTAAGAGCACGGCTTGCATTTTCTAATACACACTTCTCACCGTCTATAATTTGATAACACACACAAGCCAACCAGAGTTTGCTCGCGTCACTTTCGAGATAAAACGGCTTGTCGAACTGAGGATGGTTTAACTCCACATCTTTCACTAATTCAGCCTTTAGTAATTCAAATGCCTTTTGGTGCTCTTCTTCCCATTTCCATTTCTTTTCCTTCCTTGAAAGTTCATAAAGGGGTTTAGCGATAACAGCGTGACCTTTGACTGTTCGCGAATGCCACTGAACAGCACCAACAAATGAGCGTAACATTTATAAATTTTTGGGCACTGGTAACGTCTCAATTGCTTCAGCTGATTTCGGATCCTTTCGTATGCCTTCTGAAGATTCGTAATAGCCTAAATAGTTAATTTCGCTTACACCAAAAATGCACTTCGATAAATTTAGCGTCATGTTCGCATCACTTAACAAACTAAGCACTTCATCTAACTGCTGTAAGAATTCTGGTACGGTTGTACAACCAAGAGCTACATCATCCATATAGGTGATTAATTTCTCTTGTAGCGGTAAAGGGAACACCTTATTCAAGCACAATTGCAATACAGACGATCTATTTTTCACATCGAACACCATGCGTGTGTACTCGTATAAGTTCCTTAAAACAGAAAGCTAAATATGGCATAGAATCTTCCGTTATTCCACATTGGTGATACGAACTAGTAAAATCAAGAGTACCTAGCACACGTTTTCCACTAAATTTAGCAAAAAGGTCGGATAACTTTTCTACACACAGAGCTGGATGTGCACATTCAATGCTCTACAATCCGTTACTATTCTCAACGCTCCACTCTTTTTCAATACTACGTGCAACGGTAATAGATGGCATGAAGAACTAGGTCTAATTACACCCCACTTTAACAATTTTCGGATCTCTTCACGCACTCCTTCCTTATACTTGTGCGGAATATCGTAAGAACGAGCAACAATAGGTTCATTTGTATCCACTTCTAATCGGTACTGAAATTTGTTACACAGGCCAGGAAAACGGGCAAACACTCTTCTACGTTTCAATAACAACTGAAATAATTCTTCTTTCTCATTCTCAGTAAACAGCGTAGCGCGTGTAACTGCATTGTACTGTACTGTGAAATATAGATCCGGTGGGAAGTCCTCCACTAAGTCACTAGCTTCATTTTTCTCTAAAGGCTCGGCGCACCTACTGCGGAACACATTCACCGTTCTCGCATAAAACTCATTAAGGACCTTTATCTCGGACAACACAACAATAGGGGCTACCTTGCACTTAACACCACTAACATTAGCTACAATGACATTTTCACTATTTCTCTGTATTAAAGGTACTTCACCACTAATTCCTTGAAATTCAACAACACGCAAGTTACTTCACTTAAAATCAATAACACTGTTTAGCTTCTCGAGAAAGTCTGCACCGAGTATTACGTCTTCGTGCAGTTCTGGTAACACAAGAAACTCAACTGGCACTTCCACATTTTCAATTCGTACCGGTAAAATAACCTTTCCTTTCACGCTCTTTTTCTTTCTTCCTAGAAAATCGCACAAAACGATATGCTCTCCTTTCTGTAACTGCACATTCGCTACACACTTTGTTACTTCATGAAATATATTGTACCGTAATAAGCACAATTCTGATCCACTATCTAATAAACAAATTTTGGGTTGTTCGTTGAACAAAATTTTTACTCTCATTGTATTATGACCTAATTCGCGTTTGATCACTTCCTCTTCATTATCATTACTTATGTCATATTCTGCTTGTAAATCTTCCTCGTTGCACATATGTGGAAAAGTAATAGGTTTACACTACTGAAATCCCTCCCCTTTGCGCCGACCGAATGGGAGGGCGATACGAGTTTAAAGGCACCGAACTTTGCGGATAGAACCCACCTTGTTGGTATGAATATTGACATTGCTGATTGTTACCGTTATTTACACTAGGACCTCTATTGAATGTTGGAAACCAATTATTATTTTGATTCGGACTACCTTGGGAAGTCGACGCACTACTTTGGTTTTCGTTTGCCCTTGCACTTTGCGTTTCATTTCGATTTTCATTTGCACTCGTGTTTTGTCGGCCATTGCTTTGTGACTGATTACCATAGCTCGAGTTGTTATTATTTCTGTTAAAATTACCTCGCCGTCCACGTCTATGAAATTTCTTTTTCCATCCCTGTCTGAAATTCGAGCGCGCACTATTATCACTGCTCACTTCACTACCGTGTTCTACTTCAACATTATTCGCGCTAACACTTACACCACCTTGCTGTTTCTGCATATTACGCTGATTGTCGTACATATTAGTAATTCCTGACAATCCTTGAATGGACTGCAGACTCGCAAGGAACTGATTTATGTTAACAGTCATAGAGCCCATCATAGCTAATTGGTACCGCTTCGGCAGGAGAGTGATGATGTGTGACAACGTAATGGTTGGATTTTCATATTCTTCCAGAGCTTGAATTTCACTAAAACGCTCTGTCACGAAATCAACAACACTACTAGAACGTTTTGGATCAAACGGAATAGAACGCAAATTACGCAGACGCGTGGCTTTCACTAAGGGACTCTCAAATGCATTCTGAAACTCTACCACAAATTCTTGGAAAGTTTGACACTTCCTACCGTGTATATCGTACCACTTAAGCGCACTGTCTTTAAGAATCAACGGCATAATCACAAATATTCGCTTTGAGGCACTCCGGCGAACGACATTCCTCTACCAACATTTTCTAAAAATGCACTTGCACTTTCCTTCATCATATCGCCTGAAAATGTAGAGAATTGCTTAATGTCTGCTAATCGCAATGAACAACGCCTTACATTCACTTCACTGTTTCTTGCACGCTTAATATGTGGACTCTTTCTTTCGGTTTTGATTCTTGACACGGTTCTCCTAATTACGTCACTTTCCACCTCTGTATCAGACGCCGTTTGAGACTCACTGCTCGATTTTCTCTCACGTTTCACACTGTGCACAGAATCTGTGTTTCTTTGTGACATATTACTTCCAGTATCATGGTGCTCATTTGCTAATTCTATACGTTGCACACGCTCTTATAATCGTTCCAAATCTTGCTTGGTTTGTTCACTTAACTCACTGGCGCGAAGACAGTGCTGGTTAAATTTACTCTGCTCGTGGCACACTTGAATACATTCCTGAACTGCTATACAGTATTCACTTTGTTTAGTTTCGCACTTCTGAATTCTACTTTCTTGGTACTTGTCGAGACTTTCTACAAAACGCAACCTTTTCTCGTAATCATTCACTCTACACCGTATTGTAACATTCACTTAATTGACGTTGTTGGTCGTTTACTTGGCGCGTATTTTCTTCAACTGTGCCTCGTATATCATGCACTGCCTCTGCTAATTCACGTACGCTTCTACGTATGTCTTCACTCGTATTAAAACACTTTGATTCGACAGCTTCAATTCGCTCTATCAATTCATGCCGCACTACACTAATACACTCATTCAAATTTTTGATTTCATTCTGCATGGTAACATTCACATTGTTAATTTCACCTGACAAATCATCTTTCATTTTGTGTTGGTTTACATTTATCGCCTCAACACTTTCACTTACACGTTTTTGATTATTACTCAATTCATTTTGGGTTTCTTTAATTTCGTTAATTAATGCACTCAGATCTCTCTGCATCGATAAGAGAACTGTTCTAAGATCACCCTCAGTCATGATGTTGCAAATATAACAAACTCACTAACACAAATAATTGACTAATTTCTTGAACAATCTAAGAGTGTAAATAATTAAAAAAAGGTAATTCTCTAATCTAGACAGGATTTAGGCTTCAATACGCAAGGATACAGTGGACGCACTGGATAAGGATACAGTGACACGAATTTCATGTACTTGGTGACTCCCTGAGGTGGCGGCAAAAATTACGCAGTAAGTTTTCAACATCAAGAATACCTAGGCCTATGCTCGTAAACACAAAAACTGAACATTTGTACAAAAAGAAAGGTTCCTGCTTCGACACATATATCCCGGCACCATTTTATAACGTTTACTCCATAGGATGGTAATCCAAATAGAGCAAACATTACATTAGATAGTCGTAGATAGTATGTTTGCTCGAGCGTTGACGATGAAACAACGTCTGCTAGTATGTGACAGTCCTTTTAATTAAAAAGAGAATTAAACTGCTTGAACTGCATACAACCAAAATAATGAATAAATGAGTTTGTGACAGTTGTAAATGGGCGACAGAATATGGCTAATCCCGACGGATGGATTTTTTGAACTTTTTCTGATTTGCAGAATAGATCATTTTAGAAAAGGGTTTAGTTTTTTCTTAATATTCCGGTGTCATCCTAATTGCACTGTAATATCCCGGTTTTTTGTATTAGATAAGAATGAAGCTGGTGCCCTTAATCTTCTGGTTAATGGAATGATATTCAGAATAAAGAAAATCAGTGTGTGGAAAATGACTCTGAATTGGCCACTTGAGAAAAATAAACTAATTTTCAACATTGTTCTCTCGCCCTTACAGTAACACCGTGAAGCGTCTCTACATTCTGTTTGGAAGGTGGCAACTTTATGGAGAACCCTTGCCGGAGACCGGAAGAAGTCCTTCAAAATCTCTGAATACTTATGTCAGAAAGTAATTTGTATTATTATTATTTTTTTGGAAAGCACAATTAATTACTATCAAAGAGAAGCACAGTTGATGACGAATAGTATTCCAAACTTTTGTTTTTTCCATTGCAAAAAGCAGCTACCATAAATACGTGGATACGTGGATCAGACTGGAAATAGGGAATCGAAAACACAATAAAATCTCATTCAAAGGTTTTAAAAACCTACTTACACTCTCACAAAACTCTTAGAATTATAAGGACATTAAATTTGAAAACAATTACGCTAATTCCTAATAGTAAATTTTCACGATAATGTGCGTTGTTCGTGTTACTTATGGGTGTTAAAACCATTATGTATAACTAAGTCCTGAATTAGTGGAATAAATACATAACATGTTTGTGCTGATGGTTAGCGGGTAGACTTAAAATAAATACATATATTTGCCAAATATGAAGAATAAAACACTTCAAATAACCACCATTTGAAGCTATAGTATTCAAATAAGCACCATTTGAGCCGATGTTTGGAGCGAAAAACTAGTACAGAGAAGAAGTAGCTGGCTCTATTTGTTGCATAATTGTTTGGACAAATTTTTTATACTTTCTTTTAGTACTAAATTGGTTTTCAGTAAACACGAATCTTTTCTCTTGAGTTTAAGAAACTATTGATACATCTCTCAAAAAAATCATTAAGAAAACTAAAAGAAACAAAGATTCCAGCCTCAACTAGACTTTAAATTTCCAGCTTCAAGTAGGGTAGCCACAAGATTCAGTAACATATAGCATATAGCCGAAAGCTCTAATTTCTTAACAAGGGCAACCGGTAAATAGCTTGCTTCTGTAACAATTATGAAATCATCCACTTGGCAGAGCTTGACTCAATTGATAAAGTGGGTGAGTCGCAGAAGCGTGAAGAAGAAGAGAGTAACACAATTGATAGATTGGGTGAGTCACAGAAGCGTGAAGGAGAGAAGCTTTACCCAATTGATAGAGTGGGCGAGTCGCAGAAGCGTGACGAAAAGAAGATTGACACAATTGATAGATTGGGTGAGTCGTAGAAGCGTGAAGAACAGAAGATTGACACAATTGATAGATTGGGTGAGTCGTAGAAGCGTGAAGAAGAGAAGATTGACACAATTGGTAGATTCGGTGAGTCACAAAAGCGTGAATAAGAGAAATTGGCACAAGTACAGAGGGGTCACTTGGGGCTGTTTTTTTCCTACTGCGCATGCGCAAACCCTTGACGCTGATTGGCTGGCGCAGGTCACGTGACCCCGCCCCCTTGGCCACGCCCCTTGACGCTGATTGGCTGGACACGCCCCTTCACGCTGATTGGTTGACATTGGCCACGCCCCCTCACGCTGATTAGTCACGCTCTTTTATGACCTCCATTTTAGGAGTATCTACTGAGCTGACTGGCTGGCGCGGGACCCCCACCAATTGGCTGGCGCAGGACCCTCTCCCCCTTAACGCTGATTGGCTGGCACCGGACCCCGCCGCCTTGACGCTGATTGGTCGGTCGGCGCCGGATCCCCGTCACATAAGATTCGTTCCCTTTTATGAGCACTCTTTCATACATAGCAAAGACTCGTTCCCTTTTATGAGCACTTTACAACCACATGGCAGAGCAGATATCACATTCTTCATCCACCTATTTAACATACACATAACAGAGCTAATAAAAGAGTATGGCTAATTATAACATAACAGAGATTATTTTCTTTTACAGGGGTAGCAACCCCCAACCCTCCTCCTTTCTCATCTAGGGCTTGTGACCGGCAATGGCGGAGTTTAAAAAAATAATACCATCATACTCCTATAAATGAATAAAGCATAATATCATTAGCATCAATAGTGGTGAGTGAGAATTTGTTTAAGAAATCGTGCAGTGAATAACCAGATGCACGACATGCTAGATATAGAAAACAGTAATGTCCACAAAATTGAGATAAATCTCCTTGAATACGTCTATTATTCCATGTATAATACAGACAGTTTCGTTTTAAAAACCTTATATGATGTTGTATATAGGTAGGTATACCATAGCTATCGAAATACTCTCCCACACACATTTAGATATATAAACAGCAACCCAATGTTCACCAGGCTTATCACTAGAATCAGTGTTTATAATTATGGCGGCTGGAAATGTATGAATAAACAGAGGTAACTCATCTGCGGCATACAAACCAACAAAATGATCTTTAGGTAAATTTTGTTGTAGTGCCTGATAAAGTTCAATTGTATTTAACATTTTTTAAAAAAAGTTAATTAATATATATTTTTCTCTAGAAATCAATTTCTAATTCTGAAGAGAATTCACCATAAATAATTGTTGTTACAGGAGATGGCAGTGCTTCTTTAAAATGAACCCCTAGGCATACACTTCCTTGCCGTTGTGGACTAGTATGAAATCCAGCACTAGCACTAGAATCGGGAGTTAAATCAAACACCAGTAGAGTATAACCATAAGGATATTCGGCGAGTGAAATATTATTACCTTGATTAGAATAATAAATACCTGAACCTGTAAATAACGTAGAATATGTTTGTATATATAGCTTATTATCAAAATCAGGTTGTAGTGGTTTGGATGGCACAAGCGTTCCATCAACATACAGTGTAAAAAGTGACATATTAAAATGCTGAAAATTGAATGGATTTGTCTGATAAGTACCATTAAAAGCAGTATTACTAACAAAACCAATAATAATACGTTTAGGCACTAGGGCTGAAAATAGATCTGGAAGTGTACTATCAATAATTCCTTGTGGCAGAGTTTCAGTCTTCACTTGCACTTTTGTTATAGGATATTTTACTCTAAATTTAGGATTTTGTAATACTTTATTTTGTGCTATTTTAACGGCCGGTGACACATCAACCTTTTTCACAAGCAATGTTGCATCTGTAATTACAACTTTCCCATCAGCTTCTGCGCCACCCATTAGACAAAATGTAGGTTTAGCTGGAATTAGTTTAATATGCAGTTGTACACGTTTCAGTAAAAATTTGTCCTGATTAAATATATCAGCATGATTATAGCCCAATAATTCAAATGACTGACTTAAAGTAGTGAGAAGAAAACGTTGTTTAAATCCTACATTAGTATCGGCCACACTGTCCATATGCCCTGGAGTATCTTTAAACCACATTGATGTTTGAAGATGCGTTGATTTAGCTTCAGCATTATAATTTAGTAGTTTTTCAATATACGATCGATATGGATATGTATGTGAAGAGTAGGAAATAAGTTGATTATTTAAATATAATTGCAATTGACTGAACATTGCGTTGAGAAAATCATTTACAGGGCCGATTTTCTTATCGGCAGAAGTTAAATTAGAACCATCTGATTTAGTAATTTTACCTTTAATATAAAACATTGTGTGCGGTAAGTCAATATAGTCATCCCCATGACCGGGGACAACAAATTCTATTGGTGCATTATCAGTTATCGAAGCCACAGGCTTATATGGAACTATTTTATTACCTATAATACTGGTTTGAGTGGGTAAACCAACAAATAAATCTAATTCTGATTTCATACACTCACACTGCATTTTTGTTTCTTACTATTAATATTCACACATGGTAAAATTTATAATACCGTATTACGTTTGCGAAAATGTAATTTTACACATACACTGCGTGTTGGAAAAGAAGTGGATTACCTGTACTATCTCTTAAATCAATAAGAATTTGATCAAATTGTTTACGTTGCACGGGGACATAGTGAGGATTGTACATTATAAATACCATACTCTGTAATATTTGTATTTATAATACGTAACAATGGAGCTACTGTGTCACCCACCATTTGTGGTTCTACAATATTACTGTAAATATACATAAGTGTAGGTAGTGATTTTTGTAAATCAGGTGGATAACGAGCATGATGCACAACTGCAATATCTTCTTGTTGTATGTGATCAAACCCTAGTATTCTGGCTAGTTTAGGAGATAGACGTACTTCTATATGCTTCTCTTGATCTTTTATTACTCTACTGATTTGAATTCGTTTTACTGATGCTTTAACTTTTAATTGTACATTTAATATATCACTTTTATGATTAATTTGAGATAGAATATCATCAACATTATAATAGTGTACTGGTAAGATTTTAGTTATGTTCCAGCTTTTTGTATTCATGAGACGGTAATAAATATTATTAGTATATTTGGAAACATTCTGAAATGAATTTGTATTACTTCAACAACCGCCGTCTCACACTCACCTTTCTCTAGCACCAATGGATGATATAATTTGGTAGTATAACATGACAAAGTATTTTGTGGGAAATACTCCATAGAACTGTTACTCGGTAATGTAAGATAAAAGCTAGTAGTACTCTGTTCCATATTAATCAAAAATATCACTCTCCCTCTTCCTTTTCTTTTTACCACCAGTCTTTGCAAAATGAACTTTTTTCTTTTTCTTCCAGATTCTTCCAACACTTGATTTATTTTATTTTGAGCTTTAGTTTTTAAATTATTTTAGCTTCTTGCCAATGTGATGTTAAAGCTTCGTCAATAGGTATATTATCACCTAATACATCTCCAGCTACATTAATTCCTGTACGTAACAATTCTTTACCAACAGTTTTTTCTCCTTGTTTAATTAACGGAAATACACTTCGAAATAGACCACCTAAAAACTTCCAATACCATAACCTTCATGATATGGTGCACCCCTATACACATTATAACCACCTCCTGCTTGGTGCGTATAGTATTTAAAGTATGGATCATTCATTATTATTTTTTCCTATATACACAAATATAACAGTCGTTTATAATACTGTATTTTGGCTAAATGTTTTTAAATGTGACACAGGAATCCATGAATTAAAGGAAGAGGGTATCCCCGCCAACGAACAAGTACACGTTTACCTTTAACTTCTAAAATTTTGTCTATTTCATAACCTTTAAGCAGAGGCACTCCTTGTAATTCCTCATCGTAAAATGTACCATCAATTACATCACCATTTACGTCCTCCAACACATAAACCACTTTCTTTTCCTTATGTATCACCTGTTTTATTTTAAATATTTCTAGTCTACTTTTCTTTGTACCCTTTTTCAAAATGCCGTTTTGCTTTAGTAATGCGCACAGTATCACCTTTTTTATATTTTGCAATGTTAGTATGTGGCATCGGTTTTATTAATTTATTCCAAACTTGTTGAAAAGTGTCCTGGTTCACACTGGCGGGTGGTAATTGATGAGCTCTATGTGGTCTAAAATTATACGCCTGAACAAGTTTCGATAGCACATCTATGTATCGGTAAGTCCTCTTTGCTGTAATATATTTCCACATTCGTTCTTTAAGAGTTCGATTAAAACGTTCCACTACACTTGACTTAATATCGGAGTTTTGTGATGTGAAGAATTTAATATTTTGCTTTTTTAAGTATAACTGAAATGGTTTATTAACAAACTCTTTACCTTTATCTGTTTGTAGACGTAAGGGTCTACGACGGGTAGATGCAAATATTTGCTTAAATGCTTTTATAATGTTTTCACCAGTTTTTGTACGCACAGACACAGCCCATGCATAACGACTAAACAAATCAATCACTGTTAAAATATACCTATTGCCATCATTATACTTCTGAGGACTGTGCATATCGTTTAAATCAGCTTGCCACTGATCGTCAATATTGAACACTAAATAGGGGTTACGTGGAAACTTTTTACGTACTGGCTTATTCAGAGTATAAGTCGGCTGTTCTTTCACCCACTGTTGCACCTTGTGTAAAGGAATTGATTTCTTCACAGCTCTCCATAATGACGTAGCAGTTGAAAACGATGCAGGGTGTGAAGGGTTATAATAAATATTGGCCAGCTTCTTCATATTTTATAATCACGCCATCTGTTGACAACTTTACGTTTACGTGGTGGCTCCTAATCTTCTTCCTCCTCTTCTTCTTCCTCCTCTCCTGTTTTGGATCAGCAGCAGCGGCAGATGATGATGATGTCAGCTCACGAATATATTCTATACGCTGTGGGTTACCTATATACTCTAAAGGTATATTGGATTTTGCTAACAATACAGCAAAGGGTTCCCAACCTGTAGGGGGAATATTTTTCTTGCGACACCTGACAAAATCTGCTATTAGATCTACTATATTAGCTCCAGGAATTAATTTATTATAAATATTAACATTACCATTGTCATCCCAATGAATGTTGGAATTTTGTTTTAATTTACGTAATAAAGGTCTTGCTTTACGCAGACAATTTTCGGGGAGTGTAGATAGTATTTCATCCTCCCCGTTCTCGTCCTTCTCCTTCTTCTTAGTACCAACACTAGTTGATGTTGTTGCAGTAGGTTTTTGCACAATGTGTAAATATTTTTGTAACACCTCTTTATAGCGTATCCATTTTTCTTCAACACTCATATTTTTATTATTTAAAATATTTTTCATCTCATCATCTAAATTAGATATAGTTTGATATTGGTGCAATTTTTCTGGTGCAATTAAAAGAAGCTTTTGTGCATAATTATTTAATTAAACTAGATAGTATACCTCCAATAATAGGTGCAAGCAAAGCAGTAAGAAACCCACCTTTTTTACAATTATTCGTTTTTTCTTTTGTTTTAATGATGGACCTTTTCTTTGCTTAATACCTCAATTCCTTTCTATATCTTTTTAATCTATTTTTCTCTTTTTTATTTAACGGAACATTTCCTTGTAATACGTTATAGGAACATTCACAAATAGAGCGAATTAATTCGGGATCAGCATTTTGTAAAATCGCTTGGCGTACTTTGGGTTTTGCCTTTGCTAAACGTTTTAGTAAATATGCACTCTCTTTGCTAATCATTTTTTTGTAGCTATTATACTAAAATTGAGTATTAAAATATATCAGTTGTAGAGATTATTTTTTTACTGGTACATAAACATAATTGTAAGAATCTGAGGGGAAAATTTTTGTTCCAACACGATGTTCGTCGGGAGTGCCCTGTTTTAAATCAAAAACCAAATAACTATGAGGATCTCGTGTTGCGTCCTGATAGGCCTCCTGTACAAATTTTGTGTTACCAGGATATAATTGTCGTGCTAGATAGTTAATTTGAGCATGGTCTCTGGGGTTTTTAAAACATATTATATAATGGCAATTTAATGATATGTCTCGCATACCTTTTTTAGCTTGATGAAACATATTTTGTGTTATAGAAATAACACTTAAATTTCGGTGGTGGCTACCTTTATTAAAAATTCAACAATTCGTGTATCACATTCTCGCATTAAATCATCAATAATTACAAGATGTGGGCCCGCTTGTGCTGAAAAATCATCTATTTTGGGGAGCCCTTCTTTAAATGTACAACCTGAGGATAGAGTTTCATACAGAGGTTGCCACTCATCATAACACCATACTATATTTTTCCATTTTTCGGCATAATGTTTTAAAAACTCTTTTACAAAATATGATTTACCACACCCTGTGGGGCCCGCTATAATACAAGTAAATGGATGTTGAAACTCCATATTCTGATACACCACAAAATAATTATGAATATAATAACATATTATTATTACGATTCAAAATTCGGATACTATCAGACATGTTTACATCTTTACATAATTATGGTCCGCTGAATGCACGGCAAATGAAGCTGGAGTTTTCGCCATGTACAAACACAGAAATTTACCTGACCATTACTATCGTCATCTGACGAATACATTTAAGAGTATCTGACAATGATATTTTATAATTTTCACTAATGGAAAATTGTGTAGGCAATGAAGAATTTGTAACAGCAATAAAGTAGTTTTCAATATGATAGAAAAATATACCATTCATCAGGTGAAAGACGAATACGATCATAGTAATTATGTAAAATTCTTCCTCATCATCGTATGCTAGACCAACACATACCTTTATTTCATTGAAATAATAATAATAATAATTATCCATTTTTTTACTCTCTCTACTGTATTTAATCTATTCGTTTTCTTTTATACCCGTAGGGAAGTGTATCAAAATTTTCTATTCGTTTCCTTTTACTAGCAGTAACCTGATAGATTTTATGCGCCTCCGGCTTAGTAATCAATTTATAGTCTTTAGTACGTACAATTTGTCGACCGAGAGGAACGCTAATAGAAGGTGAATTATTTAAAATCATATCTTTCATCTGTTCAAAGTTAACATATTTTAATGTTTTATTATTCAGTGTGATTCCCTTGATTTTACATATTGTCTTTGTTTTACCATTAAGTGTGTTAACAACGGAATAGCCGTAACATTTGGGACCACCAGCACAAAATTCTTCAATATATGCATCCGGACCATATTCCGCCAACTCATTCTTCAATTCCCCTAAATGCACTCCTATTTTTAACTGTGGCTCACCAGGCGATTGAGTGTAAATAATACTATCGGTATCATAATATAACACACGCTCGCCAAGTAAATCCAAATAACGAAATAACTCGAGGCAAGCGTGTGTCGTGGTGTATGCGGCGATTATCACGCTAATATTTTTAGCAGGAGCAATAACGCTCTCATTAACATTCCAGTTGAGCACGCGGAATTTGTCGCCGATTGGAATACACGATTTAACCTCAATATTCGGATTTGTTACTTTATCGAAATACTCCTCGGGAGTTTTAATGATAGCGATTTGCTCCATGTTTTCTCTTTGTGCGAACTTACCCCACAGGCTGTTTACTCCTAGCTTTGAAATTCGTTTCTTAGGTTTGTTGCGCATAATCTTTTCCCGGTCTAATTGAATACCCTCTTTCTCATAATACTCCTGTATGAACTGATCTTTTTGTTGTTCAGTGACGCATCCTGCAGGCCAACCGTTACACTCAGTCTTGATCTTCATAAACAGGTTAATGTATTCCGTGAAAAGACCGCCCTCTTTCTTTTCAGCGTCATACATTACAACCTCATAACTCCATACCTCGTGTTTTTCTAGCACTCTATATCCTTTCTCGACAGCTACCCGCACTTCGTCTAAAGTTCATTCAACGAACCTTCTGATCCTGATGTAAACATTGCAGAATTGTATTACTCCGCCAGTCACCGGATGATTGGCTATCGGTCAGCGCTTCTTTCGAGAAGCACGTGCTTGTATCCTGTCGATGTTTTTTTATTCCCTGTATGTGCCCATATTGTTAACTGTGATTCGCGCTAAAGTTGGGTCAAAACCACTTTCAATGTATGCATATTCTCTTTTATTGCATTATTTCAATTTAGTTCTTAGATAAAGTGTTGTCTAATTCTAAGGAATTCTGGTAATGAGCCTTATAAGCAAGAACTATTTTCTATTTTCTTCTAAGGCTCTCTAACCAATAAAATCAAACAATCACCACGTGTATTTGTTTACATGAGGTACTGAACATTCCTTGAATGAACTTTACAACCCATACTTCAGTCAAAGCTCTCTCCCCTTCGGAATGCGTGCATTCTTTTTCGTCATTCAGAGTTTCCGCGCACGTTCGGCATAAGGGGAATAATAACTTTTCACCACTCCGATAGGGCAGCACCGGGTGGTAGAGATCGGCCGGGGGTAATACCGTGAACTTTATTATTCGCTCAAATCCCGAAATATCAGGACACTCATTATCACCCACATAAACTTTCGGATTACCCACAGGATATTTTTTCACCTTACAGCAATAAGGATAAAGGGAGATTATATCGGTATACATGATACGTTCTCACCCTTTCACCTTTTTGTAGAGCTTCATGGCGTCGACTCTACCGCCATACAGGGCATCCCGCGGATGAATTGGGGATTTCTTAGCCATGATGTGCTTTTTTACAAATATATTCACCGGCGGGTGTTCTTTCAAAAACTCGCGCAAGCGGCATTCCCACATTTCATGCACTATATACCCAAGCTTTTTTAATCGATTAATTTTGTTTACACTACTCTCATAACGCATATTAAAAGTAGTGTACACGTCGTTATATATGGGGTTATCACGGTCTGTGGGGTAACACTCCCGGCATCCGTGGAATAGACACCCCTGGTACTCCCAAACACGTTTTGCACCATTATAGTGCGCATAAAAATCCACTTTATACCCACCTCTCACCACAACCTCTCGTCCGTTACCAGAATGCTGGATTCGTGTTTTTAATCTGTCGGCCTCGTACACGAGCCACTGAACGGCGCCGACAGATTGATTATCACGCCACCTGTACCCACTATGTGGGATAATACCAATGGTGTCTGTTCGCATGAACTTTTTTCTATACATTAAGTTGTACGCGCTGGCAATGCTTATACTTTCTAGGAACGGGTTGACGCCAGATATAACCTCAAACTCGTTCATAAATTTTATGCAAGCATTGCGCAGCACGTTCACATCCTTTATACAGTATTTAATAAGCTGTTCTTTTAAAATGAAACCCGTCTCTCCAAGTGTTTCCTTTTCCTCATTATACCAACGCAAAAACTTCTCTTTCTGCTTCTTTTTCAAGCCTCCCACATCGTAATATTCGATGCCTGGTAAAGCACCCCTATACTCCTGATTAGCTTTTGTGTTGAATAAATGAGGGAAATGACCCTTCGAGACGGACAAATCGAACGCGTCGCCTAATTTGGACAAAGGCATTGGTAAGAAATTTAGACTATCAATAAATTTTAAATATAAATATTCCATCGATAAAATTTTGCACCCCCGCATAATTATTCGCGGCGTCCACTCTTTATGAAGCATCATCGTATAAAATAAAATGGCCGTCGTAACCCTTTGCGTTATGAGCTACAACGACTATTTTATTTATTTCAGAACGCCTTTGTGCTAAATAATCTAAAAATTCGCCAATGCATTTGTCCCCATAAAATTAATGTGTTCTATCGCCGCATACACCACACCGTTCACTCGCACTGTTTTTACAACAGTAGCACACCTGTTGGCTAACTAACAGGTTGGGCTCATGCTCAAAAATACCACCGGCTACTTCTTTATCTTGGCGGCACTCAATGTCGTAAAACACTAATAGCCATTTCTGTGAAGTACGCGTTCGGCACGGTTGCATATAACATAAATTCCCTGACGGCATCATATTATTACACCCTGTGCAGAATACTTCCCCACAGACATGGGGATTCCGCTCTTTTTTCACCACGTAGGCTTTACGACATTGAGGACACACTTTCAGAATATCGCACAATGAAGCCTTATGGTTTTTGAGGCACTGAGCCCCATAAAAGCATCTATTGCATTCCCGGCAGTATATTACACTTTTCGTAATTGTGCATGGTGGTCTGTTCTGGCATTTATTGCATAAAGCTTTACACTTCCCCACGTGCCTGTCTTTTTGTGGCATTCTTCGCAATAGTAAACACATGAAAAGGCTGCTGTTAGGCTAGTGATGACATTATAATGGTTGTTAATATATAACAAATTAATCTGTTTGGCATGACCGTGACCCTCAAAAAATATTTTTCCCCCGATAAACCATCATACACTGTGATTTTATAATCCGCTAAATATGCCTGAATTTTTTTTTAATTCCGGTATCCCCCCGCCATTCTCTAGGCTAACACCAGCCTTTTCAATTAGTTCGGATACCTTTTGAAACATATGTTTTGCGTATTGATGGCGATATCTATCTCTTTCTTTTGTATCATTTTTATGTTCAATAAGCCCTATAGCCACCACCAGAGCTTGACCCAAACAATAGTATTCAGGGTTTTTAATGATTATAATGTTTTATGTATTCGTTTATGTTTTATGTATTTGTTTGTCAGAAAAATTCTGTTTCACCCGTCCCATACCAATAGGTAATTCGACGTGGTGAAAATAGAGAATAAAGCGATCTTGATATAAGAATGAAGTATTGGATTGAACTACTTTTTCTAACGCACCCCACACACTTTCAGCAGCCATATTATTAGCAGTTCGAAAAGACAAATAGAATGGTTTATCTGGGTGATTTTGGTTTATAAAAGTCAACCCTACACGATGATGAGGGAGCACTCCTCTCATTACATACCGTACCAAATCATTAATGCCGTTTTCTACTTATTCAACGGGGTTTTCTCCGTCTGGGGGAGGAGTTAATTCAATTGTCAGTAAATTCCCGTTATCTTTAAACTGTCTATAATATTGCTGAGATTCGGATATTATATTAAATCGCTCCATTTTTTTGCTGTTTATCTAACTTTTAGAATATTGTAAAATCGTTAATGCTTGCTGTTTTATCTTAATTGTGGTCTTCCAACTATAGAACGCCAATTAGTATTTTTTCTAATAACCTATTATTCTTAACGATCAACAACTATTCACTGTAATGCTATATTGAAAGCAATGCTTATAGAATTTTTTTCCTAATAATTAAGTATTGTAATTTTTTTTGCAAAAGTCTTCTCGGAAAAATCAGGTGTTTGCAAGAAAAAAGTAATTGGGGCTGTTCTCACTATAGAACGCCGATTAGTGTTTTTCCCAATAACGTATTATTCTTAACGATCAACAATTATTCACTAATTATTGTAATTTTTTTTGCAAAACTCTTCTCGGAAAAATCAGGTGTTTGCAAGAAAAAAGTAATTGGGGCTGTTCCCACTATATATCACCAAAAGTGTTTTTCCCAATAACGTATTCTTTCTAAACCTGTAAATAGAAAAAAAGGAATCTTACATTGCAAAATCATCCAAAAAACCACCACCGAAAATTTTGACAAAGTTCAAAAGTACTTAATTTCTTTAAAATCGATATTTTGCTTATTTTTGACCGCTGTGACTTCGGGTTTTCACGAACATATTCAACACAACGTATATTTCAAAAAATAATCGGTCTTGGGTGCGGTTATGAGGAACACTTAAAAATCCGAACCGAAAAATTTTACAAGGTTCAAAATACTTAATTTCTTTAAAAATCGAAATTTTGCTTATTTTTGACCGATGTGCCCTCGGTTTTCACGAACGTATTCAACGCAACGTATATTTCAAAAAATAATCGGTCTTGGGCGCGGTTATGAGGAACACTTAAAAATCCGAACCGAATAATTTGACAAAGTTCAAAAATACTTATTTTTTAAAAAAAATCGATATTTTGCTTATTTTTGACCGCTGTGACGTCTGGTTTTCACGAACGTATTCAACACAACGTATATTTCAAAAAATAATCGGTCTTGGGTAGGGTTATGAGGAACACTTAAAAATCCGAACCGAAAATTTTGACAAAGTTCAAAAATACTTACCCTTTAAATTCACTTCAATGTTCTCACACACTGCACACGATGTTGTATTTTTACAATCCAACGAATAACTGACTGAGAATTGCTTCGAACCTGAGCCCTTATATAGTTGTTCTGCTTTCCTCTGATTGGTTAAAATAAAACTCTTTTTCATTGGAGCAAAATCTACAAGTCAAGTACCCCTTGGCTAAAATAAAACTATTTACTATTGGCTCCAAACAAAAACGACGAAGATATGTGCTAAATATTTTCTAAGTCCATTTGAGCGTCCAAAATTCATAAAATGGCCCATATCTCGAGAACGGTCAAAAATATCAAAAAAATAATCCAAAAAATCTCCCCGTACCTCACACCTTGCCGTTTTTACACATGAAGAACCCATGGAACCATGTTTCAATCTTGTACGACAAGGGTGGGCCAAAGTGCCCAAAAAAACTTCGGATCGTCATATCTTGAAAACTGTAAGTGATAGAGCAAACATAACAGATTGAAGCACTGTTTCTCATCTTTCAGGGCGCCATTGCAAGAAATACTCCAGACAAATCGTCTAAGTTCATTTTTTGGGTGTGCAAAACTCATAAAATGGCCCATATCTCGAAAACGGTCAAAAATATCAAAAAAATTATCGAAAAAATCTCCCTGTACCTCACCCGTTGACGTTTTTACACATGAAGAACCCATGGAACCATGTTTCAATCTTGTACGACAAGGATGTTCCAAGTTGCCAAAAAAAACTTAGGTTCGTCATATCTCGAAAACGGTGACAGATAGAAATAAAATTTTAACGGCATTCGATTTAGGATCATCAAATGTATAATCTACCCACGTTTGGTAAACATCGCTCAACTTTCAACTTTTTTTCAAAAATCGCAATTTTTGACTGCTTTGTTCATACAAAAGAACAAGTTTTGAATGTGTTACATTGTCCACCAGAGAAAGGAGGAGGGTTGGGGGTTGCTACCCCCGTAAAAGAAAATAATCTCTGTTATGTTATAATAAGCCATACTCTTTTATTAGCTCTGCTATGTGGTATGTTAAATAGGTGGATGAAGAATGTGATATCTGCTATGCCATGTGGTTGTAAAGTGCTCATAAAAGGGAACGAGTCTTTGCTATGTTTAAAAGAGTGCTCATAAAAGGGAACGAATCTTATGTGACGGGGATCCGGCTCCAGCCAATCAGCGCGGCAACCCTAAAAGACCGTGCGCGTGGCCAGCCAATCAGCGTCAAGGGGGCGGGGTCCGTTGCAAGCCAATTAGCGTTAAGGGGGAGAGGGTCCTGCGCCAGACAATCGGCGGGGTCCCGCGCCAGCCAGTCAGCGCAGTAGATACTCCTAAAATGGAGGTCGTAAAAGAGCGTGACCAATCAGCGTGAAGGGGCGTGGCCAAGGGGGCGGGGTCACGTGACCTGCGCCAGCCAATCAGCGTGAAGGGGCGTGGCAGGGGGCGTGGCCAAGTGGGCGGGGTCACGTGACCTGCGCCAGCCAATCAGCGTCAAGGGTTTGCGCATGCGCAGTAGAAAAAAACAGCCCCAAGTGACCCCTCTCTACTACACAATTGATAGACTGGGTGAGTCTCAGTAGCGTGATGAAGAGAAGTTTGACACAATTGTTAGAGTGGGTGAGTCGCAGAATCGTGAAGAAGAGAAGATTGACACAATTAATAGAGTGGGTGAGTCGCAGAAGCGTTAAGAAGAGAAGATTGACACAATTGATAGATTGGGTGAGTCACAGAAGCGTGAAGAAGAGAAGATTGACACAATTGATAGAGTGGGTTAATTGCAGAAGCGTGAAGAAGATTGACAACAATTGATAGATTGGGTGAGTCACAAAAGCGTGAAGAAGAGAAGATGGATTCACAAAACAAAAATACTCAATGAACAAATGCGTGTTTGCTGGTAGTAGTGTTTCTTGCAGACACAGTTTTTGGGAGGGCCTTTGCACTTCCGAAGTTGGGCAAGTGCCCCTCTCAAGCTAAGAAAAAATAATTTGCTATCAATTTCAACCAATTCATATTTTTACGCTGCCACTCGGACAAGATTTCCTGCAAAAAAGCTTAGTGATGATGAAATAATAATAACAATTTTAGCATCGATGTGGCTATAGAATCAGCAACGCAATCAAGCTTGTTATGACCCCAGAATACGTCCTTCTCTGATTGAGAGAGGAGAGAGTATGCGTTAGAGTAGATTTAGTGTAATCATAAATGTAGACCCCCGCAGAGGAGTGTAAATGGGGCAATCAAGCTCTCTGGATTTTCGAAAGGGGTTCGGTTTTTGGTAATACATCTTTAAACGTTTTTGATTTACTTACTCGCTCGCAACAATATTTAATATATATCCTGTAGTTAAAAATCTGATGCCATAAGCGTCAATAATAATTGTTTTACAACACGAATTTTGTTTGTACCAAGTTCTGTATATTAACGATTTCGCTTGTGTATCAATCTTTTCCCTTCTCACTTGTGAGTGGGAAAAGTCCTGTGGGAGTTTTTTGTCCCATATATTAATCATTTTTAAAACAGGTGAATTATATAAATATAAAATAATTCTTGATTTTAGTTTTGTGCTCACGTCGGCACAGTTTCTAAAATCGTTTAATTCCTCAAAAGCTGCCACGTATCGGCTCAGTTACAACAAGATTTTATTTCTTTTGGTCTGGACATGCCTTGAAATCAGGAGATTTCAACTTGGAATAACAAGAGACCGTATAAATGCAGCCAACAATACACAACATTTTAATAGACTTAGTGTGTATGACATTACTTTCTATTCTACCTAGTTAAGTAATGTTTCATCAACACTTTTCATTGTCGTATTGTATAAGTAAATTTCATGAAATGAATCTTAAAGTTTTATATTCCATAGTTATACCGTGTAAGCTAAAAGATATGATGAGAATGAATGAAATGTTGTTATGAAGAAAGTGAGAAAAAAGGGAACAGGTCAAAACTCCCACAGACAAAACCCCCACACTCAAGAAATGTCAAAACGCTCACACAAACGGTCATAACCCTCTCACAAATGGACAAATCTTCCAAATACACGAACGGTCATAACCCGCACAGCCAAACCTCCCACACTCAATAAATGTCAAAACGCCCACACAATCGGTCATAACTTCCACACAAACGGACAAGTCTCCCAAATGCACGAACGGTCATAACTCCCACAGCCAAAACCCCCACACTGGTAATCGGTCATAAACTCCAACGGTCATAACTCCCACACAAATGGACAAAACTCCAACACAAAGCAACGGTCACAATCCCCACATAATTGGACAAAACCCCACACAAATGGACAAAACTCCCAGATGCAGATATTGTCACAACTGCCACACAAATGGACAAAACTTCCACACAATCGGACCGATCGTATGGGCGTTTTGACATTTCTTGAGTGTGGGGTTTTGGCTGTGGGGATTTTGACCTAGACCCAGAAAAATGCAGCAAACGCAGGTACACCCTTTTCTTTATTACGAAGCCCATTGATAAGATCTAAGATCGAACCAGAGACCCCAAGTCACTTATAATCTAGTAAATAATTTGTAAGAATGAAAGAATAATAATCTTACCATATACAGAAATCTACATGCTCCTTTTCATGTTTAGTCAGTGCCTTAGTTGTTTTCACCAAATTCTTTGATTAGAAACACAGATAGAGCTACAAACGGAAATAAGGAGGACTAATAGACATACAAGTTAGCTGAAGTACAGAATGAATAATAAATCCAATAAAATTAAAAGAACATTGGTAATTGAAAAAATCTGGAGTTTACAAATGAGGTTCGTTCCTTTTTCCTACTACAAATTATACTCCTACCACTCACAAAGGAGTAATTCCTATATTTAGGTTATTTAAAGCAATTAATCCAATAGTTCTCCAATTGATAGTAATTGTGATTGTGTGAACTGACTAATAATTCCAAATATTAATATTCAGTAAACAATTTATGGAAAGAGAAAAAGCCCAATTGCAGGTTAAGTGGTTCGTATGACTTTTATGCACGTGGTCAACTGTTCAATTTCCTCTGGGAAAGAACAAAAAATGATTTTACAATAATATATTTTCATTAAAACTCTGTGTCTTTTACCATAATGGAAATAGGCGTAGGACGCCAAAGTTAATTTTTTTTTATTTTCTTATTTCAGAAAGAAAGAAATGTTAGATTCCATTCTTTTTACAGTAAAGCAGCATGCAAAATCCCTGGTAACTGAAAATTGGATTTGTGTTGCTTATATTCATACAAAGAATTCGTAACATAATGTCTATCACCAGAGGAGAGAGATGTTCCACTAGCTTAAGGGAAATGAAGCGGGCAAGTGTTCGCAGTAGTGATGCTTTCTCTTCAGATAACCTTGATAAGGAGCATTTTGATTTCAATCAGAAGGTAATAGAAAAATTTACAACTGGAGAACAAAGGATTAGCTTATATTTTAAATTATGTAAAGTTTATTTAATTAAATAATTTAACTGTGTGCATGAGCATGTGCAATTCTCTTTCCTTTTCTTTTTCAATAACGCCATCTATCACGTCTCGCAGTACATGCTATATATCCTGAATATATCTTGTTCCAGAACATCGGTATATAAGTTTCGTATATAAATAGCGCACAAAAGTTCGTTGATAGTGATTATTAATTTTGTTTGATAAAAGAAAAGAAGCAGCCTGTATATTAAATCAATATTACAGATTGAACTTACAGATTGATAAATAGAAAATTGTAGCTTGAACAGACTTTCCTCTTCATAGGGTGTACTACTTAAATATTATTTGTTCACTTTTTTTTTTTGACCAGACTATATACTTTTTATTAACATTAAAATAAGGCGTAACAGTTTCTGTAACTTATTTATTTGTTCACCACTTAAGAGCAACAGGGGGGACTAGCTCATGCAAACATACTTTTCACATTGGAATATGTGCTTCTGCAGAAAACGAGACTCACCTAGTACATAGTATAAAATAAATGAAAACGGAAATAAAAGCTAGCACAAATTATTAATAATTTGGAAATGTCATCATCCAGAATAGTTTATGGGCTAACGTTTTAAAGTTGATCTCCCAAATTATGAACTTTACCGGGAAGTCGATAGAATTATACGAAATTGATGCATCAGAGAAACGAAAAAGGTATAAATGTTATCAGTACAGAGTTAGAACTTACGGAGAAAATTGAAGTTTAATCTTGTATAATATGAAAGATTGTTGTGTGGCCATACTATGAAAACTGATAATGTGTCAGTGTTTCCAAAGTCACTACCTTGGTGACTAACGTTGGAAATGTGTGTTGCAATAGAAAAGAGAAAGGTGATACTATTACACCACGTATCGCTCCTTTGGGGCTAGGGACTATCTTATATGAGGAAGACATTGATTTTAAAATGTACGGATGATATAATGCTTATTAATTTCATAATAGAATTGAATGAGTAATCAAAACATATCGGGATTTTACCTCTCTTGCGTATAATAATATAGTAATACGGAATGCAAAATGTCCTTCTTATCACGTAGTAACCCTGCAGTTCACTATGAATGTAAGTACGCCAAAGCTGTGCCCACTTATGGAAACTTTCTCCTCGTTTGCATTAAAGACACCATCGCTTATGCTCCCTCTCCCTACGAACCAGTACACGCTACAGCAGGCTCGTTTTGCTGCGTTCCACCCAAACTTGAACAGATAATATTCGTGGTATATGGGGCCACTTAGCGCTAGTTGATTTGTATTTTATCTACTGTAGTTCTTATGCTAAGCTATATGGGGCATATCCTCGTCGTAGTGATAAGCATGGTTGGACGAAGGCAAATTTTTCACCCGGGCAAAGTGATTTTTTGGCGCCCCTGTTGTTTCAGCCTATATTTTATATTTATGATAGTGATTTTAATATTTTAAATCAATTTCTCAAAAACAAAAATCAATATTCAAATATATGATGTAGGTATATTTAGCACCTATAATATATACATATGGTATCAATTATATTGTGTCTTTTATTAGACCCTATGCGTACCGATATGTACCATATTTATGTACCGATATGTATAAACAAAAAACAATATCGAGCAGCATTTATTGCAATTACAGATATATTGTTAATTGTTTTGTTAGATTTACAGTAATAACATACGGAGTAATTCTACCATTAATCCTACTATGTAAGTATATATTCTAATAACGCGAAATACGAACAAATAAATTTCACATACTGTGAACTTTTTCATGCACAGCAATATAAGCAAGTCTTTTTATGTACGTCCTAGTAGTTGATGTCCACAGCATTGATAAAACGTATCTCATGAATTTGTACAAAAGCTGAAAAGTTATACAAGACTAAAGCTTAATAACAGGTATTATCAAGTATTAGAAATCCTCTAACTTTCGCAAGTAGGTAAATCATATCAAAGTAAATTTAAGGAACTTTATGCGAAGGCATTCATATGTTTTTCCTCCATAAAAAAGGACCTTAAAATCTCCAATCTTTGACCGCAGTTGTGATTGTTAATAGCATAACAAAACTTTCGAAAAACTAAATAAAAAGTTTAATCCCACTATTACGAAAAGTAGCAACAAATTAAACGATTTTAAATATATTTGTTTTCAGCACATCAAACCAATTACAATATAACCTTCCGAGCCTTCTGTTTGCAAAATCTTTGACACTGACATCTATGGCAATGTCTGGAAGAATGTCGCACTTAATCGATATCATGGAAAGTCCCCACGAAGCGCTACTGCATATGAATAGATCAAAAAAATAATTAATTTTAATTTTGGAAAGCTTCATTTGCCTGAAGCCACGCTGACAGGAAGATTGAGAACAATTGACACATTAGGGAAATCTTCAGTCACTTTGTTACTCTCAAGTTACTTTCTAAAACTTCAAGGAGGCTTTTAGCATTTTCATCTGGTAGTAGGGAGAGTAAAACATACAATTCATCTTCAAGTTGGAAACCCTCAATATTACAATGGTCTCCATCTGTTAAACCCACGTAAAAGTCAACACATTTCTTCGTCACGGAATCGTTGCCTTCATTCTTGAGCCTGCATAAAAACCCAAATATTTCATGATGGTGGTTTAGATGACAAGACCATTCTTCTATTTAGCTTATGGCTTGATCCAAAACATGAACAGAAAAGCCACTTTGAAAGAAATTTTTGTATCCGCAATGCTCTCATCAGTGGCCTCATATTCAAAGTGACGTTAGGTTTCCCATAGCCGTAGGAAGTAGGAGCTCGATTTCGAGAGTCTCTGCTACTTTTTTTGCGTCCACTAGTAGCTCTTCAAACCCTCTACCCCTTTCCTTCAGAATGACGTTTCACTTTTGCGATCATTTCATCAGCTTTTGAAATGTCCATTTTTTTTTCTTTTTGAAGCATTTTGCTCACAAGATTGATTCTAAGTAGGATTGTATGACAAAGTACGAGACAGCAAGTAAACCTGGCAGTTTAGTTTCTAAGAAATCAAAAGTAAGTGATGTATATACTGTTCCCCCACTACCACTTTAAAAAAAGTAACGTATATAAAATTTAATAACATTCATTGAATGGGAAAAGTTCACAAAGAACATGGCTTATTATAAACAATACCATGTCCCTCTCCACTCCTTTTTCTACATACCATGTCTTCATTTGTTGATACAGCCCCCCCCCCCGTAATACTATGAAACTCTCTTCTTACATGGTGGAATGGAAAAAGATAATGTAATTAAAACCACTTTACAAGAATATAAATAGAAGTCAGTAGAAAATACGTTATAAAATATATTTTTAAAGCTCGTTTTGGTGACCCTGGCTGTGGAGTCTCGGGCAACTGCCCAGGTTGCCCGGCCCTTGGTCCACCCCGGGTTCATCTATTTTGCGCATTAATACGGTACCGGATAGAGAATAATAAAGCAAATCAACATATATTTGGGAAATACAGTTACAAGTTAAATAGAGAAATGTGAAATGAACACAATTGAGTAATGCATATTAACGTAAGAATACGTAATTAGGAAAACGTTTAAAAATGCTTCTTCGATACGGTGAGCAATCATCAGAACCTTAGCCTAGTTAAGCAGTAAATTGTACTTGAATTCGTATCCATAACTACCTTACCATGGCCCATGCTGTGCCTTCAATTCCAACGTTAATCGTTGTATAATAATGTAGCACATAGGTGGGTATAAGAATTTATTAAATGTATGATCAAACTTAAAAGCACATTTCAAGGATTTAAAGCTGTAGTCGTATCAACAATTTTAACACAAAATTAAAGTATTTACCATTTAGTATAGCCTATATTTTAACTACTATACAAAATGAGTATTTATTTTTCCTTTTACTGCCAACACCTACCAAACCAAAAGAAATATAAATTAATATCTACGTTGTCAATAACGTCGAAATAGCAATGTAATATTTTTATCTCACATATGCTGATGAGGACGAATGATATTTTCTCGGAAACCATTCTGTTGTCCTGAAAAAAGAAGAGTTGACGATGGACTTGTTACTCAGGAACTATTGTTTTATAAGTTTAAAACGGAGCCAGCGCCCGCATTGGACAAGTGATGGATAAAAGGCGGTCATCGCACCAGATTTGGACCGTTACAAAATTATGATATTATTTTTTTTTATCTTTTCCTATTTACATTAAACAAGTAGGAGTGCATATACCAATCATAAAATATTAGAGTGAATATTGCACTTTGAATTATAACACCTATTTTTTGTTCTCTTACCAAGGCCATTCGGCAAAATAAGGCTGCTGATATCTGCAAAATCTTAAAGAAATGCAGTGTTTTCAATTATTAGTATTTTGGGCGCTATTTTGATTTCATACATTATGGATGAAGCAGGTTACCAACAACAGATGAATGATTTACGCACATTTGTGAATTGCTCGTTTAGGTTGAAGGTGATAATCATACCAAAGTATGGTTATTATTTTACCAGGGATAAAAATTTAGCAATTTGTGATTAAGATCTGGCTTATGTTTCTACATTACAAATGATATGTTACTAAATGTGACAAATGATGGCTAAATGGTAAAACTCATATCTTTGGTAAGAGGTGTCCCTTGGGTTTATTTATTTAATAATTTTAAAGAAGGAAAGGGAAGGGAAAAAGAACATGAAACCAAAATAAGGGATTGGACAAAAAATAGATAACATAAAAAAACGAACCAATAAGACGTAAAAATAGCACCTTAATATTTGCTTAATTTTACTCTCATTTCTAGTCATGAGATTTTGTGCTTTTTCGAGTTTGTTGCGTATGTGTTGTTTTGTATGTCGTATGTTTTATGTTCTTGTGTTTACCTTTTGGTCATCTTCTTCTTTCTACTTTTCTTCAGGTTTCTCTGATTTCTGCCTGCATTTCTCCCCTGTGTGTTCTATTTCACATTTGCACTGTTTACACTGGCTTTTCACTTGTATATTGTACCTCTGTTCATTATCCTGTATCAACATTACACTATACTCACTACAGATATTGACACTGACTGCTTCTGATGATATATACAGGGGTAGCCAAAAAAATCTAATACTTTTGCAAAAGTATGAAAATCATACCTAGTATTATGTGAGGCCTCGTTTTGCGTCTAAAACAGCTTGGATCCGACGTGGAATGGAGGTATACCGCTCCTGAATCATGGTGTGTGAAGTTTTGTACCATTATTCCTCCAAAACATGCTCCAGTTTCTTTATGGATGTTGGTGGAGGGTAATGAGTCCAAACACGCCATTCTTACTCAGACCACAATGGGTCAATGATAATCTGATCCGGTGATTGTGGGACCCAGGGGAGGTGTGATAGCTCCTGGTCATGCTCCTCAAACCATTATTTCACGGTTTTGCAGCGTGACAGGGTGCCATATCATCTTGGTAGGTGGGGTCACCAAAAGGAAACAATATTTGGGCCATGCGTAGAACCTGGTCCCCCAAAATGGCCTTATACGCCTTAGCATTTGTCCTTCCATGCAGGGCTATGATGCGGCCTGCAAAAAAACACAATATCTGCCCATACTGTAACAGAACCAAACCCATGCCTTAAAGTTGGGAGCAGTCAGTCTGTATCATAGGCCTGCGACGGTGTTCTCCATACGTAAACACGACCTCGACACCTAAACACCTGTTGAAAACAAAGTGAAGGTCGATTCATCGGACCACATTACATGTTTCCACTGCTCATGAGTCCACCAGTTATAGTCATTGTACTACTGGATACTCCTCTTCGCATTTACTGCTGTGACCAGGGGGTTGGTGTTAGCGGCCCTGCATGAATGTTCCTTTTATGAAGTTCGCGTCGCACTGTTTTCGATGAAACCGCGTTCTGAAGGCCGGAATTCAGTTCAGACGTAATTTTCATTGCAGTGGTAATCTTTTTTAGCACTACAATCCGTTTTAATGCCCTCCGGTCCCTCTCTGACAGTATTGTCTATCGACCACTGTTGTGCTTTGCAGACATCGTTTGCCCATGAATTGTGTATGCCCTCATGACATTGGACACAGTGTCTTTCGATACCCCCACAATGTTCGCACTGTTGCCACTGAAGCTCCAACTAGACGGGCACCAACGATCATGCCTCCTTGGAAGTCTGTCAGGTGGCCCATTTTATCGCACCACTTTCACACCACGACACGCACAGGTGAACTGTTTACTGCTGACGGAAGAGGGAAGCTCAAATGACACATTGAAGACAAAAAACGATTGGCAACCGCAACACGTGTTGTACAGTGGAGGACCAAACTTAGGTGTCCTGTATGAAGTATTTATATTTGTTGTCTATCTCCTGTCTATATATATATTATAATCTATTATAATTCCTATTATTATTGAACTTAATAATTGTAAATAAATTGTTAGTAGTTGAAAAGAAGCTCATTGGTATATCGTTCACCTCCGGTGCTTGTGGTCCCTGGTCCGATTCCACCTTGCGCCATGCGCACTTTGTGGTGGACAAACACCGTGCTGGTAGGTTTTCTCGGGCTTTTCCTGTTTCCTCCCACTTTCTTAATTCCACAATTTCACTCATTAGCCTAACCGGCTTAACATGTGGGATGTAAAACTTAGAGATTTCTTTTCATTTTTATTTAAAAAACAGCGAGAGTTAAGAAACTATGGTATATGATTTTCTTCTTAAAATTGGAAAAGTTTAGAAGCCTAAGTTTTGAAGGTAAGTGGCCTTATCCTCGACGACAATGTATTTCTGCAAAGTGTACGAAAGCTGCATTTTATAACTGAAGCATTACTGGTATGAAACCATAACAAGTGATATTGAAATATGTATGATAGAAAAGCCCACATCGTTTTACTACCCTCGGTTACGCATATACCTACCGTTCCTGACACACCTGCTCTCTTCAGCTCACCCCCCCCCCCGTGGTACTGTGCCTCGTCCCACCAGCGTCCCTGACTCAATTATATAGAATTCGTGCTTTTTAGGGGCCACTAGCTCAGGTTGGTTTGTGTTTTTCGCACTGTACTTTTTATGCCTCTAACCTAATGTAACATAATCGAACGTAACTTAATCCATCCAAACAAATATAACCGATTGGAGTACGTTTTGGTACACTTTTTTTATTTTAAAATTGGTCCTGCGATACAGCAACAATTCAGTAAATTTAGGTTTCGTTAGTTTGGATAATTTTTAGATTAAGAGCTCTTACTTACTGCTAGAGGTGATAACTTGATTTTGTCTTGTTGTGAATACTTGTTTCTTAATAAGAGTGGAAAAGTGACCCGCAACGTTTCATTATGGCAAAAATACTTAATAAAGCGAGGCGGTATACAGGCTGCACCACTATAAAACAATCAAAAGAACGCTATTTGCAAGCAGAAATCTGTACTCCATGGGAAGAACGTCAGCGCGGAGAGACGTAGACCCAGTTTGAAACTTTTCGTCACCACATACATTTTATTACAACATTTATATTTATAATTGTTATTTCATTAATTTTTACTTATGAAAGTTCTGAAAGTATATAATACTTGCATGTTCCATTCAATTTCTTATTTTTTTGGTTTAGAGTGCTGGAATAAGGCAAAAAGAAAAATAAACTTTTGTAGTGGGTCACACTAGAAATGCAAGTATTATACTTCAAGAACTTACAATTGTACTCCTTGTCGAGAAATCATAGCATTGTGGAGGACTTAGGCGAGACTAATGTAAAAGGTGATGAAATTTTTTCCTTCCTCAAGGGTTTATTTCCAGTCCGCAATGGACCCATTTTCGACGGAGGCAAGAGATCGGATGCCGCCTGTGGGAGAAGCGGGAAGCGGAAATCGAAGAGAGGTCATTTCGAGCAATCGCCTAACAGCCGGAAAGTGCATAAAATGAGCTGGCGCCGACGCTTGAAAGTAAAATTTCCGAACAGTCGGCAAAAAGCAGAAAGGGTGCATAAAATGCGTTGGCGCTGCCGTCGAATTGTTGCCTTACCGAACAGTCGGCAAACAGCCGGAAATAAACTTTAAAAGCACCGGCGCCGTGGTCGGAATGTTGCCTTGCCGAGCAGTACGCAAAGAACCGGAAGTGAGCATTAAATGCGCCGCTGTCGAAAGAGGCCTTGCCGAGCACTCGGCAAACAGCCATAAAAGCTCAGTAAATGAGCCAGCGCAGCCGTGAAAATGAGGCCGGCACAAGAGGTCAGCAGAGGGTCGGAAAGAGGCATTTTAGACTGTTTTCCCGATTCTGACGGTCAGCAAGTGTTGGGAAAGGGCCTTTTTTTTACGATTTTCGACCGCTTGGCGCCTTCGCAAAAGGTTGGCAACTTTGAACAAGTAGATCATCTTGCCCCTGCGGAAGGCGAGCCGGCTACCTACCCGCAGCCTGCCACGGTCGACGACGTCAATCTGTCTTGCCGACCGCGATTTTCTGATGGGGTTAAAATGATTTATTCAAGAGATTATGTGAAATTATCTGTAATGGTTCCGTTACTTGGATTTACGAGAGAAATGGAACCTCACCGAGTAAAGTGATATACAAACAAATCATATAGTCATCGGCAACAGTTCCTCTGAAAAGTGATAGGATTCAGATTGTCAATGTTAAGTCAACTCGGCATAAACAACCTAGGCAGCTGGCTGATATTTAATTAATCAACTATGGAACAAACAAATCACCACAGTCTGGCATAGTAAGTTAATTATATTGTAATATTCCACATGGTGTTGTGTATAAACGATTCTACACTCCAGTGTTTACAAACACCAGCACGTGGTTTAGCAAGAGAGTTTCACACACCAGATGGATCTACTATAACCTGCAGAGTTCTATAAATTGGTTGGACGACGGCAATTCTGTAACCAGTACAATGGTGACCATCCTATTGTTTGCTTCGGAACATTAGGGAAGACTCAGATTTGATCTGAATACTCCCTTACCGCACAGTATTTTTATTAACTGGAAGTGAACTCATTTGCAATAGGTATTTGATTCTCTTATCTTCTAAGTTACTTACCCGTGCTTAACTGTATTTTAGTACATGCCTCATCCTAGATAAGGAAACCACTTTTCCTTAGGACGGTGCAAACATGGAACATAAATCTCACCCTTCTTCCAAAATACCACACCCCTCTAAATATTGTAACGTACCTACTACCTAACTACTTAGTCTTCGGTATCGTCACTGGGAGAGGGGTATAAAATTCCCCCTTCATGTTATTCAGTATAATAAAGGCAGGTTTTATTGGAAAGGTAGCGCATAAAAATTCCGATGTTACCTTAGTAGTGGTATTGATCCCAATAATTTTCTACAATAAGCAAATATGATGGCTCTTATCTTCGCATTCATCTATCCGTAAAATATAGTTATATTCTAGGATACAGAAGTGAAACTCAATGATTATAATGACATAATGATTTAGTAAAAACTCAACTGAATCAAAATCATGAAAAAGAAACAATTAACAAACTGAATATCGGTATTGGACCTTACATACTGCCATAAGGGCTTTAGACTACATTGATTAATCATAAGCAAATGGTCCAATAACCAAAATAAATAATTAATTCCAAATCACTAGTTTGAAAATTCCGACCCATAGACATCAAATATAGCTGGATACGACAATATATAATATATCTCACCAATATATTGATAGCACATTAACAACTTACTATTCCCTATATATGCCACTATCAATTAGACTTTTCAGACTACTTTTACAATATATTTCGGAAAATTTAAACCACTTCACCTTTTTTAAAAAAAAACTATTTGAAAAATACACGTATCTTTTCCAACTTTCGTTAATATTTTAATATCCCAGACAAAACCATTGGTATCAATCGGAATTATAACGACGTACATTCGATAAGTGACTTGAAAATTAACGTATTAGATGAACTATTCCTGTAGTTTCCAGTAGACTTATCCCCAGTTTGGCTTTCACAATGATTATGACGCTACCGCCTGTAAAGCGCTATAAGTATAAAATAATTCTACCGGTTGCCGCTAATGGCGCCACTTGTAACTAGTGCTTAACAGCTGACAAAAGTTTCCATCTTTTTCTTTTTCGAATTTTAAATAAATGTAACTCATTACAATATTCAGGACACATTACAAAGAATCCCGATAGGTTTTATGCTATTTGATCATCTTGCGTTATTGCATTCTTGGAATGCAGGTAAAAAGAAAGAGGTATTGCTTATGTATCCACAGGACATGGTCCTAGATCTAGTGTTACAGTTAAAGTCTCACAACCTATTACATTCAATCAATTATGAACAATTAAAAACTAAATTAATCAACTTCAGTAGACTAAAATTGCCTGCATATAGGACTGAGTTTGAACTTTTTCAGGTTCAACAGGGCGAAAAATAACCAATTAATGCATATTTCTTAAAGAAATTGAGAGTTATCCGAGAAGTTCTGCCTCAGACGACCGAGTAAAAGAAAATAAATTAATTAACATTAGAATTAAAGAAAAACTTCTTTTAAAAATCGCGCTAGAAATATTCACAACCGTTCATGATTTACAGACAAAATTACATAACCTGGAAACGGCGCACGACTTATGAAAAGACGTGATTATGTACAGCTACAACGAGCAATCTACTTATTTTGTGATCAAAATTCACCAGTTTGCGGTTGTAATTTTTCGGCAGTTTCTAGCGCTTCATTCCCCGTACATCATCAACAATTAAGTTATAAGTTATGTTATTCGACACCTAATCGGAATCAATACCAACAACCAGCTCCAATATTTCCTGTACATTCAGAACAACAGATATAGTGTGGCTCATAAAATCAATTACCTTTATATCCTCCTTCCCCCTAAGTTGGTAAGGCGCAATCCTCCTAGAACCTCTTGCGCCTAGCACATCTGGTACATCGAGCGCCAATTCATCATTAGACAGCAAAATCAAATGGCCGAATTATTTCTCTTGGCACCCCAAATTGCTATTAAAAGTTTACAATTAAAAGACGGGGCTTCGTAACGACCAGCACAGAAATGGAAAGAAACACATTCTAAAAATAATAATAAAAATAGTAGTATTCCAAGACCAGAGACAGTCACAGTTTGCGGTACGTACTTAAAAAGGGTCACTTTTCTAGCACATGTTATAAGAATAATAAGCAGGGAAACGTATATGGGGCCCCAGGAAAATTCTTCTCAAGAACATGTTCCGAGGGCTGAAAGTAAGGAAAGGAACAACAAAAAATTACAAGTACTAGACCTAATAAACACTTAATAACTTCACTTTATACTGTGGCTCCAGTAACCGACAGGAGAGAAAATATTAGATTGTTAAATCAAGATCATAAATTGTTAATTAATGTAATAAAAAAGAAAGAAATGTACTCTGTAATAATTGACACAGATAGGTCCCTCAGCCTATGGCAAAAATCTTGAATTCCGCCAAAAACAAACTTGATCTCTATTAGCACCAATCTATGAGAAATTGAGAATTTTACTGTAAATTTGTGTATATAGCTCAAATTCAATTCAGGATTCGCTCAAAAACTTGCTCTCACTACTTTCTATTTTTCTAATTTTTGCCTTTATTTTTGCCTTTAGAAGACATTCTAAATCGTTTACAGGCCAAAAATGATTTGCAAAGTAATACATTATCAGTATGCAAGAAGCTACGTCCACCGCCGTGTACAATTGAAGTTAACACTCAAGAAAAATTATCAGTTAGCGCAATTCATTGAATACACCACCATAAATCCGCTAATGTATTTACTACTCGAAAGGTTACCATACCAGCCATGACACATTTCTTTTTACCCATTAATGCCAAAAACCTGAAAATGGACACTGGGTATTTTGTTATGTCTCTATTAGGAAATTTATTTGAAAAAATAAGGGGCCGGTGCTGTGCCATCAGTTGTAGCTCAGAATAATCTCTAAAAATACTCATAGAATAATGTAACAATAGTGGATGGAACTGATGTACAACACGGTACTTAACAACGAAATTATGATTGAATTTAAATGAAATTCAAATGCTTCAATTTTGAAGATGACTAGTAGGGAAAAGGTGTGTGAGAGAGAGAAATAATTTATGATTGAAAGATAAAAAATGAGCACTAGTCTGATAGATCCATCAAGACTGGCGCCGTCCTAGTCATCTGGGATGATAAATGTTTTCACTTGGAGCAGCCTGTATAGCTGGACAGTCAACACCTGGATCTCTATCCTGTTGATCTGCAAGGGGCGTCAAGTTATCTCGTCTTCATGCGTTTCCAATGATGTTTTCCCACATCTTCATTCCACTAATCTCAACTGACAAAAGTATGCAGAATAGTATTCTTTAAACATGGAGTCGGTGGTCCTCCAATGGTGAGATCTCCTTGTCTCCGATGATCCTGCACCTTCCTCAACTTCGTGACGAATACCGCATGTTGTGTTCCTCGTAGTTTTGTCCAGCTCAAGAGTGATGACCTAAGAGTCCAATGAATGGGGAAGTATCAGGCTGTGCTTGAAGGTATGTTGAAAGGAAAGAAGGAAGCTAGTCGAGTTTATTAACAAAAATGTGTTTACAAAAGATGCCTAAAAATGTCAGTTCTAATCAAAGATTTCTTTCAGTAAGTTTTCAAAAGTTCATGTTTCTTTCGTTAGTAATGTAATTTAATAACATAATCGAGTTTAGTGAATTAAATTAGAGTTTATACAATTATCTCATCGTTACTTCATATCAATACACAGTTACTTCACACCCCTTCCTTGAAACTAAAAATACACGAAAATTTTAATTTTCCGTAGTAGAAAAAATACTGAAGAAATTCAAAAAAAAAATGTTTGTTGAAGATAAAAGAGTTCTTTGTATAACATTTTGTTTGTTCTGACTTAATCCTTGACTGCAAACTGCTTAGTGTGTGTTTCTGAGACAGTTCATGTAGTTCACTGGATAACCTTTGAAGATATGACGACAGAGTCTCTGGGAAGATGAAAAGTAAGAAAAATAAAAATAAATATTAGTGCTTGCATTGTGAGTGACATGTGTTTTGAGGTTATAGTGTGGAGTTCCGTTAGTGCTCAGGGAAGGGAAATAAAAGGTAGGAGTAGTACTAAATTTAATTATCAAAACTTAGATACATATAATGAAGTAAAATCATAATCAAATAAATAAATATTTCATAGATGTAAAATCGAATGTAGACCTCTATATATATATATATATGTGTGTGTGTATATGTTCGTCTAATGCAGAAAATAACTTCAATATCACGCGTGACTAATACGCGAAACAAAAAACGGTGTAATCCTATCTAGCTAACCAAAGATAGTAAAGTTAGACTGCACAAAAAGGGTACTGATTTCAGTTTGAGAAAAATGAGCTTTAAGTTATTTAGGCTTAAAGCGTCCGTAGACTGGAAAAGAATTCCAAAATATGATTATAGCCCCATATACTGGCTGTAATCGAACTATATGAAATCAGCACGACAAAACTATTCACCACATATAACCTACAACCCTAACTAACATATAAATTCTTCTTGTCTTCATCCTCTTTCTTCTTAAATTTTGTCCTTTTCGGGCATCGAATGCTGGACATCAATCATGGCATCGAATCCTAGACATATAAAAGGATGGATCATGGTTCTTGCAATCTTGACTTTAATCTTCTTAATGTATCCATTAAAACATCTATCCATATGCGTCTCGTTGATTTTCTTCATTCTTCACACACTCACATTTCAAAAAAAACTTCTGTAGTGATACGCTGTCCAATCAAATGAAATGGTACACTTCTTGAAGATACCAACATGTTCCAAATTTCGAAGTATTCCAAGTTTCAAAGTGTGCTAATCATATAACCTACAATTTATTTGAACTATTATTTCTACAGAAACCTATTTGAATATTTTTAAATATTCCACTCGTTAACACACGCATGCCGTGTCACTTGCATATGATTTCAGATTACCACTTCCTCGTTTCACAAGTGTCACCGTACAGTGTATGACCCTATTCATAGTCTCTTTAGAGTACCCGAGGAAACTCTCAAATACGATATTGCCCTCTACACAATGGCATGGCCGGGGATGGAACCAGGAACCCCATGCATCAGAGTAAGTACTGAGTATCTGTGATCCTTTACGTGCAACTAAACATGAGTTTAATAAGAAGATATACTATATATACTACCCATATTTACAAGAGAGTACTACTTACTACTCCGAGCAGTACTTCGAGATCTTACTGTATTACCTACCTAAAGAAAGCCTGCTCTACAGAAGCACGGATCAGAAATAAATATTATACATTTAACATGATTTTTTTCTTACTTTCATAATATTCTTAAATAGAGTAATACATATATAATACATAACGTTTTACTCGCTTTTTAAAGGGCGAACGAAATACTTAGATCGGTAATTGTCAATCTGACCCTATCAATATGAATTACGAGCATAGTATTTTTATTTAAAAAATAGTATTTTTCTTCTCGCCTGAAAATAACATATCAGAAGCTCTTACTGTTCTATTTCTTGGTCCTTCCCATGTTCTAAATCGCTGTGTTCTGTAAGTGTTAATAATAGCTTTTTTTTGCATTTCTACAATTCATTTTGCACAATGACATCAACTCTGAGTCGAATGACTTTGAAGGAATTTATATATACCACATTAAAATTGACAATGCTTTAAAGAGAAAGTAAATTTAAGTAAATATTTGATACGGAACTTCTTTTAGGATTGGAGACAGCTGTAAGTTCTGCACATTTACAGATCTCAATGTTCTTGAAATTATGAAGGGAAGAAACGATTACAATGGTATGAATGTCCTTTTTTTTAAATGCAAGATATTAAACGTCACGCAAAGTTACCTCATTTGGCAGAAGATAAAGTGCAATTTTTATGTAAATTTCAACTGTTAAACTTTAGGATGTATCTTATATTCCCGGCCTTATAGAATATATGACATACATAGTTTTACATATTATCATTCCGTATTGTAACGATTTCTCGTTAAATAATAAAAAAAGAGAGAGATTAAAGAGCATTTATGCGGAGAGGGATTTACTTAACTTCTGCGTATAAATATATGGTTTATTTTTGACTTATCAGGAGGCTAGCGCGCTATCAATTTTTAATACTACTTAGAGCCCCCCTTGTAGGTGCTGGTGAAATGCCGAACTAGGCTGAAAGGAAGAAGCGCGCTGGAGTTTGCCCAGCCATACAAGTGTGAAATTGGGAACGGCTAACACTTCGCCTATGAGCTCGGATAAGATTATAGTTACATTGAAGTGAACCACGAGTTTATTAAAAGTTATGGAAGTAAAATCGTATTGTGGCAATGAATACCGATATAAAGATATAGTGCAATCCGATATCTAAATGGTGTTAAATTACACTACACTCTAAATACAGTACCCACTATTTCAGAGGTACAAAACGGCCGTTTTGTACCCACTAATTTAGCAGGTACATTGTACCCAAGAGTTAGCAGGTACAATGTACCTGTGATTTCTTAGGTACAAATAATTTTATGGGTACAAAAGCTCCTAATTTCATGGGTACAAAACCTAATTTTATGAGTACATATATAGTCAGAAATAATATTAAGTATCGAATGGAGCTATCACTTCTTATATACCTCCAATCCATACTTAATATTGTTTCTGACTGTACCTATTATATTGATAAATACAAGTTGACTCAGTTAATACCTGTACATATCTCGATTACAGAAATTAACAGTACTTGCTTTCCCAGTCAACATTAAAAGTATATGGTAAAAATGTGACCGCGCTCTGCATAAAACTTAAGTGGGTGCGGGAAAACTTTCTGGCGATATAACGTGAGTCTGTTGGCCATTTTACAAGAAGAAGTATTAGTTTAATCTAAGTTTTAAAAGCTCTTAAATGGAAACAAGGGCCATGTGCATCATCTTAGGACTAGATTTGAATCTAAATTCATAGGCGAAGTCAGTTTTTCAGTATATGTACCCTGCTGCTTTTCAGCAACGAGTTTTTAAATGAGACTGAAATTAGGAACAGCATGCAGTTGGTTACAAAAACAGTAATAATGAAATACTTCTTTAATGAATTTCTCATGAAATGCTAGCACAAAATGAGTTGGGCTTTTTTTTTATTAAAATTATTTTTAAATAAATCCTACATAGCTGTCTCCAAAATGGCCTATAGAATACATTTTACTGCTAGAAATGTCGCGCATCCACCTAAACATCTTATAATTATACCTTTTTCACTTCAGAATATACAACATTCAGGGTGGTGGCTCTAACTTAGACTTACCTTGTATCATACATGGAATACTTTGTACCTAGTGACAATAATAGTCTTACCTATTGTTAAGTGCTCCACTCATTTCGGCACGGTTGTACGCATGTAATCATGTTTTGAACAATACACCATAATTCAACACAGGGATTGCAATCCATACTTTTGTGCAATAGTGTCCAAAAGATAATTGGCAAAAAAAAAAAAAATCCACACTTATTTCAAATAGGTCAACCCTATATTGCTAATTATTTTAAACACAAATATTTATTTGACCGTTATTCAACACAGGGATTGCAATCTATACTTTCGTAGTGTCCAAAAGGATAACAGCGAAAAAAGAATCCATCTTCTTTCAAATAGGTCATCCCTATATTGCTAATTATTTTAAATATATTTTTTTTATTTGAAATGTTTGCATACATTTTATATTAATGATAGCACTATACGGGTCCTACTGGAAGGACTCACCTCCTTATTATAAAACGCTGTTTTTCCGGGTTTCCTATAAGAAGTATCCAGCAAAGAATGAACAGCCATGTGATCTTACCCATCAAACATTACCTTTGGAAAGCATATCGCCTTTTGTGAACGAACAATCGTAACTTTTTTTTTTTCTTTCTTGTGCTAAGACTGGATGCCATACAGAACTGAAACGTTTTCTCCCTTACTTACGCTTTGCATTCTGCCATAAATATGCAAAGTTCTCCAGACTGTGGGAAAATAAAAGACCTTTTCGACGTTCTGCCCTTCTGGAAGGTTGTTTAAGTTACAAGTTTAGTGATCAAAATAATTAAAATACATAAAAATGCTACCCGTGATATTTTCACATCGAAGCTTTGCTTTTATCAACCCAATTAAAACAACATAATAGCTGAGCAAAGCACTACCTTTTATTAAAAGCTAAGTGTTTAGTTTTTAATAAAACGTACTTGTTTTGCTCAGCTATTATTTCATTTTATTTGGGAAATATGCCATATATTCTTCTTCAAGGTGCGCATTAGAAATGAAGAAAAAATACTTCAATTTGCGCGTGAAGACTCACCTAGATTAAAGCACCCCAAATTGAATAAAACAAATCCACAAGCTACGGGAAAGATTTCAAAAACGAGGTCGGACTGGACAGGTTTGTTGGAAGGGTGGAGGGGACGTTCTGATAGTGGAAACTTAAAGTGTTAACAGTTTATTGTTGACAACTTTTCCTGATATACATTATATAGTCTTAGTACATAATAAAAAAATATACCGTCTTAGTACATAATAAAAAAACATTATTTTAAAATGAAAGCCAAGTATATTGCTACTGTTTAATTACTAGTCCTCTTACAACCAATTACAATTTCAGTTTTTTTATAGTGTCCACAGTTCGCTGAGTTTGATACTTCTTTGGAAATTTATCATGAGTTAAAATAATGGTTTGTAATACTCCCAGAAACTGACCAAATGAACTTGGATAAGACAAATTCTTGACATAATAAACACATAGGAGCAGCAAGCAGGCCTCTTCAATATCACAGGTGTTATCAAGCTGCACTGTTTCATCACTTCCTGTCCACAGGATTTTGGACTCGGGGGCATAGAAAATGGCTGGTCCTGGAGGTTTCAAGCTTTCTTGAAACGTTTCCTATGATATATATGGAAAAGGAATGAGTTCAGATATGTTTAGTAAAACATAAGGAATAAAGTACATTTTTACATAAAAGAATAAAACCACCAAATAAAACTGCTGTGTAAAATATAGTTGTTTTATCAAGTATAACCACATCTAAATTGGAAAGTTGTTTACTATTGTTATGTAGACAAGTTAATTAAATACGACAAACAAATAGAAGCACTCCTTAGAAAGTTTAACAATATTAATTTTAAAATCGAGTTTACAAGATAATTTAAAACCAATATTATTTTTTTTCTGGGATCTGCTATGGCATAGCGCACATGTTCCAAACAACATTCTAAAGTAAAACCACTTCAAAGGAAACATACAACGTGATAGAATAATGTGTAAAACATGGAACATATGAGGTGGAAATAAGAGAAAACTTCCTTTTTAAGAAATTAATGAACATGTGTGGTTTCGGAGCTACAAACGCTCGAAGTTATGGTGGCATCGTCGCAAATGTCGTCATACCTCGACAAATAGTGGCGGCACGCGAGGTCGGTTTATAAAATCACAACTGAAATAGTACCCAATACATCTATATCAGCAATCCTTCTGATTGAGAAGTTCCGCATAGATAGGTCTTGCAATGTGAGGATTCCATTGTAAAGCAATCAAATGGTTTGATGAGATAAGCACAGAATATCTAAACAACAATTGCCGTTCACAAACACTGCTTGCTTAAATCGATGTACTGGGTTCTACTTCGAAATGAAATGAAATGAAATGAAATAAAATCTTTAAGTTTCACGTCCCACGGTTGTGCCGGTGCTGGTGTTGAGAAATGAATGAAATGGTGGAATGAAGAAAGTGGGAGGAAACGGGAAAACTGCGAGAAAACCCACGCACAAGGTGTTTATCCACCTCAAAGTTCACTTGGCGCAAGCCGGTATCGAACCAGGAACCCAATGCACCACTGAGCCACCGCAGCCCATTTTGGGTCCTACTTCGACTGTAATTTCTAAGTCGACACGATCTATATCATTATTTGTCAAGATACGACGTCTCTTGTGACGATCTCACCGTAATATTGAGAGCCTGTAACTGGGAAACTCCGTGTGTTTTGAATGTTCTGAGCTATTTTACTTTTTTTTTTTTTGCAACTCAACTACTCACACGTTTTGAGAACTCAATACAATTATCAATAAAATTATTTTTCTTTCATCTTACTTTATACATGGTATCAAATCACGATGATCCGGCAAAAAAAACTCCGAGGTATGAATTCGGATCGGAGTCCATCATTTGAGTACATACTTTAACTTCTTCAATTTTCCTTTACGCCTTAGTGGCGAACGGTGATAAAAGTATATGAAAGAAATTTCATCTTTGTGCACTATCATAGCTTCTGAAAATTTTAGATGCAGTAGTCTAGGGGAAAAATAGATCAAAATCGAATGACTTTGGAAGTTCCTTTCCCTCCTTTTCTAATAAACGGAAGTGGGCTTAAAAGTATCTTTTGTCTTAACAACGAAAAATATGGGGCATTTCTTTTCAAAAACAAGTACTGCTATTGCTACAACTGATACTATTCTTAATAAATAGGTAGTAGCGAAAATATGAAATATATATATTGTGTCCTATGCTGCATGAATCATTATCTTTCCTTAGCAGGACGGGTGAGAATGAAAATAAAGTTACATGTACTTAAGACCTTCAAATATCCCTGCTAAATTGAAAGGGACGACATTTTTAATTCCATAAGTCTTTCTGGAGGGTGGGGGGGTAATATCGAACAATCTTCAAACTGTTTTTTCTTTAAAACAAGACAAAAGGAAAGCTCATATCACTAAAAACTCAACGTACCAAATTGATACATCTGTTGGATCCCTTTGGATGGAGATATCGTTCCAAGGCCACCAAGTTCTTTTCAATATTTAAAGCATCTAGCTTATTCACTGCAGCTAGTAATTTCTTTTTCATTGCGTCCAAACATTTGCCAAATATTAATTCGGCTTCGGTTGCTAACTGAAACAAAAGATTAGTAGATTAGCACACCGTATAGAAATATTCTTTGGAAAAATAATATACTTTGATTTTTTTTTTTTAAGTTATGACATCTTTGACATTTTAGTATGCTACAAAACTGGTAATTTTACTTTAGATATTGGATACGCTTATTCTTGTTACAACTGTATTTTTGGCAGGGTTTACCGAAGTGAGCTGACCCTACTTGAAAAAAACCCGCCGCAGTTTTTGATTTTGTAAGTATATTACTTGTACAGCGGTGGACACTTCTAAATGGTACACCTTAGCCGTAAATCTCCATATGACTGTACCATTTAGAAGTATCCCCCGCTGTGCAACTAACCTGATCACATTGAAATTGACTGTACGAAATTTTGGACTTTTCTTTCGAATTAGATGCTTTAACGTTAAGGTATACTACAACATTCAATATATACTAATTAAGTCTTTTGTAAGACTTTAATAAAGATATCAATTTCACTGAATGAAAAAAAAAACTTGAGATAATTATAGGGCCTACAGGGTGGTCCTAAAGTATTTAAACATCCCTGCATTGATCAAATATAACATTCTAGCTTATAGGTTTATTTGCTTCGGCTGTTCCGAGCTTAAGATTAAGAAACTAAGTCTTTATGCAGCAGTGAGTAGAAAATTGTTGCAAAATGTAACAATGACAATCTTGAAATATAAATCATATTTCAACACTTTTACCCCAGAAACATTTAGATATACAGAAAAATTAAAAATAAAAATTACTAACAAAAGACGAGTTCGTACATTTATTGAAAAATGTAGCTGAAGTAAACACGTTTGCAAACTATTCTTACCAGTTTATGGTGGAGCAAAAAGCATGGCATTACGCTTACTTCCTTATCTTTTCTTGAAAGGAATGTCTTTCTTAGTAAAAACTGCAATCTGGTTATATTCGTTGGAGTTAAGGATTGTATTGGTGTTGCCTGGAAAATTTAGAGAAAAATAAAAATAGAGGTTTCAAAGGGAAGATAACTACAGAAGCTGCAACATCTAGTAAGAAAATGTTCCAAGTTAACTCTTATTATTGAAATTAATCTATTTACATCTAATAACATCTTGAAGCAAACTCAGAGCATGATGAAACATAATACTATAGGTGACTGATAAAGTATACACATCACAAAGGAAGATATTTCACTTCGAATTAAAAACACTAGAAGATATTTCTACAGATATTAGTTGCTTTCATGATCAATTACTTGAACACAATATATTGCAATATACTAATATCAATTCTCCTCTTCAAAGTTAGTGGTACTTGGTTTGTAATACACGTTATCTTGTACAAAAATTCAACATGTTATAGTGTTAAGTTCCTACACGTCTATTAAAAAATAAGAACTTCTATTTGTACTCCTCCCTCATGCTGTTTTCTTTTGCTGAACGAGAAACGTCTCTCGCAATATTAATAGTTCTGTCAGTGGTAAAGCAATTTGTCATAATTATTGAAATATTGTCCATCTTTACTACGATTTAAATATTAAGTCATTACAAAATTATACAACAATACAAAAATTACTATTAAATCAAATTGCGCGGTCCCAAGCACTTCTATTCCACCGAAAAATAAAACAATGAAATCTGAGTGTAACGTCCCACAATTATACCCGTTACGCTAAGGGAGACGAAGATTAAAGCAAGTGAATGATGGAAGAATTGGTGGAATGATAAAGTGGGGGGAACAAGAGAGTATCCCTAGAAAACCCACGAGCACAATGCTGTCTACCACAAATTTATTCGGCTGGGGCTCGAACCAGGCACCCCACGAACGAGAAGTGAGTGCTATATCAAAGCCACTGTACCCCCAATAAAAATTTAATAATGCACTTCTGTACCCTACTTCCATATAATCAAATTTTACTAAAATATACGGATATTGTATAAATAGGCTATTCAAAATCTCTTCCCAAATTTACTATAATTACTGATGACGATTTTAGCGATATCCGAAACATTGATGTTGCGATTCCTATTAAATTTAATTTAAAGTAATAAAATTCGCAAAAAAATAATATGAATAATAGCAAATAATAATAATAATAATAATAATAATAATAATAATAATAATAATAATAATAATAATATTCGCAAAAGATACGAAACAGTTAAAATTTCGTAGTGTTAAACTACCACAAACTATATTAAACAGGTTAAAAGAGTCAGCACTGATCTTAAGGCATCATCACAGCATTTGCGTCGTACGACTGAGAGAAACCAGTGAAAAACTTCAGTCAGGATAGGCGATTGTTGATCGCGAACCCAGGACCTTTATAATGCGAAGCCAACGCTATACCAATTGAGCTATAGTCACTCGGTAATGTAAAACAATACTTAATATGATTACCTCTAACTCTAGTAAGCAGTCACATACATTTTCTGTTGAGCTTGTTGAAGGTGAGCTAACATCAGATGCACCTGCCAGCGGTTCATTTGGTGCGACACGGATTTCTTTATATTTTGATCTCAATTTTTGTCTCTTTCTTCGCTGTGCTAATCTTCTTATGAAAATACCCTACAAAAAAGCAGAGGAGAGCATTTTTACTTTTGTTTTACCAATGATAAGCTAATTCATACTTATAAATCAAATGCTACTCCGCTTTAAAGCTGAAGCAACTCAAATCACAGTATCTACGAACAAGTAATTGGTCTATTACATGATTTTTTTCTCTGAGGTCATTACTGAGTTGATACCTCTTGCTGTTATAACAGCAGCTAGCCTTTCCGGAAGGTTCTTAACTAGGTTCTCAAGTTCGTCGGGGTTGGACAGTTGGGCACTGGAAGCTGCTCGCATCCCCCGATACCTCACCCACAGATCTCTTACCAAACGTGTTCTTTGGGATTGAGGTTGGTTTCTCAGGAGGCCGAAGAAAGTCTTGAATACTGTTCCTTTTATACCATGGCATTATTTTGAAACTAACAATAATCCATTCTTTAAAAGTGACATAATATTGAAAGCACTTCATTGCCTAAAAATTTACAGTACGAGAGTGTTTACGTTGCCCCGAACCACCAGTGGTCCTACAATGTAGTTGGTGAAACACTAAAATATTATGTCACGACCACCAACCTTGATGGGCTTTACTTACTCTGGCCTAAAATTACCTCCACCTTCCACCTACGCAGGACGAATGTCAGAATTGGTTGGGGGCCTGTTGAACTTAGCGGCTATTCCCTACTGGACAACTCACTAAGTGATATTCCACGATTACATCCTTATCGAAGTCCAATATTTGTGCATCACGCGCCATATCCTTTATAGCTCGTTGTGCAGCTTTGCGAAACATGGTTAAGATTACATGACTGCCAAACGAAGGCAATCACCAACTACCATAGTGTGATCAATAATTTTTGGTGGCTAGCTATTCGAACGTAAATGTTTTATTTTTTATTTAAAAAAAAAACTCTTAGAATTTAGTGAACCCTTACGAAGTTTAAAATTATTCCTCTCCAAAGTGTGTTAGTTCAACTTGAACTTAGTAAAGGTTATATATTGTTACCCCACGTGCGCGAATTGATGATAACATTAAAGAATAAACTGCTGTTTCATTGCTTATGCACTAACATGAACTAATCTAACCTTCATAATTCAAATAGAAACAGAAACAATTTATTTTTCCCGTGTATCAGGATATGTGGCACAGGCATGTAGAACTGTCCTTTCACTTCATAACCACACTGAATTATTCATGATTCTTGAAATACACTACTATGATCCTTATTTTCAGAGTTAAGGTATGTCACTGGATGTTCCAAGTAATAAACCGATACTTACCATCACTAGTCGTGAAATTGCTTTCACTATAAATATGGAGCAGCGGCTCCGAACTTGAAAATTCTACAAGTTAGGAGACTCGGTTTCTCCTCTCTGTTCATTAAAAAAAAAAAAAAAAAAAAAAAAAGCAAATTAACAATAGTTAAATTTTGTAATGAGATAGACGCTTAGGAATATCTATCGACTGATCTACTTAAGGTTTGGAAACATTTTAGTTTAAGCGATAAATTTTAAAACCTAACATCATACTGTAAGGGTTTTCCAATTCATTGCCTAAATGAAGTCACTTCCAAAACTGAAGTAGTTTATTCAATAGATATTCGTACGTATGATTGGAGACGTTTTTCAAAATTTCAGTATTGTTCTTCATTTCTGCCGTATTGTTAAAAATCTAAAGCAATGGGAAGGGGGAGGGGCGTAATTACAAAAACTTTTGAATCTCTATTTGATCCATAATATTTCCAAAGAGAATCAGGTTTATTGGGAAGAATTCAGGCAATTTTATTTTGAATCTAACATTCTTTAAGTTGGCGCATTTTCTAAAATACGGTAATAATAATTGAAATATACGTACAAATACTGGAGCGTTCTCATTTATTCTCTTCTGCTGTCTCTTCCCTTCAACGTCCCATTTCATATCTGGATATTTACTGGCTAAAGCTATTCCTAAGTCTCTGTAGGCCCAGCGATGTTCTTGGTGGTTGCCGTTCACAATGAGGTTGTGATCACTGAAATCAAATGTACGACATTATTCACTGAAAGGAAGGTAATAAAAACTACAACTTTAACTATGAAATAACTTATCACTCTCGAGTAAAATCGTTGTGGTAAACTTGCGGTGAACTGAACTGAAATAATAATCAATATTGAATTGAAACAATAATCATTATGATAAGTTGTCTATCAAACTGTAACTGATAAATTGTACTTTCGAGAAATGGGAATAAAATATCAATTATATGAATATGCTGAAAACCGCAAGTTACACAGTGACGTTTCAGATAGCAAAAGAAGCATTCTCGAGTGTAGTTTTTCGATTACATTTCACGCTGAAAGTAAACATATCTTTAAAGTAGAAAAGTTCGGTTGTGATCCTACTAAAAAAAAAAAAAAAAGTTATGTCTTTAAACTTATGTACATTCTACAGTACACTGGCTAGACCAAGTGTTTTCCAAGCTACTCGAATTAATAATTACGAACGTACAACAAAATCGTTGTAAATTTGTTGTGTGTAAGTGGTACTAAAATATGTTAATTATCTAAATGCGTACATAGATCTAATCACTACAGGAGAGAGAATAGTATGTATACATTTCAAATCAATGAACACCTTGGAAGCCGAACATATTTAAATCTGGAATTACGAGTTCAATGTCACGGACTTTGACTTTATAGCTTTTTGGCATCTTTCGCTCAAGTCGAGATGGATTAGATACAGTATGAGGAAGTTATCGACTGAAACGTTACATAAGCTGCCATCCCTGAATTACAAGGCATGGGTATCTGCCATGGAAATCGTAGGAGTTACAAATGTGATCTTCATGTTTCTATATTCCTGTTGGTATCTAGAGAAACGGAGTATAACTTATGAAAAATGTGAATTCTTTGTTCCCGAGTAACTGCACTATGATTTATACCTGCCGTTCTTTTTTTAAAAAATAAATAAATTAATAAAAATATGTAAGACATAAACTACTATGTTACTAGCATGCTACTGTGGAAACTGCTTGAGATAGCCATGTTTTTGATGTCTCTAAATATCCCATCACTAAATAAGCAATAAAATTCCGCTACATTTATCTTCTAGTAACCTGAACTAAATCGCAAACATTATCCACAAACAGTTCAATCTTTGCAGAAAGAACAATTTATTCCTATTATCGTTTTAAAACCGACTGAATTCTCTTACTAAGTACCTAGGTATATTATCCTTGAGTAAATATTCTAACTTAGATATAATGTAAAACAAAGGAACAAGCAACTGTACAAAATGATATTCTTATGTAAGAAGTAAATATATCTTAGAAATACATAATAGATGTAGACAAAATAGATAATATTACTTGAGTAATATTTTAAGCAAAGGTACAAACAGCTCTACATGACGAACTATTTCTAAATACGAAATTAATGTATATTTTTAGATAGCGAGTGAATTGCAAATAGGAAAAAATAGATACTTACTTCAAATGTTCAATCAATTCTGTTTTAAAGTGACTACTTCTTTCAGCATGCTCCTTTTCTGTCATCTCGTGTCCCTCAAGTAGCTGCATAACATATTTCGATGGTTTAAACGATTCCAAACGGAAGCGGTCTTCGATGGTACTACCTGGTACTGAATGTGATAGTTCATCGCATAGATTGTCTCTATTTTGCCTAATAGGCAATTGGTTGACTGAAGCTAATTCTTCATTTTCTTCTTCTTCAACTTCTTCTACTACCAAGTTGTCATCTATATACTCCATCACCTTCATACAAAAGATACAAATGCTCACATTTTAATAAATGTTAGATGGACGTTCATTAAGATTTATCACTCATGTTAACGTTTAACAGGTCATTCAATAAGTCCGTAGGATAAGTAAGAAAAAGACAAAATTTTGACAAAACTCGATTTCATTATTCAACATAGTTGCCTTCGAGGGCGATATAATGAGTATAGTGATTTCCCAACTTTTCGATACCACTTTTATAGTACGATTTCTCTTTCTCGTCAAAATAGGCCTCAGTTTCAGCGACGACTTCATCATTGGACTTAAATTTCTTTCCAGCAAGCATTCTCTTGAGATCTGAAAACAGGAAAAAGTCGCTGGGGGCTAAATCTGGAGAATATGGTGGGTGGGTAAGAAATTCGAAGCCCAATTCATTCAATTTTGCCATCGTTTTCATCGATCTGTGACACGGTGCATTGTCTTGGTGAAACAACACTTTTTTCTTTTGCAAATGTCGCCGTTTCTTTGCGATTTCAGCCTTCAATCGATCCAAAAGTGCACAGTAATAGTTGCTGTTGATGGTGGTTCCTTTTTGGAGATAGTCGATGAATATTATTCCGTTCGCATCCCAAAACACAGACGCCATCACCTTACTGGCCGATTGTTGCGTCTTTGTTCTCTTTGAATTCGGTTCGTCGACTGCTGTCCACTCAGCTGACTGTCTTTTGGATGCTGCTGTGTAATAGTTAAGCCATGTTTCATCCATTGTCACATATCGACGATAGAATTTCCTTTTATTGCTGTTTAACAGCGCCAAACACTCCTCTGAAGCATCGATACGTTGTTGTTTTTGGTCGACTGTGAGCTCACGCGGCACCCACTTTGCACAGAGCTTTCGCATACCCAAATGTTCGTGTAAAATGGTACAAACTCTACCATCTGATAGCTTTACAATGTCAGCTAGCTCGCGCATCTTCAATTTACGATCGTTCATAACCAATTTGTGGATTTTTTATGTTTTCTGGAATAACAGCCTCATTTGGGCGTCCACTACGCTCTGCATCATTTGTACGACCACGTCTAAATTCAGCAATCTACTTCTCTACCATTTGTCTTGATGGAGCAGAGTTCGAATAATGTTTATCAAGCCATTGTTTGGTTTCCACTGTAGCTTTTTCATCAAAAAGCAATGCTTTATTAAAACTCGAAATTCACTTTTGTCCATTGTTTCTGCACTAACACAAGTTGCTTCACACAAAAAGCTATAACTCACGAATCAATAGTCAGATTGCTGTCAAATGTATACACGTATTGTTTGAAGGTTAGTACTAAATAAAAATCATATGGCAAACAGTCTAGTAACGTCATCTCTGTGTCATCCTACGGACTTATTGAATGGACTGTTAGAATGAAACATTTTACAAATTCTATTCAAGGATTATTATTAAGAATGTTTATTTTTACCATTAGCACATTCCATTAACTTGGCAAACTTCAAAGATTTTTGTGATGGTTCCTTTGTTCAAACGTTTAAAAATTTCTGTGTCCAAATTTATTGCATTTATTTTTGATCCTTCGAAGCATTAAACAAGTCAGAACACTTCATTCACTGGTTTTCACCACTAACCAAATCACTATTATACAACGTTGGCAAAATGACAAACTTCTTGCTTTCGTCTGTGTAAAACAGCATTGGCCAAGGTGTATAAAGGTCTGTGCCAAGAACATTAATTTCCATAACCGAAACATCAACTTCTACAGCATTGGCCGATTTACAATACTGTTTTACATAAACAATGTTGCAAGTAAAAATCACTTTTTCTTCACAATAAATAATTCGAGATATCATACCAAACGAGTTTCTATTACTTACCATATTCCCCACGAATATTATATCACCAAGTGTGAATGGTACGTTGTTAATAAACACCTTTTTAAGATGAAGTGAACTTTTTCCAATCAATTGTTCACAATTATCAATACCGTTAACATGTTCTTCCTCAACAATAACATTTTTTGCACCTACAGTGTGAACTTTTACAGCAGGTTTAAATGCAAAAGGCTTCACTTTCCCTGTAGCATCCCAGAAATTTGCTGTAAAATTAAACTGAAAATATTCACTAACTGAAAAGGACAAATTCTTGAAATTAAAATACTTCTTATTTTTCGATACAGCATTCTTAGCCTCAAGCCTCATTGTCCAATGATGTCGTAACGGACCATATTGCCTGATTTGCTCACACACATGTAATAGCATGTGGTGTTTTGGTATGATATTGTCAGCGCCATAACACTCAACAAAATGTACATGATGTGATGCTATTAAGTTCTCCAAATATTCTAGCATATCCATATGCACTGCTGGAGACAGAACAATTTGTACAATTTGAACCAACTCCACCAAGCACTCGAGAGAAGCAGTGAAATTATTTCTAAAATATTTTCTTAATATCCACGGTAAGTGCAAAAGTAAATTCAAACAAGCGCTACCGGATAAGCTAACTTGTAAAGAGGTATCAATAGGTCTTGGATATAATGATTTACTCACTGAAGAATGGAACCTAAAGAGCTGTAACATTTCATTAACTTCAATCCTAGAGAATATTCTAGCTTCAATTGATGCTTTGAGGAATAAAGAAATTTCCCGTGGTGCCAACCCTTCTAAAAGAATATGGAAAACATCATATAATAGATCCTTGGTTAAAGAGAAATACGGTAAGTCAGCAAATATTGATTGACTATTGATGCCAAAGTCTCTTGATAACACATTTCTCTCTGCAACAGTTTCACAAGACATTAACTGGTGTACTTGGCATCTTATTTCGTCATCAGTCCTTAAGATGCATTGTCCATGATATGTAAGCTCTTTATATTGAGCAGGAGTAACCTTACATGTCCTACACGGCTGCTTTACTGAAGGGGAGAAGCCTTCCTTGAATCCTCCAATGTTATGGCAAGCAAGAGAGTCACCGGTATAAGCAAGAAGACATCCATGGAATACTTCATCTCCTTTATCTGTTTTGAAGCTCATTCCTGCAGTTCCCATAACATTTAAAAATTGAAAGAAGTCTGCCAATAGAGTTTGCTTATTCCCCAATGTTTTAATATCCAATGAATTTGATACTGCAAGTAAATGAATATGACTGAGCTTAGACCTTAAGTGGGTAGGGAGATTAAGAAACACGACATAGAACATCGTAATTTTACCCCTATTGGCACGCTTCATACCTAAAGGATTAGCTAACTCTATCTCATCATGATATAATAGCAATTGGATCACATTTTCAGGGTACTGCTGTAAAATTGGATGATTGCTATACCGCTTCCCACTAAAGAAATCAAAAAGGACACCATCACTATTTTCAGACTTAAAAGGATTACGGAAAAACTTAAGATATTCTGGCACTTTCATTAAGTTTGAAACTAGACTGTACATCTGCACAAAATATCCTTTTTTCCCTGACGATAAAACACATTCACTTGGAGGTATATATATACCACGCTTCTCATAAAATTTCTTCCTCTGATAGTTTGTTGCTAATGCTGTGAAATCTGTACTAACATTAGTCGTTTGAAACATTGCTCCTACAGTTTCTACTACACTGTTAACTAAACACTTTTGTGCTCTATATCTACCTTCCAACTCTAAACACAAATTTGCCAACATGTCATTTTGTACTGTTGAAATGTCCCTTGAATTATCTACATTTTGATTGAGATAATTTTCAACTACCTCTGATGAAGTCTCATTTGCATAAAGATTACCACACATAAGTTTTTGGAAGCAATAACCCACATGTCGCACAAATGCAGCTTTAAATTTAAATTCAGCGTTACAATAAGAACACTTTAATTTTCCATGACTCGTTACCATATGTTTGACGAAAGTTTCCAGTTTTTTTGTGTAGAACCCACATATTGAACACTGATGTCTACACTTTTCAGTGATATTCGCGACCGTCATTACCTGTTCACCAGGCAGATGAAAACTTGCTGATGTTCCCGCTACGGTGCTGTGATCAGGTATAGCTGCTGTGGAGCTCCCACCGCTTGGAAGATGTCTTTCTTCCTGATCTGAAAATTATTTAAACAAATTAGCATCATATGTAACTTGATAAACACCTGTAAAAATTTACACCTACAGAAAGTGTTTTAATTGAAGACTCCAGAAAAAAATGTATTCCCAGTACAGAGCAGGGTGGGGTTGACCGCAGCGATAGCGTTACTTTAACTTTTACAGAGTTCCACAAATTCTGTAATACCAATTTTCTCTCCAGTAGCCACTGTCTTTCCCATAGCTATCCTCACGTCTCCGTTTTATTAGTGACTTGTTCCTACTAATAATTGTTAATATTGAAACAGACTATCATATAAATACAGACTGAACACACAGAGGGTGAAAAACATAGTAAACATTATTTCAACATTCAGATGTATTTTCTTCTGGTCAGCGTGGCTATTGAACTTGCTTTCATCCCTATCGATGATACCTACAAGAATTAGCATAGCATAATATGGGAAAAGAAAAACAGTTCGAAAGAAAGAAGTATTTTTAACAACGTCGACCTGTTCCTCAAGTAGCACACAGCCTAACAGTTCGCACTGTCGCTATTCGAAAACAAAGTCTCAAATTAAAACACTTCCCACAAGTGGGAATGAGGAACATATAGCAAGAAGCACAAAATAGAAAATTTAAGACAGAATTAAATACAGTAACCGAAATAACATCATATGGCTTATTCTGTTGACTCTTTCAAGCGACAAATTTTGTGGTTCATCTTTTCATAATTTTTCTGACCATCTAAAAATATGTATGCAAATCCCTGAAGAAATTTTCAAATTCTTCCCTGGTGAAAACTGATTTATATGACGTTCTCTGACTTTCCTGATCTGCGAGAACCGTGATTTTAGTCAAATAAAAGACAGACGGTCATTAAGACATGAAAAACCACAATTTTGATTTTCCTCATTTGTTAATATGTAAAAGTAGATTATGAGACATAAGCATTGTGCAACTTTCAGTCCTCCAAAAAAATGTCTTCTTACCGGCATGTATCCCCAAAGATCAAGGTCGCGGACTCACTTGTTAGGGAAAACATGAAGGCATATATTAATGAAAGTAGAAAACAACCGATTTAAACTTACTTTTACACACCAGATCCTCTGTAAGTGTGAATTCCATAACTTACAAAGAGTGAAAAAATTTCATGGCTGGACCGGGACTTGAACCAGTGATGTTCAGCATACCGTGCCGGTGCGTTAACCACTACGCCACCCAGTCCGCTTCCTAAAACAGTCAAACAGTCTCTCACTCCTGTAGTCGGTACTCTCCACTCCGAATTAAGTTTAAATCCATTATTTCCTCCTTTTATTAATATATGAAATCACAACTGTCAAACGGTGTTCTCAATATATGGACAATGGATTGCCCAAGCACAGCAGCTAGGCTGTGATACAAGCCATCTGGTCTGAGTGGAGAGCACCGACTGCAGGAATGAGAGAGTGTTTCGCTGTTCTGGGATACGGAATGGGCAGCGTAGAGCCCCGTAGAAGAAATTGCGAGAGAAAATTTCGAAATATAGGCGAAGATAATTTCATAAGAACACCTGGAGGTGAGAAAATTTAATATTTAAAATGTGTTCTATATTCTCAATCAATAATTAAAACGAGTCTTACCTATTAGCACATGTTTTAATGGAGGATGGGCACAATCCATGCACCACCCCATGCTGAGAACTGCCGATGCTAAACAACTCCCTTCCATATCCCCTACAACAAGGCGAACGAACTGATCGCATTCGCAGTCGCAACAGCGTCCTCGTTTCTTCCCTCGTTTATCGAGGTTTGTCTCCATGTCTGAAATGTGAAGATAAATTTTACACTTGATCTAATTATGCCGTGAAAAGTTAAGCAGTAAACTGTTTTCCAAACTTTACAATAACTATTTACTACTCGCCTAGTCATGGGTGTAGTCACACATTTGAAGGAGAGTATACCCAATCAACTACTAAGAGTACCAACTACTAAGAGTTATAATCAGTCAACAGGACCTACATCCGAAGTGGTTTGTTTCCTGTCACATCAGATTTTTTTTTTTAATTTTAACAGTAATTTCGAAGCTCCCGCCATCGATAACATTGATCACTTGCACGGAGCCTGAACCCGGGGATTGTTGCAATTTCATACCTTTATCTCAAAAACACGACGAACTAATCAATTATTACTGTGTGTTTCAGATGTAAAGCATCACGGGCAGTGGCCAATGGAGCACGATATTCCGCGCGGTGTTGCCGGATTTCGGACTCCCTTTCCCTTCTTGCTCTTCCTCCAGTTGAGATAATGACACATACATTGACAACATTATTCACAATGTAAATGTACTATTCCAGCAAACTCAAGAATTTTGACTGTGCATCCTAGAAGTATATATAGCAACTAAATTACTTGCATGTTAATTTTTCCAGTGGAAATGCTAAACACTTGTCTTCAACACTACTTTCACTATCATCTATGTCAGTTAATATTTCGTCTTTGTCTGAATCTGAGTCTTGTAAATTTATTTTTATGGGTTTCAAAAACTGTAAACACAAAAAATAATTCTTCGAGCTTGACTTCGTAGCACTTGAAAGAAAAAGAAAAAAAGGAAGACAGAAAATAAAACTTTTGCTGTACTCGGTTTGCTTAAAGACATTGTCAACTACAATTTTGGAGAATAAACGAACTACCACGAAAGAAAGCAACAAGACACTGATGATTCTCTTAAGTTAGTTCCTACACAACTAGCCTCTTTGTTTCCTTCTCAGTTTTCATAACAAGTAGCAAGCTTTTGCTTGGTGTAGGTGCCACGAAAGTAATCCATATGATTCCTAAGCAACTCGATATGCTCGAGTTTGTTTTGGATTACGATAATTTATGACACCATTCAGACGCCTGATGCTTTTGATTCCTTTATAGAGGAGAAAAGGGGGTGTTAAAAGTCGCACATAATAAGGCAGTGGAACGTGAAAGAGAAAAGAAACAGAAAAAATACTGCGCCTCTTCTGTCGAATAAGAAAGGGTCTATCTTGAAGTAAATTTCAAAACAAGTTACAAACTTCCCATGTTTTATTCTTACGATGTTAGGCGAATATACAGTATATGAATCAGATTGCAAAGGTATGTAGCCACGGAGAAAAGGGGGCTCTATCTTTCCGAACTATTTCCAGCTCCAAAATGAGGTTCGTCTGGTATATGTTTAATAAACTTATTTACAAGTTAACGCAAATGAAGGACTTTATAATAAAATATGAAAATTTAGAAAAAAATCAATCATCATCAATACGGTTTCTATACCTAATTGAAGCAACTAAAATTATTCATATGCTTTATATTCTCATTTCCCTAACTGGGTGCACTGTGAACTCACTACTATATTATTGCATAATAATATCGGAGTTAATATTTTTTCGATGTTTTTTTTTCCTTTAGTATTTTAACCTACATAAACACAAAGTTAGATAAACAGACTGCTATAAACAGCATTTATTTTCTTATGAATAGCTTATTGATTCATCTTTTACACTCCGGTTTTTAACTTCAGTACTGTCAAGATCCGTCTTTTGATAAGGAAGTATTGTGAGAATATAATATGCGCATAGTATGTATGTATGTATGGTGAGTTAAAATCCTTTTATGTTGCGAAAGAGGTAATTTGTTCTGCTTTTAATATGTGAAAAGCTTGCCTCCCCCTGAAAGTAATGTTCTCCTAGAACAACCTGCTGGCTACACTCCTGATTATCCTCTAATAAAAATTGTGAGTTTTATTTGCAAATCGAAACAAAATCCACTGGAAATTAGACGCGGGACTCAACGCTCGTTTTACTAATTGTTTTATATGGAAACCTTTCAAAGCGTCTATCATGACAACCAGTTGACATAGAAAGATGTAGTTTACACGTATTTGTTCGTAATTCTTTTCTCTACTTGGTAAAGTGAGCAGTTAATGTGCTAGTACAATATTTCTAAGTAGCGCCTGTGATATTGTCAAGATTCGCAGTAGCGCGAGAAGACAGCGTGCAGAACTGCTTGTCGTGAACTATCAACACCGCTCAATGCCAATTGGACGCCGTGTGAAGCCAACTCAAGGCCATGTCGTTTCCCATCTGAAATAGTGTGTTACTGCACCATTCAACATTAAACTCTTTCAACTGCGACATCCCTTTGTGCGTGGGGCAGCCGTCACCAACAAGGAAGGAATGCAAGTACCAATTGGAAGTTCGTACTACAAGTGGCTGTAATCAACGTGGGGCATGTGTGTTTATCATCTCAGTAATTATTATTATTATTATTATTATTATTATTATTATTAATAATAATAATAATAATAATAATAATAATAATAAACTAAAATAATTTCTGTTAATAAAATGTTGGAAACGAAGTAAAAAGGGATTTATGTTCCAGCAAGGTTGGCTGGTTTAAACCAGTTGTTTTTCTCAATTGGTTTTAAGCAAAAAGTTAAATTTAAAAACAAAGATCCAAAAATCGCATGAAATTAAAAAAAAAAAAAAAAAATCTCTCAAATGCAAACTGAATAGTGGTTTGAATGTTTAAGCCAATGGTTACCAAGCTGGAAGACATGCTTCTCTGAAGGAGAGGGGCATGAAGGGAAAGTAATTTGGATGCAAGCTACTAAGAGAAATAAACTACATTTGTAATTACAAATATTACGAATGGTGAAACCAGCAGCCATTAAATACCGTAAAACACACAGTAATGAGTAAACAAAGCTTGTAATAAAAAATAATACTGCACTATAATGCTGTGCACAAGTGTTGTTGGAAATCGCTATAAATTAGTGAGATTTTTCTTAATAGCATTGAAGCTTTGAGAATTTTCAATGTTTTATCTGAAATCGCAAGAGTCAGAGAAAAAGCACGTAATAGCAACGAGCGAAAATGAGCGTTGGGAGGAGAGGGAGCAAGAAGTATGCAGGGTTGTAACAGGGATGCTAGGTAAGAAAGGTTAGGAACCAGTACTTAAAGCAGTAGGTCACGTTAGGCTTCAAGAACATTAAGCCTAAACAAACTAGACGAAACCAAATTGAATGTAGTCTATCTGCTTGCTTGAATGCCTGTTGTTTCAGGGAGGACAAGAAAGAACCTTCCTAAATCTATAGATAAAAGTTGAGAAAATTTATAGACTGCATTCGTGGCTTATCAGTTGAATTAATGCAATGTGGCGGAACGCTCGGTGTAGCTTTAGAAATGTGGGGGAACACACTCTGGGTATCAATATTAAATTAAATCCTCTAATAGATCGAAGAACAATATTAATATCTAGGATTCCGGGGAAACGCGTTTAAGACGAAATAAAGTAGGATAACGTATGTTCTATTTTCTGGAAACTGGGGAAATTTCGTCCTAATGTAGACAAAATGCAGTTGTATCTCTCCGGCATTCCTACCAATTTTACTATCAGATTTTAAATAGTACATGAGAATCGTGTCAAATTAAAACAATGTACTGTAAATAAATTACACACTACTTTGCAGGGTTAATATAGAAAAATGAAATAAAATCTTTACGTCCCACAGTTATGCCGGCTAGGTTAAAGGAGACGCGATGATAATGAATGAAATAGTGGGATAAAGAAAGTGGGAGGAAACGGGAGAACCCCGAGAAAACCCACGCTAACGGTATTTGTCGATGACAAAAGATCACTTGGCGCGAGCTGGGAACGAACCAATGACCCCATGCACTAGACGTGAACGTTCTACCACTGAGCCACCGCGGCCCAGATTTTATATAGAAAAGCATTAAAGGAACAGTCTAATATTGGATTTATTTTCTGTGAATGCACAACCGACTACATTGGTTAATAAAATCTTCAATCTTTAAATCCTTCAAGAATTTGTACCTTTATCAAGTAAAATTACATTTAATCAAATGTTTAAACTCCGGATTATCTAATTCACAAGGAGTGTGACTAGCCTATATCATGTAACTTTCAACATTAAAAAGCAACAAATACATATTATATGGAATCAAAGGAGCGCACTACTCGAAATAATTGTTGAAAAATTAAAATTCTTCCACTAATTTTCTTCTTATTGTTTCCAAAATAATTTGTGCTGGGCGACATTAAAATATCTCATATAGCATAGTTAAAATTCAAGAAAACCATAATAAGCAATTGTTGAAGAATCACAATTCTTTTACGATTTGCGTGTAAATATAGTGTTCGGATGTACACATAAAAACTAAAGTGCAAAAAACAAAAGAACCTGTGTTAGGTGGCTACTAAAAACCACAAACGCTATTTAACCCAGTTAGGGCAGAGCGAAGCTGGAAGACCTGGGCGTCAGCAAGGGTGCGTCCGAAGGGCGTAGGCGCGTCAGCGAAGGTGGGTATACGCATATACGAGGGTAGTGATAATGAGTGTGTTTTGGCATGGCAATAACGCGACTTTCAATAACACTTGCCATGGTTTCATACTAGTAGAGCTCCACTTGTAAACAAAATACAGCTTTTGTAAGCTGTGCGAAATGCACCGCTGATGGATAAAAGTTTCTAATGCAATCATCTTTCTCTTATTTTATCCGTCGTAAAGCACTTGTAATGATTTTACACTAGTAACCCTACATCTATAAACGTTATATGTAGGTGTATTACTTTGTATTTAATTCTATCGGTTGCAGAAATTTATTATTTATAAATATGTTTTGGTAATAGTATACATGAGAACGCCGTGATCTGCGTTTCTTCTGTGTTCTATTAACACTTCTACATAAAATACCATAAATTTTCTACGTAGTGGAATAGTAAGAAGTATCCGTGTGCACAAGACATGCGATATGCGTTAAATCCCCCCCCCCCTCTTCACACACACACATAGTCATAGATAAAGTACAAGGGCACTACACATGCAGATATAAAGTACAGGTACGTTCTTTTTTATTTTCGTATCAGTCGATAAGTAAATCAAAGTCGCTTTGTTACCCCCTTGGTAAGTTTGTAGATACTCAATGAATAATCCCTAAAGGTATGAGCGTCCAGTTCCTTCGGGAACTGACACGGCTTTACGTATACTATATCCTATGTTTTTTTGATGCAAAGTATTGAATTTTACCTGTACATCTTTCAAAAAATGTGATGCACCAAAAGTAAACCAGCACTCCCGATCTCATCCTATCCAACTTATCCTTACCTTACTCTACTCTACCTACCCCCTTTTAAAGCGGCCCTAAATTTGATGATTTTTAAATCTTCGTAGCTATTAGGCTTTTTGTCGAAAACCAGACGGAATACCAATTTCGTGATAAATGCCCATAAAGCATCACTCCTTATAATCTCGTACTTATTTATTTATTTTATTTATTTATTGAACAAATTCCCAGATACAGCATAACTTTGTCATTTTACACAGGGACATGCTAACAAAAGAAAGAAAAAAAATAAGACAACAATATCAACAACATAGAAAAAAAAGAGTGTAAAAGTAAAACTATTCCCTCAAAGCTCGTTTGATTGCTCTTTCAAACACTTATCCCCAATATATAAATTTGCAAACATCAAACGCAATATTGGTCACAAGACTAAACCAAGATGCACTTATTCTTTCTATGAACATAAAATAATAGGTGCCTTTTAGTGGCCACCTAGCACAATTTGTTTTGTGTTTTTGCACTGTAGTTCTTATGCATATTTCCAGTCGCCGGTATTTATATGCAAATCGTAAAAGAATTGTAATTTTTCAGTAATTGCTTCTGATGGCCCCCTTGAATTTTAACTATGCCATGTGAGATATTTTCATGTCTCTCAGTGCAAATCATTGAGGACACAATAAGAAGGAATGAGTAAAAGTATTCTAAATTTTCAGCAGTTATTTCAAGTGGTGCTCTAAAAGTAAATCTGCGTGCAATAATATTTCAATTATATCGTACGTTTCTAATTTTCGTAAGTATTTATTTTATATTGTTAGGACATGATCACACCTCGAAAAAGCAAAAAAAAAAAAAAAATCTAGATATCACCTTATGTTATTATTTTCATCACACTTATTATACTAAACGAATTAACGATACGACAAATGTGGTGCAATAATCACATGAGTTTCTAGAACATTCGAAACTCGTAAATTTGATGTAAAATGAAAAAATAATAAAATAAAAATTCTATTTTCATTTACTTAGGCCTGCATTTCGTAATCGGTTGTATTTCATAGGAACACTGTTTAACTATGAAATATTATTACTGTATAACTATAAAATACTCTGTAGATAATTAATTTACAACATCCAAATGCAACTACAAATACAGGATATTCCACTTACTTTTATAATAATCCCTTTCGTTGGTTGCAGTAATCTATAATCTTCACTCAACTAACGAATGCACACCACAACACCACACCGACTAAAGCAATATGGCGTCTGTTCAGTTGGTTATACCTTCTACTGTTGTCATGGGTACATTCTTCGGTACGAATTTACTGTACCCATAAATCTTCCATGTACCCACTAATTCATGGGTAAGAGGCTGAGATACGGTGTGTACCCACTAAAGTCTTCGGTACATTGAATTCTCATTGGTACATCAGCGAAGTACCTTCTATTTCATGGGTACTTGTACAAAATCATGGGTACTGTTTTTAGAGTGTATAATGGATTGTCCGTGGAAGTACTTTCTTAAATTATTTGGTTAGTTCATCAATATTTCCATTTTGACAATCTATGGATTGGATTGAATTTTTCCGTGAGTGGACTGTTCGTGTGGGTGATCAAGTGAAATCAGTAATTATACCGATTATGTGAAAGTTTTCGTTAATATTGCTATTTCCTCAATCTACGAGTTAAGTATGGAATTACTCTCCCACTTCGGCAAACTATTATGCTATTTAAAGACGTACCTAGGCATAAATGTGTAGTCCTATGTAACGAAGAATTGCTGTTCGTAACTTAGCCTATACAATCTATTAGGTAAGTTAAAGACTTACTTTCTAATATTGTATTTAATCTTCTCAATAAGTGCAATTCTGACTACTAGTTGTTTCAAATAATGAGGTTATATAGCATAAGATAGATATCATTGTATGTGGTTAGTTCACATTATAATTATTGAAATTACTTTCAGAAGTATAACAGAAATAGTTGTTTTGCAATAACATTACTTATACCCTAAAAATATATCTATATTATTGAGAAATTGTATATATCTATTTTGTATTCAATTGATACGATTCTTTGTTATAAAGAAGGTTCGTTTAAATTCCTAAAAATTTTATTTTTGTCTAGTATAACCCACGACATTTCATTAGATTGAGAAAAATTAGTGGTAGGAAGTCATTCGAATTGCATTACATGTATGGAAATTAGTATTTTAATATGAAATATAAACAACGTGTGTGAGATAAGATATTGGACCGGAGTTCCTCCAACATCCGCATTTCACCTTTATTTGTATTACTAAAAAATATACCCGAGAGTATTAAATAAGATTGTGTAGTGGGCATTTGAGTATTTTATTATTCTAAGCTCACTGGCCGATTCAGAATTCGTCCCTTGATGAATTTTGTTACAGTATGCTGTTAAAAATGTGATTGTTTCTCATCTTAAGTTTAAAATGCTACAATAGCTCTGAAGAAACTGGCAAGCAAACAATAGCTAGTTATCCAACAATAGCATTCATGGAAATTCATAATTTCTTGTTAACGCAATCTAAACCCATACCCATTTGGGACTCTTTTACTCCAAAACTAGTGTGGTATACGGATGCTACTCCATCCGGTTTAGCCGTAGTGGATCAAGAAGGTGCAATTGTTTTTCAGTGGACAGCCTTAAAGTGTTTTCCCATCTTTGTGATGGAATTTTTGGCAGTTGCCTTTGCAGTAATTTTAGCATACCCTAAACGTGTTTCCATATATTGTGACAACCAAGCTGTTATATATTGTTTTTCTAAACGCATTTGTAGAGTATGGTTTCTCCTTCCTATTGCCCATGTTGTTTACAATTTGCATAACTATGTATTAAACTTTGTAAACTCGGAAAATAATAAAGCTGATGAAGCTTCACGCGCCGGGGGCGCGATCCTCTTACTGCCCTCAACCAATGAGGGCGCTCCACCTGGATCCTGGGATAACAAAACCCAGGAGACAGGTGGGGACAGCTCAGTTCACGAGAATTGAGGGTAGTCGGAGGGTCGCTGCTTAGCGCGCGTGGGGACTTCGATATTGTGTTAGAATGGTGATGAGAGCAGTGAGAGTGATGGAGTAACCACCGAACGTGAAGTCAATGACAATAGCTATGGTGGTGAATATATTCGACAGTAAATATAGACTACGATTGTTTTTCACTGGTACGCTTCCCGCTTAAAGGACAGATGTGTCCCGCGTCGCGTTCTTGCCACGCCGGAGTCAAGTTACGAATTACAAAAACACTAGAAAACACAGCAAAGCGCTGGAACACAATTATTCGTGTGTGGCAACTAAACACTGCAAATGCCCGCCAAAAAGCAATGGTATCATTGATGGTCTGCTTGACAACAAATCTCACCAACACAGCAAAGGCAATAGAAGGTCTATTAGATTAAAACGATCACGTAAGTGCTAGAAAATATACTTTAAATGCCAACCAAGACACTGGCGAGAAGTGTACCAAGATAAAACAAACGTATTCTACTTAGAGCTTATTCACAGGCCAATAATATATTTGCTTTCAAAAATTCAAAAGATCACTTAACTGTGATGGATTGACAGGTATAAGGGATGTTTGGAGAAAAATTTACAGAAAAATTATCACCTTGAATGTACGTACATATTGAAAGCAGTTTCTTTCATTCACCTGATACGATTAAGAAAATGAAAGAAAATATTCTTATGTATGTCCTAATTAGAATGGACATACTTGGGGTCTCACAATTGCACTATAACCCGTGATCTCACAATTGTAAACAACAGGGTACATTACTCACCTCGTAGTTTTAATATCTCTGATTTTCTTCTATTTAACTAAGAACGGAGGAACTACTTGGTAGAAATAGTAGTAACAATTATGTTAATTACGTCGAGTAATTTCAAAGTTTGCCAAACGAATCCAATTTTGAATGAGAGGCCAACATATTTCAAAATAATAATAACTATTTCATTTAACGTGTATTTGGGAGATATTAGTTTAACGTGAAGAACGGAAATTTGATAATTGATTACTAATATATCTCGTTGGCACACCGCTTTCTCCTCGTAACATTTTTAGGTCTTAAGGATTTACCAATCAATATAGTGATTCTGCCTTGAGATCTTCTTCTAAATAAGAGTGCAAAAAAACAAATTTAAGCCTAAGATTTTCTTGAGTGTACCCTTAGCTGCTGGTTCTTTCTCACAAGCATAGGGTACGATATGAGGACAAGAGTCGTACCATACGCGTTATTTTTACTTAAAGATCATCAAGTAGTTTGATAATTACGAAGTTCTTAGCTCCAGTCTCTCAATACGGAAAACGGTTATGGGACTTCAAAATTATCATAGGAGTCTATGGCAAACACAGAAAGAAAGCGTTTCTCCCGTCTCTCCTATGTATTTGGGAAGGTAAGATACCTTTCCAAGTAACACGTTCAAGTCACACGGTTTATGTGGAGAGTAGAAGTGATCGAATGATCCAAACAAAAGGAGTTTGTACAATGTGCACATCTTACAATGGCCATCGACTCGCAGTGATAGCACAATTCAGTGCTAAGCCCAAGTCAAAGCACTACTGAATGGGTGTCTGTTGTGCTTCTGATTTGATATCCAGATATCCGATTCTCTAGAAAGTAAATCGAACTATATTGCGGAATGTGGAGCACAGGACTAATAGAGCGTAAACGATTAGAAATCAAGAACTTGTGACGCTGGCAGATGTTCATTTAATGGGAAAGTACGATTCTGTCAGAGACGAACTTGAAAAAGATCTTGTCAGGGCGGACAAAGTGCCGTCCAGTTGCTGTATTCTGTACATCCAGCCAAGATATTCGTGCATGTGACATTCGCATGAATAAATTTGTCGGAAAACTTCTTGTCTTTGTTTATTGTTGTGAGATGTGCAAATTGCAAAATCATAAACAGAAAACATACGTATGGCAAGATAGCCCGCCTTCACGTTAGAAAATTGAAAGAATGACCAGGTCATTCATTTGTACTACGTTTGTACCGTTTGTACCGAAAATATTTTCGTTTGTACTATTTACGTTTGCAATATTTTCGTTTTCGTTTGTACGGTTACATGAGAGGTCAACTGGGGGCTATCTTGGTGCCAAGATAGACCCTCCGTATCACAGCACAAAAATGTGAAATACATCATTCGAAAGCAAATAGTTTGTACCGGTTGTACCGAAAAATGTTTGTTTGTACCCTGATAGTTTTCGAGAAAGAGGGGATGATATTTGGAGGGGCAATCTTGGCGCCAAGATAGCCCCCCGTATCACAGCACAAAAAATTGTAATACACCATTCGAAAACAAATCGTTTGTACCGTTTGTACCGAGTAAAGTTTTGTTTGTACCCTGATAGTTTTTGAGAAACGGGGGATGCCATTTGGGGCGGAGGCTACCTTGGTGTCAAGGAGCCCCCGTATCACAACACAAAAAAATGAAGTACACCATTCGATATTGAATCGTTTGTACCGTTTGTACCCGAAAAAAGTTTTGTTTGTACCCTGATAGTTTTCGAGAAACAAGGGATGACATTTTGGTGGGCTATCTTCGCGCCAAGATAGCCCCCGTATCACAGCACAAAACATTGAAATACACCATTCGATATTAAATCGTTTGTTCCGTATGCACCGAAAAAAGTTTTTTGTACCCTGATAGTTTTCGAGAAACAGAGGATTTGGGGGTCTATCTTGGCGCCAAGATGGTCCTCCCGTATCACAGCACAAAAAATTGAAAAAGACGGTTGGAAAGCAAATCGTTTGTAGAGTTTGCGGCAGAAAAAAGTTTTGTTTATACTCTGATAGTTTTCGAGAAACAGGGGATGACATTTGGGGGACTTAATGTATACTTTTTCCATGCCTATTAATATGTGTTATGTGTTTATTCATGTGAATTGATATGTATTTGGAGTTGTGGTTTTGCATATCCAAATAGAAAGAAAAATGGCAATAACTCAACGTTAGAATTGAATCGGTGAGTGGGAAAACAGTGTGAGTCCAAAATAAGCTATTTTGAAGTAAAGGCAAAATTAACACAAAAGATGTAGAACTACAAGTTGTAATGAAAAGCAGTGCAATTTGCAAGACCTCGCACTTTATAACAGAATGCTATATTCGCGACTGTACTTTTGTGGCATTAACAAACGAAAGTTCTTTTTCTAAATATCTCAAAATGCATTTTGTAGACTAGTAGTGTTTTTCCACTCACCTATTCAATTAAATTTTCTCTATTTCTGCCCTTTTCCGTAAGTAAATACGTATTATTCAGCAACGACCTACTTCCTTTCGTCTATTGTGTATGAAAGCGGCAAGCTTCTCGAGACGTTAATGTGACAGATATAAACAGTTAATTTCTTCAGTTGGTGTATAGCTGAAACGTGGAAGGACGCAGTTTAGGTGAGCAAACATTTATTTTTTTATTTTTCTTTGTTTAAGATTAATTCTGTAAATCCAGTTTCTTTCTGAATTTGTACACACTTTGTTATTCTTTTTACGGTATTTATTTACGGAAAAGGACACAAATAGAGAAAATTTAATTGAATCGTTGAGTGGAAAACACTACTAATCCACAAAACACAATTTGAGATATTTCAAGAAAGAACTCTCATTTATTAATGCCACAAATGTACAGCCGACATTAGAGCATTCTGCTATAACGTGCAAGGTCTTGAAAATTGTACTGCTTTTCATTACAGCATGTAGTTCTACATCTTTAGTGTTATTTACCTGAAAATGGCTTTTACGTTTAACTCAAAATGGCTTATTTTGGACTCACAATGTTTTCCCACTAGCCGAATCAATTTTATCGTTGAGTTATTCCCAACAAGTTCTTCTTTTATTTGGATATATACAAGCAGAGCTCTAAATACACAAATTCACATGAATAAACACATAATACTTATTAATGGGCATGGAAAAAGTACACATTAGGGGGCTTATCTTGCGTACAAGATAGCCCCTGAAATGTCATCCCCTCTTTCTCGAAAACTATCAGAGTACAAACAAAACTTTTTTCGGTACAAACGGTATAATCGATTCGCTTTCAAATGGAGTATTTCAATTTTTTGTGCTATGATACGGTGGTGCCCCCAAGATAGCCGCCCCAGTTGACCTCTCAAGTAACCCTATAAGGAAAATGGTACAAACGAAAATATTTTCGGTAGAAACAGTACAAATGTAGTACAAACGAATGAGCTAGTCATTGTTTCAATTTTCTGAAATGGGGGTTTATCTTGCCATACGTAAAATAAACCTGCATCATGAGCGTGGAAGTTTATTGTGAAACGATGAAGTCTTTTGCTCTAAAACAGGTGTATAGGGAAGGACGACGCCGAGGTTTCTCCTGGCGTGATTGGTGCCAATTGGACGTTATCTTGATTCCCTCCACTGTTAGATGTAGTTTCACAATAACTCTTACGTGCTCAAGTTGCTGTTTTTTCCTGCGAGCTATACAAACTGCTTTACATTGGATCGTCCGATCCTTTCTACTCTCCATGTCAACTGTGTGGCTTGAATTTCTCACTTTCCCAAATACATAGGAGAGACGGGAGGAACCTCGTGTTTGCAATATACCTCAATATCTTACAAGTCCTATACTATTTTTTCTATTCGTGTACTGCAATTAATAACTTGGTAACTAACTAACTACTTGCTGTGTTTTAGGGACATGTAACTCTTATTGCGTAACTCGAGTCCTGATATCGTACCCTTTGCTTGGCAGCTGGGCTAATCCATACAGAGTTGGTTTAAATATTTGTTGCAAAATTATAAGTTTAAGAGGCACTCTGCATAAATGTCTATTAGTGACAACTAGAAAAGCTTTCACGATAGGTACTACACCTCCCTTTTCTTGTATTTATAGATAATAATGTAAAGCGTATGCTCCCTTTTTCTGGTTAGTCATATAGGATTAAGGGAGAAAGAGAAATATTGTGTAAGGAAATGATCCAGATTTCACCAACCGAGAAACAAAATACACAATTTTCACTTCTCCTGACACCTCTCGAATAGGTGCATGAAATGTAACTACATTTTTGGAGTAAATAGATTGAGAACCTTTGACGTAGACAAGAACAAATCTTCAAATCTCAGGAATTGTTTTCTGTGTCCAAAGTAATTATTACTATTTTTCGAGAATATGATATTTAAGTTTAGTTCATGAAAGAGAAGCACAATCGATGTGGAATAGTATTCCAGAATATTTTGCCATATTACGAAAAGTAGTTGCCACAAATCGACATGAAATGTAGAACAGGCTGGAAGTAAACGTATACCTTAAAGCTTATAGCACAGTCTTAATGAGTTCGTTACACACTGGAACAAACTCATAAAATTAAATTGACATTATATTAAAACATATTAGGCGAATCCCGAATAGTGAAGAATAATATTTATAGAGGCTTTTGTATTTTCTAATGATAGCAAAAACATTCTGTATAACAGAAGTCCTTGAAAAGTAGAATACGTATGGTATATATTTTTACGGTCTGGTAAGCGTACAGCAAATAAATAAGTTTGACACACGCAAGGGCGTCCATGTTGTGGTTTCCAAGGGGAGGACAAGTATAAGCCATATTTCAAATATAGCTTCCAATTTTTATGTAAATAGTGTAAAAATTCTATTGGGTTTTCTATATTCCCAAGTACAATTTCCTATAGGGGCGAGCGCCCCACCTTGCCACCCTGATGCGCGCCGTTGGCCACACTAAGCAATTAAACTTTTCCAGTAAGCACGATTATATCCTATAATGTACAGCGACCTGCTGGTTTTTTCGCAACAACTGGTATAGCGTAGATGAAAACTAGTAATTATAAAAATCAAATTCCGAGTGATTTGGAAATGAGACCATCCAGGATAGTTATGCAGTAAATTGTATTTCGGCACAAAGAATACACAACTACCTTATAATACCTTGAATTTAAATTGTGTCTACAATAAATGTCTCGGAGAAGCCAAGGTGAAATTGTTACTAACATGGACAAAGTTTAGATCACATTTTAGGAATTAGAAAAGCTGGGAATGTTAACAATTTAAGAAAAAACAATAAATTATTTACAATTTAATGCATATTTTGACTACTATGTAAAAACAATGTTGAAATTATTTTTATTTTGTTATTAAAACTAAAGTTAATAATACAGTATTTTGCAGAAGTATGTAAATTTTAATCGGAATTAATCCGAATATCAGGAATTATTCTTGTAATTTCTGAATAAGGAAAAATAAATTTTTTATCCAATAAAATTTCTTTGTCCTCAGGAATTGTATCCACTAACCTAGCGATGAGCAAACAGCTCTGAGATCCCCGCCCAATAGTTCGCTCACTAAAATGAACCGATTCATTTGAATGGCTCAGTGACTCACTTATGTCTTTACAACGGGAAAATGGGGAAGTTAGAGACTAAGATTCTTTATCAGACTAAATGCATTATACAAAAATAATTTGAAATTTGTAATTCCAATTTATGATTGCAAGCATACTGGTTTTAACAAATTACCTTTTAAAAATCACTGGAAGTTACAAGTTTAGACTATTGCAGATTATATTTAATGTAAGATACACAAAAATGCAAATGAGATACAAAATGAACAAACGAATTAGACTAAATAATAGTCCTATTAATAAGTGTGAAAATAAATCAGAAGTGAAAGAAAAACTATATGCAATTTACAGCCTAAACGAATCAAAATATACAATACAAAATATTACAACTTTAGACACAATGCTACAACAAAACAATTTTGGAATTGCTGCAAAAGTGTTACAACTTGAAACTCAATGCCATAAATATTATACTTTTACTACAACGTCATAACTACATCTCTACCGCCTTTTTAACTTTATATTAACCATCGTATTGTTTACTGAGACACTTGGCTGGGAGGATATAGGTATTCTGATTGAGGTACGGAACGGATGCTCGCATATTATACCGAAATGGTGCTTCGATTTTCTGTTAAAATTGTCAGTGTCTGGAATGTTAATTCTTAGTGGAAGAAGAGGCCTATAAAAAGTTATAATTATTAACTTGTTTTGTGTGCTTCGACCTGTTAAGTGGTGATTCTAGTACTACTATCTATAACTTGCTTATTAGACAAAATTAAAAATTATAGGATTTTTTAAGAAGAATAAGTGAAGTTTCCATATTTAAGTTAAGTGGAGTGTTCAATTCGAATTTAGGATACAATTCTGGCAAATTAATGTATTTTCAGTTATTGTGGAATTGTGGATATATGGGTAAGTTTAACTATCTAATTTATTATAATACCATTATACTCCCAAATAAGATAAGAATATTTAATATCACTACGAAAAGAATATTAATATCCACTATAAATTTTATGAAGGAATTTTCATTTGAATGCTCCATTTGAACTAATAAATGATTCTGTAAAGGAGAACCCAGTTTTTTGTTAATACCTTCCTTCCACGTCAAATTTCTGATCACTCAACAATTAACCTTGTTTTAATCAATTTGTGTGGGTCATTATTACTCGGTACCAGGTGTGTCCTGTTATATGCGAGGCACGTTGCCGCAGTATCAAAACAGCTCATCCAATTATCTATGAACTTCTCGACCAGACTCCAGCGTTATCACTTTACCATATTCGCCAGTCAACCATTTTCGTGCTATTGATGAACGTTAACTGGAAAAAGGTTTCCATAACCCTGATGGTCGCCTTTACAGTCGTCATCCATACATGTACAGCGCATGATCTCATTAGTGTACTCCTTGTTTAAACAAACAGTGCCCCAAATGTCTACACCGGCTCTGAATAGCCCCAGAACAGAAAATGTCACCATTGTTTAAACTATCACATCTCTTTGTATTTTGTTCATTGCATTTCTTCTCATCATTCACATGCATTAGAAAAATAGATAATTATATTATTTAATAAATGAATCCTGATGATCAATCCCCAATGATACTTTTATAAAGTATGTTCTTGGCCCCAGGGAAGATTTTACGTTCTACTGTTCTCCCATATTCGGATAGGAATGAACATGTATATTAAGAAAAAATGATCATTAATAATAACAGAAGTATCTGGGGCTCGCTACCAAGTTAATTCTTTTTCTTGCGTTAATATATACTATTATCACTTACAAAGAGAAATTCTCATATTCATTGCATTTTCATCCTCACATTCAGTACTTTTCAAATTCACGGTAATTCCCACAGATTGGAAACCGATAAATCATTCCAAATTTTGGTATTTTGTAAATAATGTTCCGAAGTAAAAATAGCGTAACTCTTGGTCTAGTGACTAGCTTCTGTGCCTTTGGTGCACATGGTAACATGTTCTATTACCTGTGGGAGGGAAGAAGAAATTAGTTTTACAATCCTTCCTTTTCAATATCAACCAGTCAAGTCATCTTAAGCCTACAGAGTATAAGTGGGTGAAGTTAAACCAAAAGTTTACTTTTGTTCATTATCAAGGGAATAAATATTTACATTTCATACTTTTTACAATACAACAGAAGACTAGAACACGATCTCAATGCAAATTGGGTATCTGCCCCTAATATTCATATAAGAAAATGCCAATACCAGAGGTGAGAGGTGTCTCTACACCTTAAAGAATATAAAGCGGAAACTACTTGTAGTAGTGATACTTTGTATTCAGGAAAACTTAGCAAAAAACATTCCAGATTTTAATCAGAAGGTAATAGAAAAATTTGCAACTCGAGATGAAAAAAGAATAAGCTTCCATTTTAAATAACGTATCATTTATTTAATTAAATAATTTTCTTTCACTTTGTGCATGAGTATATACATTTCTTGTCCTTTATCCTTAACGCCATCATTCATGCTTTATAGCACATGCAATATATTCTATTTTACTTTTATTCAATAACATCGTTCTGTATATAAACGGTGTATAGCACATTGAGAATAGTGGTTCATTATGTTGAAAAAAAAAGAAGAATGAAATAACCTATATATTTAATCAATATTATTAAATATACTAAATCAATAGTGTACAAATAGAGCTTGAAGAGACTTTTCTCTTATAATTTTCAGAATGTCCATTTTATAAGACTCAAGAACGCCGGCTGAGAGAAACAAACACGCGTACGCATATATTATTCTCATTCAATCGCTGCTTCTGTAAACCATGAACTACTAATGTTACAGAGTAATACTATAGATGAAATCATAACCGTCATAGGTATTGTGTCACGATTGGCAAGTCTATTGCAACAAATGAGAATCTTCCATACTCCAGGGTCATCCGCTAACCTCTTTGTCTTCAAGTACGATTTTTCTGTTTTGATATCGTTTTAATTATAGCTTCCTTCGCCCTTCCACCATACTCATCGCACGTACGTCATTATACAATTTCTTCTTAGCCAATGTCCCAACCTGTTTCTCTTCGCTTTTTCAATTATATATATGGACGATCGTTTCTCTCCCACCATTTCTAAAACCCCCTCACTCGCTTTCCGTAAATGAAAAATAATAAAATTCTTATAACGTTAGAAAGGAGATCATCTACAATAGTTAAAGGTTTCTCAGATGTCCTCCTCTCTAATATGAAATTTACGGGGATGTCGATAGAATTAAAAGAAATTTGAATAATCAGACAAACGAGAAGAGTAAAAAAGGTAAGCACTATGGGGTGAGTAGTTACGGAGAGAAGTAATTTTAATCTTGAAAAATATGAAGCTATGTGCGGAGGCCATATTAATAGATAAGCTGACAGTAGAAGTTAATGTGATAATGTTTCAGAGTCATTGCCTTAGTAACTAACCTAGGAAGTGTGTGATTGAATAATGAAGAGAAAGATCCTATTTGCCTTATCAACACTTTAAAGTACCACAGAGTACAGTACGACCTTTGGGATTACCATTTCTTAAGGGGATATTATTGGTAAAATCTACGAAAGAAATAATGTGAATTGATTTCATAATAGTATCGTATATGTACTATAATAGGATCGATATTAACAGACAAAAGTCATATTCACGAAGAAATTAAATGTCGACTAAAAGCAGGGAATTCGTGTTACTATTCGGTTCAAAATCTCTTGTCGTCGCGAATTCTGTCGAAGAATTTCAAGCTTAAAATATATAAAACGATAATCATGCCTGTTGTTCTGTATGGTTGCGAAACATGGTCGCTTACTTCGAGGGAAGAACATAGACTGAAAGTATTTGAGAACAAGATCCTGAGACGAACATTCGGACCCAAGAGGAACGGGAATGGGGAATGGCGGAAACTTCATAACGATAACTACATAATTTATATGGTCTATCCAACATTGTTAGGGTCGTCAAGTCTAGGAGGCTTAGGTGGGCAGGTCATGTAGCTAGAATGGAAGAAAGTAGAAACGCTTTCAAAGTCTTGACTGGTAGACCCATAGGAAAACGACCATTAGGAAGACCTAGGATAATATTAAGATGGATCTCGCAGAGATAGGAATACAAAGTAGAAACTGGATGCAATCAGCTAAGGATAGAAGTCAGTGGAGAGCTTCTGTGAACGCGGCATTGAACCTCCGGATTCCATAGGCCATACAGTTAGTTAGTTAGTTATCGTATATGTAATGAAAATATATCGAGATCTTGCCTCTCATACGTATTATGACCATCAGAAAGGCCTCACAACTTACTTATTGGACACATTGTATATTTTCGACGACTTTAAATCATCAGCAAAATTTCATATTTTATTCAAGTAATAAAAATTTACTTTTTCTTCGGTTTAAACGCTTTGTAGTAAGAGAAGAACCTCTTTTCTTCCTTGCACATAGGTGTTCTTCAGGCAGTCTGGAGACAGTTTGAAGAATAACACAAAGGAACCACTCTTTGTTGAACTCAATGTTTATGCAATTAGAAGAATATTTCGGAGATGGAAACGTTTTTCTTTCCTTTAGTGAAGTTAGCTGCTCATGATTTTGGCTACTAAAACTATTTTGTGTATACTTTTTTATATAAATGATTATCAGCATCTGGAAACCTTATTAAATAAGAAATGTTTCATTTACACACGAGATGCAAAATCGTCACGCTGATGCTTTATTATCTAAACTATGTTGGGTATAACGCTTGCAACCTGTGTGAATTGCAGATGCAATGCTTACTTTCCGGAATTTGTATTCTTTTCTACTAAGCTGTTGTATATTAGACTAACTTGTAAGATACCCATTAGTTATAGACTGAATTTCTAAAGTTGGTCTGCAACACGTACTCCACCTGGACAACAAATTCACTTTTCCATGGGAGAGAAAGACGTATTGCGAGGACTACTTAATATACCATAATTATATTTGCATGGATTATTAGTGTAACATTTCTGGATTTTTTAGAGCAAATTCTAAATGAATTTAATACTAAAGACGTCTTTTTCATATGCTACTTCAAAACAGAGGCATCCTATAGCCAGTGGCGTAACTACTATGCCGGGAGGCCGACCTTCCAAGCAGGCCCGCATCCAGGGGGGTCTAGGGGGGGCCGGGCCCCCCCTAAATTTTGGCTGGCCCCCGTACAATTTTCACGGTAGGCTTGCAAATGAACTATAATGTGGTAATATGGTTGGATCGGCCCCCTAACTTCAGCCGGGCCCCCCCTAATTTTGGGGCTGGCTACGGCCCTGCTTCCAAGGAGGCCTTTCAACCTAGCCTCCTAATAGGCTAAACTAGCTTAAGTAATCTAGCACTGCTTTCAATGAATACGGACGAAGCTGAAAAATGTATATGCTGGAGTTTAGAAAGGATCTTGCTGCCAGGAAAGCAAAAAGGAAACCATTCAATTAATTTCTGCTACTCTTCATGAAGACTAACTACACTGACTGGAATCACGTAAGTCCATCTTCCAGTGTAAAGCGTAGTGAATAAATTATATGTATGACGAAGTGGTTTCAATTTATGAAAGTTTAGACCTAGTACTTGAATGCATTTAATTCATTATTCACAGATATAACGTGGTATGGTTATTTAACATGTTACCTACAATTCCACATAAAAATGTGATTATAGTGGGGGGACTAGGTATTCTCTTGAGGGGAAGACCTTAAAAAATATTTATGCAACTGACTATAGCCTCACTTCAGGACATCGAGTATTTACTACTTCACCCAATATTAAAACTAAATACCCGAGTAAATTTTCTTATATTGTGTATGACATGTTTAACTACTGTGTGTTATATTCCTTGAGGGTTATATTCTAAGTTAATTTAGTTTTCCATACCAATATTTTTATTGTTTTATTTTTCTATTGTTCTTTGCACCAAGCGTTTCATATTTTCGCTATATTCACGTATATATACGTAAATATTCGACAAAGAAGAGTTTCTTTAAGATCTTTTCTTCTTTTTCATTTGCGTGTATGCGAACACGTATGATTGTTCCATAAGTGTTCGCATAATATATATATGCGTAGACGTAAAATACAGTGACACCTAGATTTCCTATCCATGACGTATTACTTATTATCTACTTTTATGAATTTGAGCTTGAACAGTACGTGTAATCTGAGCCAGTTTGTTATCAACTGTTTCTTTCTGGAACATTCCAGGAACTAGTATCCAAGAGAGACGGAAGGTGGCAATATAATAAGATACAAATAAAAATGTGAAGTGTCTTCCTTACAACCACAACCTCATTAGGAAATCATGATAAATGGTAGTACAGTAAAGGTGTACATCAAGAAAGACAACTGTTTTTATTCTAAATGAAGTGTTGTTCAAATGAATCCAACTGATCTGTTTCCTGAAAGAAAGACTAATAGGCTACAACAATGTAGAAAACAAACCGAGATTGGTTACAATACATAACATGCAAGGGCTGATTTCATGAATCGTGTCATGAAATACATCTTATTATTAGATACTGTTGATCTTTTTCAGAGCAATTGCTAACACGATCGCTCACCCTTGTTTGAACTTGCTAACACGATCGCTCACTCGCCTGTTCCTTACAGACGTACCCACGCGCTGCAGAGCGCCCCCTTTTTGGTACGTGCACTTATCTGGTTGCATTATTCGTCCTATTTGTGGCATCGAAACAAATATTGGTTTGTGATTTATGCACTGTAGTTCTTATGTCAAGCCTCATAGTAATAAAAATACGAAAACAATTATGTAATTCCATTGAAACAGTGTTTTCGTAATTTCTTAGTTTCTCAGAGTATACAAAATTGAATGATTAAAAGGTTCTACCTTTGCACAATAATGGATATATACAAGTGAAGTGCAGAATAAAAAAAACAGCAGAAACTAAACAGATATTTGCGAAATTCAATTATAACTAAAGTGATGACTAATTATGGCTATGGTATATCAACGTTAGCATAAGTAATTAGGAAACAGCTTTATGTTTCTCCGATCACAGGCAGCAAAAAGAGAATCTTTAGCCTTGTTAAGCAGTATGTACAGCATGTTGCAAAAGAAATATGTTACTGAAATTGAAGTACGAATGGCGCGCAGGTGCAATGTCATATGAGATGTGAGCTCATCAGAGGAGAAGGCTTTTATTATCGAGCAACCTATTCACTCACGCGGTGTGGAGCAGCACCTCACTGGAGAAGAAGAGCGCGCACGTCTACCGTATTGGTCTAAACTATGTCATATGAAGATCAAGATTTCATCGGGAATATATGGTTTACTATTCAAAGTATGTCCACCATCATGGGTACGACGATCGATACTCGATTATTGACCCATTCTTGCATGAATTGCCCGGTATTAGCTCAACCAAAAATCTGTGGCTACAACAACAATGGGTGCAACGAAACGAAGCTACTCCGCACACTGGAAGTTGGTCACTTGCCTTTTTGCCCACGAGAGTTTGCATATCACTTGATTTTCCGTGAAACGGATTTTTCATATTCTTCGCCGATCGCCTGACCTCTCCGATTCACTCGCCTACATATAGGTTATGCTGAAGGAAGCAATTTTTAAAAACAGATAAGCTCCTGCCAGGCCCGTATCCAGGAGGGTCTAGGGGGGCGGGTCCCTCCCTAAATTTTCGCTGCCCCCCTAAAATTTTCATGGTAGGCTTGCAAATGCACTATAACATGGTGATGAAATATAAATGGTTGGTTCGGGCCCCCCTACCTTCAGCCGGGCCACCCTACATTTTTGGGCTGTCTACCGACCTGGCTCCTACTTCTTAAGAGAATAGATTCAGTCATATGCTTTGTCATATGCTTGTTCACTAAGATGTGCTTTGATCTACAGGACAGCTGTGTACAATATGTATTGAGTAATGGTCAACATTTCAAACGTATTATATGCATTCGCGATTTTTCTTAAATTTACAGTATTTGTTGATTATCGTTTTTTTGACGTGCATTTGTAAACATGTTGTACAAAAAATAAATAAATGAATGTCATCGATTTTATTGCACTGTTTTTGTGCCCACATACTGCACTGCCTAGTTAAACACAATTACGGATAAAGATAGTCAATAAGAAGATAACTTACATTCACATGGATAATTAATGTTTGTATAATAAGTTATCTTACAGATGGCTGAGGAAAGTTATTAAAGAAGAGAACACAGCTTGAATTACATTTCAAATTTTTCCAATGTTATGGATATTAATCGTTTTAACCCTCAAATTAGTTTCTTAACATTTAGTATCATCTTGACTACTCTGAAAGAACTGCAAAAATTATTTTACTTCTGTTGTCAGCAGTACCATATATAACATTTCAAAAGTGTATTTATATTGTCTTGGGAATAATATAGAATTGCTCAATGTGATTCCACTTGGAGCCGAAAAAAATTTGTTTCGAAAAGATTTCATCGTCCTTGAAATGCAGATGTTATCTTCATCAAGAACTGTATGCTAAAACTGAGAAAGGATTTACGATTAAGGCTTTTTAAGTAGCAACTAAAGAGTAAATATTGAAAAACGTAGCTAGAAAATGTTTAGATCACTGATTGCTGAATGGCGACCCTTTGAATGGATCTGGCTCGCAAACAAAAATATATGACTTTTCGTTTTTAACTTCACCACACAAGATAGCGAATATCTCTTTATTTAGAGGGGACGCTAGCTTACATTGAGCATTCAAAATTTTACCGGATATAATGTTTATTCTATGCTGTTAGCCATATGTTGATGATACCAGAACGATGGTGTCATGTTTCTAGGTGGTGCAAATCCAAGATGTCGGCCGAATTCTAATTCGGCTACCTGCACTTCGATAGAATTGCAGGCTTTCATTTACATATACACTCCTGCTGTATTAATTATTGTACAATTGCGTGTTGCACATAGTTTTCTTCACTTTTAAACAATCTTTCAAGTGGTAATACTTATGTTACACTTCGAGATAAGAAAGAGCAGCTGTGAGGGAATTTCAACAAAAATGCCCTCCGAAATTTTCCTTTTAGCGAATTTCGTGATCCATAGCTCTACTATCATTGTAGTTATCATTAATCCAAATATTCATTAAAAAAACACTTTATTAATGAAAAATTTGCCAACTTTCAGTTCATTCGGAGTAATGTATGGGAAGAGAAACACTAATATATCAAGTTCTAACTATTTTTGATTTTCTCACTTCCAGTGTAAGGAAGTTTTATTTTTACAAACTCACCTATTCGTGCAATACTTTACCAGAGCTAATGTTACTTCGGTTGTATCTCCTTTTCGATGGCGATGTCACAAATCGATTACTTCATGTTCGAAGATACTGCAAATCCGACATAGCGGTCAAAATCTAATATTACTATGGCGAGGTTGAGTATTTCGTTAAAACTGAAAATAAATTATGAAATTTTTGAAAAATTATTGATTTAAATTGGAAAATAGAGTTAAATCAATATAACTACACAACAACCTTTCAACTGGCAAAACACAAACGAAAGGAAATTCGAGGAAGTTCAACAAATATGTCAAAATGTATGTGCATACTGTGTACAGAGGCTAAATGTCATTTCACTTTTTTTATATAAAAACTAGTTCCCCTTTTTAATACTCACGACCACTGGTGATTCAGAGCCATCAAATAGTTTGGTTATTATGGTTTGACAAATTAACGAACTGTTTCTGAACTTCTAGACCAAATACTACATTTATCAGTATTCAACATTTCCACATTCTCCTAAGTTACAAGCACAAAATGTACAACAAAGTGTTCTTTATTTTTTACATCCACAATTCTGAGTGGTGCACTTTCGGCATTTGGAAGCCTGCACAAGATCAGGTGGACTCGTACCGCTTGCCATAAGTGTAGGTTCAAGCCCATACACATCGTTTAGAAAATCCATGAAGGGCTGGGTCCGAATTGGGAATAATCGGTGTTAAAGCGTTTCGCCACAAGATGTCTGGTACACAGAACGGCAAATGTGATATCAAAAAAGAGTTTTAGGTGAATTTATCAGTGGTCCTGCTAAGCTCACGGGAAGATAGCGGGAATACAGATAAATGTCGACAAATTTGTATATTTTTCAGGATTAATTGTTTGTACTGCGTTTGAACCGGATTGTACTGTAAGTTTTTTGTACCGATCTCAAATTCGAAAACAAAAATCGAAAAATAAGTGGTCCTGCTAAGTTCATGTGAATATAGCAGGACCAGAATACTAATTTCTACAAATCTGAAGATTTTTCTGTGCGAAGCGTTTGTACGAGATTGTACCGCAAAAGTTTTGTTTGTACGAGTCACAAATTCAAAAAATAGAAAAATAAAGTAGTCCTGTTTAGTTCACGTAAACATAGCGGGACCACTGATAAATATCTACAAATTTGAATATTTTTCTGCATCAATCGAGTTTGTACTGCGTGTGTACCTGATTGTACCGTATTTTTTTGTACCGGTCTCAAATTCGAAAGAAACGAAATATAAAGTGGTGCTGCTAAGTTCACGTGAAAATAGCAGGACCAGTGGTAAATGTTTAAAAATCTGAAGATTTTTCTGTGCGAATCGTTTACTGTGTTTGTAAAGGGTTGTACCGTGAAAGTTTTGCAATGAATCAGTCTTGAATTCGAAAGAATTGAAAAATATTATTATTCGTGATAAGTTATTGATAAGTAAGATTAGAAATAAGGTTAGAGATTAGATATAAGATTAAAAATAAGGTATATCCTAAACTTTCGATAACCATGCTTATAATTGTTGCAATACTGAAACAATTACTGACATTATATTGGCATTAAAACGAGCGATCTGACTATTATCGGTGCCGTACAAATGAGAGAACGGCAAGTTATTGTTTGTGTTCAGAATGGAAAGTAATAGAAGATTCGTGTTAATATATTCAAAACAGTACTTTCACAATTGATAAGGCAAATGCCACCATGTAAAATTGCCACATTAGTTTTATAATAGGAACCGAATTTGTATATGGAGTTACACTGTCAACTTGTTCTCTGAACTTCTCACTGTCACAATAGAGAGCATTAAATGCATACAATATAGAATGAGTAGCACATATTTTTTTTGTACGTATAGGACGATATTCCATACAGTTCCCCAAGGACCTATTTAAGTGTTTATTATCTTGCTACTTATAAAGAGTGTTAGATGTGAATTTATCTGTGTTATTTATTGTGTATAATTCTTTCAGTTTAGTTTATGAGTATTGTTTGCACGTTAAGTAATACATCCTATATAGCATATTCGATGTAAAAACAGGTCTTACTTTTACAATATAAATAAAGTTTGTTTTGCAATCTCTTTCAATTGACTTTTTGTTTAATTATTATTGGAATATTTATAGTTTTAAAATTTGAGGAAATTAGTCAATAGTCTTGCTGTCCACACGTGAACTTACCAGGACAACTTTTTTCGAATTTCTCGAATTTGACACCGGTAGAATCGAAAACGTTTATGCTAAACTCGGTTCAAACGCAGAACAAACGATTCGTACAAAAAACATTATTGTGTGAGAACTAACTGTCCAATGCATAAGCGAGTCAATACCTCTCCATCTGAACAAGTTGTGTGCGCCAAGGTCTCTCAACAACCCAAAAGAGTTTTAACAAAGAGGAAATTATTATCGTTTGTCTGGTTCCATTCTTATTACCAGTGAGAGAGTATATCTTGGAAGTAAGGTTACAGGACGGAAAAGAGTGATCCAGTGCTAATGTTGCGTTCTTGATGGTTGTGTTAACACATTAATTTCTTCGAATGCCCACATTTCCCGGCATGTCTTTCGAGCTACCCGGTGTTTGAAAGAGCAATGGAATGCGTGCTGGCCAAATAATATTAGACTACTTGTGCACTCTTTGTTGATATTATTGATGTTATTGTTGTTGTTATTTATCTTTTTATCCTTTTTTTCTTTTTCTCCCACTTGTTGACATTCCCTGTGTAAAATGGCACAATTATGCTGTATCTAGGTATTTGTTCAATAAATAAATAATAATTTGATCCTAGGACTCCATGTATTATGCAGTTAGTCCTCTCCCGTCAAGAACAAATACTTATCAAGTGATAATGTACCAATATTTTCTAAAATCAAGCAGGCAGGGTAAACGTAAGCAACCCTGAGTGCCTTTGAAAAATATGAACCTGCAAGTAAATTTGCAAGATATAAGTAAGTTGCAAAAACAAAGCGTATTTAAGAGTGAAGGCAAATCAAAATCTTCAGAAATATTCAAATTTGATTTTGTGATTGAAGTTAACTCATTCAGATGTTCACGTGTTTATAACTCACCTTTGTACTAATTTAGAAGGGAAATTTATACTAGCGATCTGACCGAGATTTGGTTTTATATTAGATGGCTACTTTTAAGTAAAAATATATGAACTATGACTACCATCTATTACATTCCAAAGAATATCATTGAAGGTTTTTGATTTTCCGGAAGAATGTAATTCATTTTATATAATGTCATATCATTAACCAAACAGTAATTTTAGAGGTTTATTATACGTTCAAAAAGAGGTTTAACTCTGCTCTTGACTTAAGTAATATCTCAGATCCTGTGTCTAATGTCTCTTTACAATAGTGTCTCCTTACAATAATGTAAGGAACAAAACAGTACATCTAATTATAACACGATCAATACGTTTCAAAAATAATAAAATTTGAGTTATTGTGATACTTATAACAGAAACAATATTATTGTCATTTTTTTTTTAAATTGGGTACAGTGCGAATTTTATATTGAAAGGGACCTAAAATCTTTGGCTATATTACAGAGATGTGTGGGAGATGAAATCTCTTCATCTAAAACTGAATAAATATCCCAAAAAATGCATGCTATATTTTATCACTTAGCTATATAAAAATCAATATTTAACCCAAAAGTTTCACTATTTCTTCTTGTAGCTGGATACCAAAAGGGCACCGTTTTAATTGTATTTATAACTGAGCGTCCAGGATTATAGTATTTTAGGATATCATAAGAATAATAGAAAAGAGTAAATATCGAGAAAGTGTACAAAAACCTTACAAACTATAAAAATTAAACACAAAGTGAAATGGTGTTCTTGCATACAAGAAATTTCGAAGAACGCCAGTGTTTCATCACAAGCGAAATTACCACTATCACGCATGTAAACATGAATTTATTTCAGGGGAGTTGAAAGTCTTCCAAGGGTTCAAATTTAATATGAGAGTAAATTACAATATATTATGTTAAATAATACCTAAAATTAAACTACATTTATCGAAAAGTTGGAATTTTGTGTTGTACAGGAACCTGACCCACCTTTTGCGAGAATCCTTATCCACTATTGTTGAACAACAACAAGAAACATTATACACTAAATAGGTAAATTCCTCTGACAAAGATCAACAGTATTTAATAATAAGAAGTATTTCATCAGACGATTCATGAAATCAGTCCTTACATGTTTTAAATTGTAAAGAATCTAGGTTTGTTTTCTACATTGTTGTAGTTTATTAGTATTTCTGTCACGAAACAGATCACTTGGATTTATTTGAACGAATGCCACAATTATATTAAAGCTTTTTCTTGCAATGAATATTTTGCTCCTTGTTTTCAAGTCGTATCCTTGGCATTGAGACAATTTTGTAAATACTCGTATGGTTCCACTAACTAACACTTCTTATAAGTTTTCGTTTATCTTCGTGCCAGACTGAATTAATTTAATTCATGGAAAATAAATGAATTCATCGAAGTGTGACTGCTCTGAAGGTATAATTGCTGAAGAGTTTTGAAAACACAATTGAAACGTTGACAGTTTGGTGTTTACTTTTTAGTTTTTGCTAGTTCATTAGCCGCCAATCCAAATCCTGCATCTTCTTGATGAGAAAATCCTGAAGTGGTAGTGCTTGAGGCAAATGTTATGTCCAGGCATACTGTAGGTTTGAATGGATATGTTCATGCTTTCTTGATAGCATAAACCAAATTCTAAAGGTTTGAGGTCTGCAAACAAGCTTCACTGAATAACTACGTAAACTGACGCTCTTGTTGCTGTACTAGTATAATGAAATTGTAGGTGCCGACTATTTTCGTCCAGCATGATTCAAGGGTTTGAAAAATTCTTAGTCCATTGGCTAAAATGTGCTGATAAACATAATAAATCTACTGTAACACAGCAGCACTAAGTTTCTACCTATTTTCACAGTATTAAATGAAGTTAACAATCATCACGTTCTATCCACAGACCACGCATTCCTCTAATTTAGTAGGGTACCATTGAACCGTCAAAAGATATAAGCGTATCCTGAAAACTTATGTAGCGCATAACGAGCCATATAATGCCTTCCAAGTAATAACTTTTAGATTTTAAAACTATAATTCGCAAGAGGCGTTATTGAATCCATATACTCTATATCCCATAACGCCGAAGCTGCGCTGTCTGAACCAAGTGTAAGAAATGAACTCAGGAAGATACATTTGGATTCCGGATATTTAAAAGCACCAGAGATACAATTGGGTTGATGAGAATTATATCAGAAGGACTTCGGAATATAAAACAAGTGTTGCGATTGTGATTCATCTCTGTCAAAAATGTATCGAGAGAGTCATTTGGAACAAAGTTTGGAAAATATTTAAAGAAATTGGAGTCAACTGGAGAGTTCAAGTACTTTTTCGCAACGTGCACATAGGAAAAGGAGTGAGCTTGCGTTTGAATAAAGAAAAGCTGATAATGTGAAAAAAAGAAAACGAATCAAACAAGTATATAGTATGTCGTCTCAACTATCCAACAATTATAGTGAATGATTATAAAATTAAGAGTAAAATAGAATTGGTGATTTCAATGTTATAGGATAGAGCAGTAACAAGATTAGTTATGATAATTTGCAAACTATGAAAGTCAATATCGAAAATTCGAAAGTCATGAAACGCGTTGTAACGGGCTGGATTAAAACAAAATGGACTTGAAAGGGCCGATAAATTCAAATATTTGGCAAATATTTTGCAACAGGCGTTTATGCAAAAATGAGACGCGTTTAGGAATTGTCTTTTCAAAGAAGCATTCTGTTGGAAAAGATCACCCTTAAATAGCAGGTTTAGTATTTGGGTAAGGAAGGAGTTGGTCAGATAATATATATGGAAGGTATGGTTCAGAGACTTGCTATTACAGAAGTTAGAGAAGTTTTAGAACTTCGAAATGTGGTATTACAACAAGATGGAGAAGATAAAATTCACATATAGAGTAATGAACAAAAATGTTATGTAACATATAGGAGAAAAGATAACGTTGTTAGCATCCTAGCATTCTTCAAAGGAGGGCCAATTGGATTGGACTCGTTAAATCGCATTCCAGCTGAAAAATCGGAAAGTACCTGTTCGTAATGTTTATAGAGGTCGATTAAAATTAGATCTAATGTAGATGTAATTATAAAGACTACATTTCCTTATATTAGTAAACGGAATATTGTTTTCGATTATAAGTGGTCAACGATATCACAAATAATAATAATAAAAGACGTAGCCTACAGTCATTTACCTTACTGACATCTGATATAATTGGAAATTGAGTTAAGATAACACAATCATTGGTGAAGGTTTGGGACAGAACACAAAATTTGTCTACACAATCATTTTCCATATTTAATCCTAGAGAGTATTACTGGATTTCATTAAGTTTTAAAATAAAGTAATTATAATTTTAAAAAAAACATAATGCTTATTGCAATTTATCATTCTGGAATACAAGTCGTTTTTAGTTTAGTAAATAATAAAATTTAGTTCACTAATTACAATGCTTTTTCTTAAATTTCATAATATGTTTTATACATAGCGTTTATATAGAGATAGTAATATTTTAAACAGTATGTTATTATTTATTCTTTTAGAAACGCATGTTTACACCAAATTTACCATTATATATTCTTTCAATTCGGTATTAATATCTTCATCGAAATTAACAATAAACTTTGATTATAAAACTAGTAAAACTCTTTCCTTGAGTATAACAATTGTACATAGTAATACTTCCCGGTACTATATTTCAGTTGAACAATTTTTATGTAATAAAATGTCTTTTACAGTGGTTGACTGCAAAATTATACCTTAGAACTGTTTTTCGTACGAATAATAATAACACATTTTAATTAGTCTTTCACTAGTCACATGTGCTGGTAGGATAAGTGTTTCTTCCAGACATTTTCTTTGGGAAAGCACTGCCCCCAGGAGGCCTGAGAGTGGATCCCGGAGGAGACCAAAATAATACGTTTATAATATAATAAATAATAATAAATAGAATACAACAGTGTGAAAGAACAGGGGATCCTCCAAATAATAAGTGTGGCCCCGTAATGTTTTTCTGAATGAAACATTAAGCACGATATATTATTTTCAGAAGTAATGAGTTTAGCTGAAACATAACTTAAATAATTTTACCTTCAAAATCATTCCTGATATACATAAAACATTTTTCATTGACTGCATACTATGCAAGATATCTCAAGAGTTTTTGATTCTACAGCTAGCAAAGGCAACTCGTTCCTGGAGGTAAAAGCAAATGCAGCGAACAGACACCATCGTGTCCTTTTTCTTCACTGAAATTCTTTCTAATAGCACGGCATACAATTGGTTGCAATTCATAAACATTCGCAAAGATGAAGTAAATGAAAAATCACAAACATGTTTATAAGTTTTCAAAACACATAAGAAAGAATACCATGCACAAGGTTACAAAAAACAAATTAAAAGAGACACGAAACTAATTAACATACAAAATGTTCAAGAACTGCTGATGAAAGATTGAACTCTACAAATCTTATAGAAATATGCTATTTTGAAACTTTATGAACTCGGTATATCCAAAAAGCCACATAGAAGTACTTTGTTTCACATGCTGAAGCTAAGGTAAACCTAGAAAGCATTCGAGTTCAATTCCGTAGCCACGAGTAGTAGTTGTATAACTAGCAGTTGCAATAAAGGAATTATTTGAGAAATGGAACTAATATTTTAGATCCCTACCTCATATCAGAAAGTTTCTCGCCTTTTCATTACATTATTACTCTATAGGAAATAAAGTTGAAACCGGAAAATGTATTCGCTTCTACTCTACTACATCATATAAGGGGAAGAATAATTGACCCTAAGGTGAAGATCTCAAGAAGTATTTGATGGTTCACCAAAATTTTTGGGCAGAATGTTAGAGGATTGAAAGTTTGGAATGTATTCGGTTGATGGAGGTTATGCATCTACCGGAAGTCGTAGAAGTCAATCATTTCTAGTTTTAAGGTTTATCACCATAGAGCAAAAACGGTAATAGATAGCTAGAAGGAGTTATTGAAAACGATTAATCGTCCCAACAATACATTTTGTGTCCATTCGTATCTCTCCAGTAAAATGCAAAGTGAAATAAATCCACTACAACTTTCGGTTTTACTATTCATCTAAGTACAAAAGAAACAATATTTTCTCTTTTAGAAAATCAATTTAACGTTCTAATAATATATACTGTACCATCTTCTCCCTTAACAAGGTACCTAAACTGGAATGCAGCGATCAATCAGCTCCCGTTTAAACGTTGATCATTATATTGCTATAGAGTGAACAGAATTTTCAAATAGCGAGAAACGGTTCTGTGAATCAATTTACTACATCAAGAATATAATCTATCTGCACTCTAATCTCTTAATTATAACTGGAGCTCATAGAACACTCCCACTTCCGGTTTCAATATTAACTGAAAAAATAGTCAGTTAAGTAAAAGCGTGTACTGCATAACTAGCCGTTGGTATCACAGATCGCTCTATTTCTTTCATGAGTCAATAGAGGGATCCAACGTCTGTGATACGTTGTTAGGAAAGATTCAGTTGGCCTTCAATTTTTTGCGAGAGAAACACTTAAATCGCCATGAGTACCGCCTACCCGTCGCACTACGAGGCTGTGTTCCTCTGTAATCACCCAAAAGGTCCAACATTTTCTTATGCAGTGGCTGCTAAGTAGATGAGGAAGTCGACATCATTTCTACATAAGTGGGGTGAGCTATATAGAAAAACAAAAAGTGTTGATGACTTCCCAGAAAGTGGCTCGACAGGCGGAGTAACAACTAAAATCGAAAAGCAGATCCTGAACTTGTTTCCTCGGAACCCAACCCTAACGCAGCGTCAAGGAGCAGCAAAATTGAAACAAAAGGTATTGCAGTATCTCGCGTAGCTATACACTAATTCTATCATAATAAAAAAAATAACCATTAACGTGCAAACAGAAAAAATGTGGTAACTTTTGAAGGAGGATTTCATTTAGCGAGAACCATTCCTTAAATTGATTTTGGGTTCAAGGTTAAACTGTACGATCTTTGATTCATCCATTACATTCAACCTGATTCAACATTGTCATTGATAAAAGTACAAAAGTCGCTGACATTGGCGTCGAGCTTCTTCTTTCCTCAGCTTCTGTACTGGCCTCAGAGCTATGAGACAAAAAAATTTGAACACTTGGTCATACGTAAATAATTGAGTAGAACCCGATAAATTTACATTGTCACAATGAATACCGTTGCACTACATAATATCACGAATAATGCTATGTTAATTAACAATGTCTAGAAGGGGTGATATTTGTGCTTCTTACAACAGTGTTATGTCGTTCGCTGCGAGCACTCCCTCAAAGCAATTTTGATAAACGCTTATCAATTTTTGATTATTTCACACTTTTTTTTTGGACGAAACTAACTAACTAACTCTATGGCCTATGGAACCCGGAGGTTCAATGCCGCGTTCACAAAAGCTCTCCGACTGACTTCTATCCTTAGCTAACTGGATCCAGTTTCTACTTTGTGATCCAATCTCTGTGCGATCCATCTTAACACGTAAAGACCCGGAGGGGATTTAAATGTAGAAACGCTTGGATCCCGGCCATTTTAAATGTATTTTTAAAATTTTGTTACTCAGAAACTACCCTTTTAAAGTGAATGAAACTTTCAGATTCAATCGAATAAAAGTGTACTAATATAACAGAAAAGCAGTAATGCACTTAGCATTGTTACCGTTGAATACACAGTGTTGCAAACTTTAAGGAATATTTTTTGTATGTTGGAAATCCAATCGAAAGATAGATTGTCCGATAATTTCGTGTAAATTGCAAACGACCATACAACTAAATATAAATAAGTTTAAATATACACTACAAATCACAATATGTCACTCCGCCCCCTCATCTCCCTTTTGGTGACATGTTAGGTGCGAGGACGTTTAGAAGCGCAACGCGATGGTTGAGATCTAGTGCTAGGAACAGCATTGAGTGTTATTTTCGTGTCACTGTCGGAAGATTCTAGATGTTCTAATATTGTAGCAATGTCTAAATATTAGATTCATCGTCCGTTTCAAAAGCATCGGAGTCGCTATCATCTATTATTATCGTAATTTCTCCGGGCAAAAATACGCCACTATCATAAGAACCACGACTTGTTGCGGTGATATTCATAGCCAAAAGCTCAACTAAAAAGAGGAAGTGAAGCCTAAGCAAGTTACAAGAAGGATGTTGAAACAACCACACACACTTCCACTGGCTCATAAAACAGGAGAAAAAAATAACTACATGATTTTTTTTCCTTCTGAGTACGCATATCTTTTTGGGGAATATACACTTGACACAGCATGTCATATAAATTTACGCAGTACGTGACATGTAGGCATGAAGGTGATAAATATTAGTGAAAAGTAAACAGAAGGGGCTAGCTGTATGAAGCTGTTGGCTTCTTTCGTCAACTGCGTGCTGAAGTGCGGAAACTGACCTTGATGGGTGCACGACAACTAAAGTTGTCTCCGGAACTGAACGCCTCGTAACAAGAGGGCAACTATAGTTGTCCATGGGTCTTTCCGTCATCTCATCTGCACCTAGGTCCGTCCTCCTAGGACTTTAAAAGCGTTTCTTCTTTCTTCCATTCTAGCTACATAACCCGCCCACCTAAACCTCCTAGACTTGAAGACCCTAACAATGTTGGGTAAACCATATAAATTATGTGTTTCCTCCTTATGAAGTTTCCGACATTCCCCATTCCCGTTCCTCTTGGTTCCAAATTTTCGGCTCAGGATCTTTTTCTCAAATACTTTCAGTCTATGTTGTTCCCTCAGAGTAAGCGACCATGTTTCGCATTCATACCGAACAACAGGCATGCTTATCGTTTTGAATATTTTAAGCTTCAAATTCCTCGACAGAATTCGCGACGACAAGAGATTTTGAACCGAATAGTAACACGAATTCCCTGCTTTTAGTCGACATTTAATTTCTCCGAGAATATGATTTTCCTCTGTTAATATTGATCCTAGATATTTGAAACTATCCACTTTATCAAAAGTATTATTTAATACTTTACCTCATCCATAATTTGCTGTATTCCGGTCCCGACGCACTTCCATGTATTTAGTTTTCTCTGCATTTACTTCTAAACCCATGTCCCTGCAAGCGATTAATAAGATCTCTGCATTTCTTTCTATTGTTCTCTTATCATCCCCTATTAAATTTACGTCAACCGCATATGTCATAACCTGGTGAATACCGTTCAACTCTAGGCCCTGGTTGTTATCTTTGATTTTCCTTATAGCATATTCCAGAACGAAGTTAAACAATAATGGCGAAAACGCGTCTCCTTGTTTCAGGCCATTTTCGACGTGAAAGCTAGTGTACAAAAAATTTCCGACCCGGACTTTACTTTGGGATTCATTTAAACATATCTTAATTAATCTAAGTAGCTCTCTCGGTATTCCAAGTTCTGTTAGAACGTTGTAAAATATTTCACTCCTAACCGAGCCTTTCTAAAATCAATAAATAATTTATGTACTGGGGTTATGTATTCCCACTTTTTTTCGAGTATTTGGCAAATGGTAAATATTTGGTCGATAGTTGATCGATTTCTCTAAATCCGCACTGATAATCTCCAATAATTTCATCTACGTATGGGGTCAGTCTTGCTAATAGAATATTTGAAAGGGTTTTATAGGATGTTGAAAGAAGAGAAATGCTTCGATAATTATTACAGTCAGTTTTGTCGCCTTTCTTGTGAATTGGAACAGTGGTTGATTCTTTCCACTCTTGTGGTAATTCTTCCTTGTTCCAGATAAGGAGAACGAGTTTGTGTATCTTGTTCCATCTACAGCCGGAACTCAGCCAGAATTCCATCTACACCCGGATATTTGTGTTTCTTTAATTTCTTTAAAGCGGTTTCTACTTCTATTCGGTTGGGTTCTGGAATATATGGTTCTGCGGTGTGTATCTCCTTCTCTCCACGCACATTAGTTTTTGGTTGCGTATTCAGCAAATCGTCAAAGAAATCTGTCCATCTATTTAAGATGCTATCCGTGTCAGTGAGAACTGTATCGTCAGATTTCTTTAATATATAAGCACGAGGTTGATAGCCTTTCTTAAATTCGTTGATTCCCTTATACATGTCCCGGATGTTTTTATTTTTACTATTATCTTGACGTTCCTTAGTTTTAGCTTTCAGCGTTTCTTTGTTCCTAAAGTTTTGGAAGTTTCCGGCCTGATATCTGCGAAATTTTGTGTAGTTATTTCATTCGGATTTTGTAGCCAGAGTAATTTTGCCTGTTTTCTCTTCTCTGCTAGTTTTATGCTTTCCTGGTCGAACCATGGTTTGTTACTACGTATTTCCGCGTGTCCTAATTTTTTCTTTTGCTCAAATTTTAATGCTATCTCTAATTTCAAACCAGGTATCCTCAACACTAGTGCACACCGAATGTCCTAAAGCCGAGAATCTATTCGCAACTTCAATCTGGTGTTTCTCTCTTACCTGGCTCTCTTCTAATTTCTTTAAAGTGATTATCTCCGTTTTCGGACAATGAATATTACCTTTATTCAACGATAACCTCTCTCGTATTATCGCTGCTACAAGGTAGTGGTCAGTGTCACAATCAGTTCCTCTAAACGACCGGACATCAATTATGCTAGATTGCCTTCTTCTATCTACTAAATCGTGATCGATTTGATTATGTGTTTTTCCGTCTGGTGATGTCCAAGTGTATTTGTGAACGTCGCGTTTTGGGAATTTTGTACTCTTCACGATTAGGTTTTTGGGATTTGCAAACTTCACGAGTCTAACACCGTTCTCATTACTTTCCTTATGCAGACTTTCGTTCCGTATAATCGATTTGAAAATATCCTCTGGTCCTACCTTTGCATTGAAATCCCCTAACAGAATTTTCATATGGTATTCCGGGAGTTGGTCATATATCCGTTCCACTTCTTCGTAGAAACTGTCTTTTATATCGTCATCCTCATCTGCAGTTGGGGCATGTGCTTTTAAAACAATAATAGGCCCTATCACACCACCGTCCCTTAAGAGTAATAAAAAAGTCTGTCAGTAACAAATTCAACCTTTTTAATTGCTGGTAATATACGTTTATGAACGAAAAACCCTGTTCCTAACTGATGATTTTTATTTCCTTCCCCGTAAAAGAACGTAAATTTTCCGGAATTCACAGATCCATTTCCTTCCCACGTAACTTCTTGAACTCCTACTACGTCCAATATGTATTTCTATAACTCACTCGTTTCGGATTGTAACGCCTGCCCTATAAAGACTCCTAATATTCCATGTTCCAAATCTCATGTACATTTTCTTTTGCTGAGGTCGTGCCAAATTACCATTCCTTGTAGGAGGCTTTTGTGAATATTACTGAACAAGTGCTTCTTTTTACAGAATGAGATTGTTAGCCCTACCCAAACTCCAAGCTGGAGGACCACTCCTAGTCGGGTGTCCGCGACTGCTTATTCAGTATATGCGCAGCTAACCTCTATATCTAGAGGCCTTCTCCTCGATCCGCAACCTGAGGACGCGAGATGCCGTGGTGACAGGAACCCACAAACTCTGGTAAAAACAAATCAAGGGAAACTTACCTAAAAATCGTTAACGTCACCGTTACCATCTTATATATTAATGGAATGAATTCATGAAGGAAATTGGCCAACATAATCTCTCTAGTTGTCTTTCTCAATTATAGAATTTAATTTTTGCTTTAAGTGAACAGTTATCACAATGACTTAGTGTACTTTCATACACTGCAACTGAGCAGCGTCACAGAGTTGCGGCGATGGTATAAACAGATATATAAAAAAGCAACTGATAGTAGATACCGACACCCTCTTTCGTTTTTTTCTATCTTGCAACAACCACGTATTTTCTCGGCAGTGTGACAAGGTTGCTGGGACACATAGGAAATACAAAGAAACGCATATAGTCATACCTTTATTATGTACTAGTTATACCTTAATACGTATGACTATTAATTATTTTTACAACTAATGACGATGTAGTAGCAAGTATTTATTGATCTTGTTTAAAATTAAATTTATATGTTGAATATTCTTGACGTGGGCTCATATACGAAAAAAGATGTATTTCTATCCTGGGATGTACTTATTATTTGCTCGCAATATTAATATTAAAGTTACTCTATTGTTTTTAGCTGATGTAGACAACTAACTAACTAAATCTATGCCCTATGGAACCCGGAGGTTCAATGCCATCTTCACAAAAGCTTTCCACTGACCTCTATCCTTAGCCAACTGGATCCAGTTTCCACTTTGCATTCCTATTTCTTCGAGATCCATCTTCTTCCCATCTTCTTCGAGATCCATCAATACTTTGTCCTCCCATCTGCGCCTAGTTCTTCCTAATGATCGTTTAATTTGGTCTTCTAGTTAAGACTTTGAAAGTGATTGTACTTTCTTATTTCCTGGTCACATATCTGTCCACCTCTGCCGCCTAGATGTTATGAATCTAACAATGTTTGGTAAACAGTATAAATTATGTAGTTCTTCATTATGAAGTTTCCGCCATTCCCCATTCACGTTCCTTTTGGGAATGAATTTCGTCTCAGTATCTGGTTCTCAGATACCTTTAGTGTACACTATTGCCAACAGAAGCAAACATTTTTTGCAACCATAGAAGCAACAAGCAAAGAAAACATACATGCATTATATTATTGTTATTATTATTTATAAAACGTAGATTATTATCTATAATTGTAATATTATTCTGTAAAATCTTTCTATATTATATAAAACGTAGAATATGATAATAAACAGTTATTTAATTATGGTTTCTTTTAATCTTTGTAATTGACACGCCCTTCCTACTTGAAAGAGTAGCACTAGTATGAAACAGAACAAAGTGTAATAATTTCTAATAAAACTCTTCTTATTGTGTAGAAGATTATATACAATAACATTAAGATATACATGTTACCTAACCTTGCCCCTGCAGATTACTACTTATATCGGTACATGGAACAGCTTTTGAAATCATGATTCATCAATAACCACCAGAGGATGAAAACTGAACTGAGTGCTTTTTGTTAGCTTTGGAAACAAGAGAAGGTAGAGACGTGGAATCGAGTAATTGCCAAGATGTTAGGTGAAGAGAATCCAACGTCAGAGGCTATTGTTTGAAACTTGATCTTCTCTCATTTCATTGGAATAAGTACAGGTATGTTATGTCTAGAGTATTGAAGGACTTATGACTCATTTTCGAATAATTATAACAATAGGTTTTAATTCGTAGAAACGTTTCGTAGATTATCAAACCGGTTTCAATGATTTTCGGTACATACGTGAATCCTAGAACACCATAACTTATTGGTTTGCATTAACACAATTTATCCAAAATTTTTAGTGAGAAAATATCAAGATGTGAGTGAATTTCATGAAACATGTGTTTGATGGCTATACTCCTTTTAATAGCTCCACATTTTTTGACGATTTTATGCACAAGAGTTAACAAATGCCTGACTTAGGATTTTAGCAAATTTTCTGAATGCGATGATGGGATAATGAGTGTTTGACATGAAAAACTAAACTACTAATATTAATATCAAACACCTAGTTGTCAGGTGTGCCTGTGTTAACAGTGAAACTAACAATGAAGTTTAAGTCCAAAAGCGTCATTCGTATCTATCCTCGTTGAGGAAAGATTCAAATACATTTAATGAATATAGTCTCCCCATAAGAGGAGCGAGGATTTCAGCTAATAATTAATATTGTTAATCGCAAAATGCATAAAATGCATTTTGATTTTGAGTAAATAATATTTTAAAATATTTGATTTCAATTAGATGTTTTGATATATGATTAGGATACACGTCTTTGGCGTTAGATATTTGGGTTTGATTTCCGAGATGAGTTTATGTGGTTCTGATCCAACAATAATCTGTAGGCCCCCTTTTCACATATTGCCCCAGTACTGAAAGAGACTGGTGTAATTAAACGAATACACAATCTATTATGAATTGCTAATAGTATACGTAAGTGCTCGTCACTTACCGAAGACGCACGAAGTGCAGTCTTTTACAGATTATTCATTGACCATCTAGGAACTTAAAAATGGGGTAACAAAGCGAGTGTCGCTCACTTTCCTGGCATACGAATATAAAAAACAACATACGTGTATTCACCTTTGTGATCGTACTCCTTGTTGGTTTTGTTTGACGGCGAATGCTCTTCAACTGTTTGAGAGTTGTATGCAGTAGTAGCAGGTCTAGCGTGATTGCTTCTTGATTGTGTGAAGAAAACTGGATTCAGGGGTTATTCCGTAGAGGTTTGCGTCAAGGTTTGAGGTCATTCCGTAGAGGTTTTTGTGAGCTGAACGCAACGCAAAGTTTGTTTTTTGTTGTTGAATTTCACCTACTGGTAATTTGCATTTCCGGGAATTTTCTTGCGGGCCCTTATCGCCCTGCATTTCTAGCCAGAGATTCCGCAAACGTGGATGTGCCTTTTTTTTGGTTTTGCGTACATTGACGTAGCTTGTGCTTTGTGTTCTCCAGGTAGGTGGCAGCACGCTGGAGTACTATGAGCAGGAAGGAGAGAAGAAGAAAATGGTGGTATAAGCACGTGTAAGTAAAGTGCGTGGATCGTGAACCAGGTGTACGATTTTTATCTGTTTTTATATTGGTGGTTTGAAATCTTCTATTCTACTTAATGAGTGATTCTTTTGTGCGGATTGAGTGTTTAATATTCTATTAAAATTTCATCACTTGGGGGTAAGGACTTGTATGTTGCTCAGTGGGTCATTTTAGACATTAAGTTTTACAGTGCTTTATATTTCTTGATTAAAAATAATATACCCCTTGTACTTATTCTGTGCCCGTTTTCGCTTGGTACTCCCTCCCTTATTTTTATTGCATTCTTGGAATGTGCCCTTGTACTTAAAGTTGTTTTTTCTAGGAATTTGTTTTTATATGGTATACGAAGAATAGTAATGTGCCCTTGTACGTTTTGTATGAGTATATGTGGGGCATTTGAAAAACATATCGCATATCCCGTGCACGTGGATGCTTCTTACTGTTGCACTACGTATAAAAATGATTTTATTTGATGTAGAAGTGGTAATGGAACACACAAGAAACGCATATCACGGTGTATTCACACTTCATGTTGGAGTGTGAATACAACATGATCTGGGTTTCTTGCGTGTTCTATTACCACTTCTAATGTAATAAAATCATTTTTTTATACGTAGTACAACAGTAGGAAGTATCCACGCGCACAGAAGATGATGAGGACCCGTTGTATACGATTACCTATAAATGTTATTAAGTTTTAAAACAGGTGTCTTGTTCCATGCATGCAAGGTTCATAGAGTAGTTATGCAATTTTATCCATACATGCAATGTTGTGTAATTTAGTTCATTAAACGCTGATTTGCTAATTACATTGTATCACTATATGAGCATATGCAGAGAAGCGCATAGTCACAGACCTAAAATGGTTGGCATTTGCAGAAGAAATAATAGGGTGTGATATTAACCGTTGCGCAATTATCTGTTGCTACTAATTAATTGTTTTCGGCTTAATATTAATTGGCGTTATTTTCTTCTTTACCTAAAAGTGCTTTTAAATGTTATTGTTCCTATCGATGTATTTTATTTGAAAAAGCATCATAGCTTTCACGACGGTAATTGATGCACATTAGGGTATTATTTACTTATTTTTCCGATTATTCTATTTTAACATTTTGTACTCATTAAGATTTCATTTACATAATTAAAAATCAGCTCGAATCCTCTGGCTTTTGTAGCTTATTTCTCTGAGAGAAAGTGGAGATCACCATTGGTGCCGAGGAGGGTTCATGTGCATAATTGTCACGTAACTATGTGAAAATTCAAGCAAACAGAATAACCAAACTCTCAGGGTAGAATCAAACTTTGGCGGGGTGGATTCTTGCAGGCCCCAGGTTCAGCGCCAATGGAAATTAACACGTGGCACAAAATCTCAACTCTAAAATACCTTACCTAACTGGAACGAAATACATTTCTAGATGATATCGATTAAAGTGCCATATTTTCTATTCAATTTACGATGTAGGGCCAGTAAGAGATTCAAGCATTTTCACTGGTTTGTTATTTTGAAACTAATAGTGGAAGTTGAAACATTGAAGTGATCATTCCTTCGACAGAAAAGAATTCACGTTTTGTAAATAGCTCTCACTTGCAGTACAAAGGGTCACTGGTTCGATTCCAGTCTATGTAAGCTTGTGGTAGACAAAAGTGAATCTGTGGGTTTTCCCCTGGGAGTCTCCCACTCTACATTCGATATTTTTTCAGAATAATTCATTTTCGTTAATTATCATACTGCTTAAGTCTATATAGGTCATAGATGTGAAACTTGAACCTGAATGATTTCACTTTCTGTTTCTAAAAACGGGCATTTGGTGTGAAAAAGAAAACGTTTGCACTGGAGCTCCTTTATAGCTATATGGTGGTAAGAGTAAATGTTTTTTTTCTGTTTTGACTGCTGGTGCTGGTGATGGATGTCAGTTATGCTGGTGGAGATGGTGATGATGAGAAATGAACGCAATGGCGCAATGCATAAAATGGCAGGAAACGAGAGAATCCCTAGAAAACCTGCACACACGATATCTGTTCACTACAGAATCCACTTGGCGCTAGGATCGAACCACAGACCCTCACACCAGAGAGGAACGCTCTACCACTGAGAACTGTATGGTTAGTGTATGTACCTCTGCGCCAGAGGTCGGGGTTAGATTTCCTGCGAGCACGTGTTGTTAAGCAATGTCCACTCTCATATGGCCTTCATTTCAATCAGTTCAGCTATTTTCTCCTGAAAAAGTGACACAGAGCCTCCTTTCAATTCTTCTCATAAAATACTTGCATGCTGCTATCGTGACGTCATGCGCATAACAGCAACTTTAAATGGGTCTGCACAACGCGTTAAATGTTTTCTGCATGCATGTAACTTTTACTTAAGAAAATATATAATTTCAACACCCGGCTATGTATATATAGTAATCAGTGCAAATGGTCCAATGAGCTTATTGAGAAAAAACTGATGAGCATTCAGCAAATTTAGTTATATCTTGTTATCAGAAGTAAATAACAGGGGTAGTCACTAAATATTATTCTTTATTTATTGCATTTTTACATATAGTCTTACCTTTCTTCATTTTTCCAATAAAGTTGTAAAAGTAATTCGATCTTTAGATATCTGTGTGTAATTCTAATACATATTACACAATAATGTAAGCAATTACTGCTTTGTATTTGCAGGTCATCTGTGTTCACAGTTAAGGAATATATAGTAAAATCAGTATATTTCAGGCACTGTTTTCATTAGGTTACAAAGTCATTATATTAAATGGTATAATTTCTAAGTTACAAAATAAAAACTATTCCACTTTTTATAGTTCGCTACTTGAATATTAATCATAACTATATAAATTATCTGTTACTAACTGTATTTATTATTTGTTTGCTATGTTACCGTTATAATTTTATTATTTTATGCTAACGTAGTTAACATATATGTATTGTGTATTATTGTTATTATTATTATTATTATTATTTGTGAAACGTATATTATTGTATATACGTAAGTCTAAATTTATTGTTCATAATATTTCAGTATTATTATGAAAAATCGAATATGAATGCTATTTCATTATATGTTTGCGTTTGTTCTTTCTATGATATTTCCTTTCTATTGAATATATAGCCATTAAATTAAAACAGTACAAACTAAGCAAACCCTTATTATTGTGTAGAAGATCACGTAAAATCAGGAGTAAAACTGAGGGCGGAAAGGGGAGAACGTCGTTCCCAACTTCCAGAAAATAACTGTGGCATCCCCTCACTTTCTAAAAGAAATGATTACAGTGGGGAAAGATAGGCAAGGTGGAGGAGGTAACATCACGCGTTCCACTGCTTTTCAGATCCTCATTAATCCTTGTATACTGTGATAATGTAAAACATATCAAACCTTGTACCTGCAGATTACTACTTATCTACAGATTACTACGGATTACTACCTAGGAGTTTGAAACTGTAGTTATTAGTTTCTTTGGCACTAAAACGTAAGACATTCTATGGACCTGGAATCGAGGAAAAAGCAAGAGTGTGGCTCCAGACAATCCAACGGGCTGTGCTCTGATTGTTTATCTGCTTTTTATTGTACTATAGTAATTTGAGGTATCCTGTGAACTAGAATATAGAAAGACTTATGACATCTTCTTGACTGACTGCACCGATGTTTGGTCTGTAACATAGACCGCTGGCCGCTACTTTTCATAGCCCGCTTACCGTATTTAGTGCTTTTAATACATTAATGGATCCTTGGTCCCCATACAATAAGGGTTTGCATCAACGCAAGAGCTGGTTGGTTTTAATAGGCATAGGATTTATAATTTTCTTGGAGGTTTTACTTGCGTTACGCTCCGCAATATTTAGCGAAGGCTGGTACCTAATAAGATTCTTGTCTGTCATATGTGTAAAACACATTTTTGGGAAGAGTCATAAGGATGACATGTAAAGATATTTTTGTCGTCTACTCCTCTTAATGTAAGAGATTGTGATGATTTTGTTTATGTGAATTGACAAGTTCTCACATATTTTATCAAATTTTCTACATGAGATGGTGGGAAATTTTACATGTAAAAATAAATAACATAAAATAAATAATGTTTATGTCAAATGCCTAGTTTTCATGTCTACTGCTGTGAACAGTGACATTATTAATGCATCGTAAATCCAAATTCATACTTTGTTTGTACCCTTAAGAATACGTTTACTAAACCTAGTCTACCAATCAGAGGAGCGAAACTTTCATTCAGTAATTAATATAGTTCCATAATATAGGGAATTATTAAATTATAAATAATGAATAAATTTGAAAATGTGGAAAACAATTATGTGGTAAAAACCAAAAATGTTCTTGATTTGGAGTTAATTATGTTTGAAGATAATTTATTTCGATTAAACATTTTGATGTAGATAGAAATATCTTTGGCATGGGAGACTTTCGATTTCCGAGATGATCTAATATGATTGGGATCCCACGTTAATCTGTTTGTCCCACGTCTCATGCATAGCGTAGGAGCTGAATGATACAATATAACATGCAATCTAATGAACCTACATCCTAGCCCTATACCTTTCTCTTCAGTTGTAGGTATCACGCCCCACGATAGGAAAGTGTCTTGTACACTGAATGTAGTTTTATTTTAGAAAGTATTCGTGATTATTTAAGTCACGTTGATAAATGTATATAGAAGGCCACAAAAAGAAGCAAATCGAACCAACAGAGATACGATTTTAGCAAAACTGATTATATGTTGCTTACAGACATGCATAATTGGATTAGTCCCTATCTATTTAACTTTACTTAACAAATTTATATAAATCATTACGCTTCTTCCATATTTTCATTAAAATTGTTAAAATTAAATTTGATAGGGAGGATCTGTCTGTAATAATGATACATCTCACAGATTAAAATATATTTTTTATTTGCGTACTTGTGTGTCGTCTCTGGACCCAATTCTGAAATATCATGTAAAATCAGTGAATTTAAGGTTCTATGTTTATTTTTCTGTTTACAAAATAATTAAATAAAGTTTCCTGTTTTAATTTATTTTATATAAACTTGCCAGTAGTCTTGACCAGTAGGCCTACTGTAATATATATCTTCCTTAATTCATAGCTTCTGATACTGTTAATCTATCACAAGTTCCACTAGACAGGAGGTGATATCGAACTAAGGAACTCACGCACCAGAGATGAATTTTTAGCAGATGCATCATGGTACCTCCCCAGTCAGTGAGTAGCCCTGATAAAGAATATTTGGAAACCCCAATCAGTGCTGATTTCGCCTCTTTACAGCAGGGTATTTGTGGAGCACAGAATCAGTTATTTTGAAGATTTAACATCAAAGTTTGATTTCTTAGTAGAAGCCATAAAATTAGGCTTTCTTGAATTTATTTATATCATAGACGTTTCCATTGATAATTCTGTACGACATTTTCTGTACGACACACGTTTTATTATATTCAGATATTTGAATACTCGGATGTTTCAATATTTGAAAAACCAAATCTTCAGGAATAATAATAATAATAATAATAATAATAATAATAATAATAATAATAATAATAATCTTATAAAAGATTAATATAAATAACGACATATTAATTAACGATACATGATGGTTTCGATTTAGGTTAAGATATTCTGAGTCTGCTGTTTCACTTTTGAATGGAATTACGTTTCCCCATGTTTTCTCTCTCTCTCTCTCTCTCTCTTTCTCTCTCTCTCTCTCTCTCTCTCTATATATATATATATATATATATATATATATATATATATATATATATATATATATATATATTTGTGAAAGTACGTTAATGAGTAATAAAAACATACAACTTTTTTCAATTCGTATTGGTTTAGTTAACAGCTTGAAAAAGAAATCATACCTTTAATGTCGAACGATAATGCCTAGTTTTGTTGACTAAGACTATGATTGAAACAAGTGAATTATAATGGATGATTTGGTGGAATGAGAAAGTGGGAGTGTCCCGAGAAAACCCAAGAGCACGATGTTGTCAGTCTCATTCTTACTTGACTTGGGAACGAACCAGGCACCCTACCCATCAGATAGTTCAGTAGGCGTGGTCTCAGTTTCGATTCCCGGTGGGAGAGCCTTTGAAATATTAAATGTCTTTGATGTATCTGTGTTCTTGTTCCTTTCGTTCAAGATTACTGGAAATAACTGTACCCACCTGTTCACAAATAGCTGGAAACTGTTTCAGAAACTAAGTCCGAAAAGTGAGCATAGATCCGTCAAAATTCCCGCAGATCTATACACAGGGAATTGCATGTTCCCACCGTTCTTTATATAGACTCTAGTTTCAAACCGTACTGTCATCCGAGCGATGTGAAAATTTAAAAACAAAATCAAACTATTTATATCTGAGTAAAATAAAAAAGGAGGGAGTAAAGACATATCAGGAGATGTTTGCAGTGTAAACCAGATACCTTGCTTCATGGTCTATACTTTGATGGGCGCAAAGATGATACCTTGGTAGTTGAAGAACGTGATTCGAAGTTATTTCGTAGAGTTGAAAAACAGGAGCACTACATTATCACTCAAGAACCAGGGTCGACATATATTAGGCACTTTTCTCCATCATCGGGATCTTCTACTGATATCGCTTCCAGCATAATTTCCAGTTGACTGAAGTTGACATTTCTTTATACGAATTAGATGTTGTTGGCTGTGATGGTACTGTTACCAATACACGATGGAGGAATGATATATCTTTGCAAATTTAACTTCATATAGGTAGACTGTTGCAGTGGGCTCTATGTCTTCTCCATTTTAATGAGTTGCCTCTTCGCCACTTATTTCAACACGTTGATGTAGAAACAACATGTCCTGAAATCTTTAGTGGGCCAATCAGTCAACTGCTTAATGGTTGTGAAAGACTACCTGTAGTTCAATTTGAAAGAGTTGACTGCATAATCCCTGAAGAAGACCGTCAAATTTTCAGCAAAGACCAGCAGTATCTTTTGGATATTTCAAGATCAGTAAATGCTGGGGAATTTCCAAAAGATTTGTCCTATCGAGACCTAGGCTCTGTGTCGCACTCAAGATGGCTGACAACCGCAAATAGAATTCTTAGGTTGTACATCAGTACTGAAAATCCCTCAGAAGGTCTTAAAAAATTGGTAGTTTTTATATTGCGTTCGTACGTGTCTTTGTGGTATAAGATTAAAACAAGCCATTATTTTTAGATGGATCGAAACACCTTTTTGAAGCAATTACTACAACAAGATACCTCCCTAAAAATCTTCGGCAAGTGGTAGAGCCTGTAATTGAGAGAAACGCATTTTTGCCCATCCAGAAAACTCGTTCTTGGCTATGATAACGGACGAAAGGAAATATATTAGGGAACTTGCTTGTTAGACGAATAATAAAGGCAAGACAGGCATAAACTAAACGAAAGACAATCAGGAAGCACCCAAACCACCCATACTCAATTTTGGTGCTAAAGATTACACTGAAATGATTGACTGGTCGACCTGCAAAGTATCTTCTCCTCCATTGTTGCGTCAAATCAATGATGATGAAATCAGACTCCTTATACAGAGGTGCATGGTTCCCGATTGGGAAGTTGTAAGAGGATTCCTTTGACACACACAAGCTGTCGAGAGACATGTAAAACTGGTAACAGAAGCAGCTGGCAAAGCATGTGGTGCTCAGTCAAGATTTGGATATATCAGGGCAACTCTGCAATCCAGAGCTATTATGCCACACTTCAGCATAAAATCTCATCTCAAAGTGAATCCTCATTGCTAAGACAAGTGAAAAAATCCATAAAAATAAAGAATTAACTAAAAATATGTAAAACACAAATGCATTGGATGGTTGGTTGGGAAGGGTGTAAGTGGAATTCGAACTGCAGCCACCTAGTCGTGGTTGTCATTCTTGTTTACAAATGGGCGAAAAGCTGCAGATGAAATTAGTTAAATTTTAAGTACAATTTAAAAAATAAAAAAGTTACATGAACGGTTTTACAATGTTCATTTTGCTTTTTAAACCAGTCCTTTAACAGAAATAATCCATACTATGTTATACAAATGAGAAATGTTATTTTTTGGAAAATAATTTTCAGTTATGTTGTGAATTTGAACAATACGATAACTACTTTTTCCAGTTTAAACAATTTATATTACAAAAAATAAATCATGGAATCGATTAACTATTATTTATTTATAAGAAAAAAGAAATTAAAAATCATAAGATTTTCGTCATTTTTGATAAATTTTAACTGCGATGCGCGAACGGAAGATGTTAACCGATTTCAATTTTTTTCTCTTAATTTTTCTAATCTGTACGAAAGGCAACTTTTACGCGTTATAGCGACTTAAAAAAAATAAAAAGTTATTGCCGGCCCACCCTAGTATTTAATTCTCAACAGATTAAATAGTTGCAATGGTCTGAGTTACTAATTTCAATTACTCTGATGTTGAACAGATAGCCATTAAGTCGTTTATAAGAATTTGGGAATAAAGTAATGTGCTCAACGTCTTATTTGTGACTCAAATGCATTTAGTAAAGAGGATATAAAATATTTGAACTAACATTCCAATTTCAAAGAAGTCGTACTTTCGAATTACTATTTGGGAAGAACCATTTTGTCAATTTCCCCTCAATTTTGTTATCATTTCAGTAAAAAAATACCAAGTACGGTACTTTCCTAATTAATACTTCCAAATCTAGAGGATGGACAGATTGGCACTTTTCAACCCTAGAACATATTTTCATATGGATCTTTGTGATTAATTTGATCCTGTGGCTTACCTTTAAAACTGCATGCAAACGGAGAATTTAATGTTATGTTGCTATTCCTTAATGTAAATAATTGAGTTAATTTTCAAATGAAAATCAAACATTTTTTGAATTTAATTGTAATTTTTAGGTCTTCAAGGATCTGACGCTAAGGTCGAGAGTGTTGAGAGTGCTTTTCCTGCAAAAATACCTACTTTTTGTCATTTTTAAGATATATTCAAAATTATATAAAGTTTGATTTAAAGTTAAGAACGAGGACACATTCCATCTCTTCCAAGTTACAATTATATAAAAACAAACTAATTGATTGAATTCAAAATACCTAGTGTATGGCACCAGCACATTTTAGAACTTAATGCTGTTCAATTGTTGTAAATAAAGCTTTGAGTGGAGATTCATGCAGTTATAACTACGACAGAAGCTGTATTTTTGTGACTTCTTCCCTTCTTCACTCGGAGAGGACTAACATCTCGCATGCTATAGTGCTCGAGTTCCAGTTACTCAAAGGGATCCCACATCAATTTCCTTTAGACCTTACTGCTGTGGATAGTTTATTCTTAGAGAAGGACTTCTTCTGCAGATACTTGAACCTATGTGAACCTGCCCCCCTTAATCTCGGTACAAACGATTTTCACATATCACCAAACATACTCCGAATGTACCGGTTTGAACTGAACATATTTTTGTTTTTACTGTACTGCAGTTTGAGAAATTAAGAAAAAGTGGGGGAGCAGGTTCGCGCAGCCACCCACAATTTCCTAAGATCGAATTAATCGGCTCGTTTGAAACGTATTGGTATGTAATGGATTCTACCGTAGTTTCTTTCGTTTGTACCGTCCTAGATTATGATTAATTAATGGAAAAAACTGAAGCAAAGTTCAAACTGGTCTTCAAATCAATACGTAATGCACAGGGTACGCATGACGTTTGTATGTCATATTAAAGTACTTGGTTAGTACCAGATTTTACCACAACAATTTTTAATTTTACGGTATTGATTATGATAAATTAAGAAAAGAAAATTGGGCTCTACGTAAACCTGGCCCCCTCAACTCCCCATAAAAAAAGATTTAATCGGCTCATTTGAAACATATTCGTTCGCATGCAGTTTGTTTCGTTTTTACCATCCTATATTATGATAAATTAACGGAACAAAATGGGTGCCCAGATCAAAGAGGCCGTCAAATCTGTTCTTAATACACCGGGTACAAAACTTTTGTATATCACATGAACATACTTGGTTAGTACCATATTGTACCACAATGATTTCTAGTATAACCATAGTAGATTATGAAAAATTAAGAAAACAAAATTGAGTGCTGCGTGAAACTGGATCCCTCACCACATTCTACAAACGATTAAGTCACCTCATTTGAAAGATTTTTATTTCTACCAAATGGTACCGTCATTTGTTGTTTTCTACCGTCCTAGCTTATGACAAATTAACGGAACAAACTGGAGCCCAATTCAATTAGGCACTCAAATCAAGTTTTAAAACACAGGGTACACAAGACTTTTGAACATCACATGAAAACATTTAGTTAGTATCATAAGTTAGTATCATATTGTAACACAAGTAAATTTTGTTAATTCATATTACATTATGAGAAATTAAGAAAACATAATTGGGGACTGCTTTCACCTAGCAAACCAACTACGTTGTACAAACGATTTAATTGATTCATTTGAAAGACTTTATTATATAGCAGACTAGCAGCGTTCACCCCGCTTCGCTGCGGTCACCCCGGAACGCAATAAACTTTGTTACTTAGATAATTTTTACTTTTTCGCTTTCAAGTGATATGATAAAAACCATAGAAGATTGCAGTAAATGTTAACATTATATCGCCTGTCATTTATGTTAACCCGCCCCGCTTCGCTGCGGTCACCCCCGAACGCAATAAACTTTGTTACTTAGATAATTTTTACTTTTTCGCTTTCAAGTGATATGATAAAAACCATTATAACGCCTGTCATGTATGTTAACCCGCCGAGTGACACGGTCATGCGGGTTGCATATAAATACGTTTATCTTTATACCTATGATGAACTAACAAAGGATTTGTACGTAATGGACACCTGAATGGTCAATTATCTCAAGACACTGGTAATTGAAAATTAAAGTGATATGATAAAAACCATCTAGGGTCCAAATCCTAATAACCCCCCAAAAATAAAAGAAATTGGTTCAGCCGTATTAGCGTGATGAGCGGACAAAGGATTTGTACGTTCTCTTTTATATATATAGATTGTACCATAATGTATTTCATTTCTATCATTTTAGATTATGAGAAATTAACAGAGGCAATAGGAAGAGTTGAAACCACCTTTCAAATCTGGTGTTAAGACACGCGATACTGATGATTTCTGTATATCACATGAAAGTAATTAATTTCTAACAATTTGAACTGCAATGAGTATTTTGTGAACCATAGTAGAACATGAAAAATTAAAACAAGCAAAATTGGAGAATAAGTAAACAATCCTAGGTCCCCTCGCCACCTCTACGTCGTAAAAAGGATTTAATTGACTCATTGAACGACTTTAGATTGTTCCTGATTGTACAGTCCGTAGCAAAAAACCTGCAACATGAGCATCTACATTTATTTTGAAAGTACGCGTAACAGCGCAGTGAATCAATATAACGTCTAAGTGGCACGAATCACTCCAGGAAAAACCTCATCGCCCTCCCATAAACACTTATTTTGGAACAAAACGCTTCATAGTTTCATAAAAAAACTTACATGCTCTAGCTGCAGATTTTTTTCTGCGGACTGTACCGTATTTTTTTGCTTGTACCTTGTTACGTTTTGCTTACACCTTGTTACATGGTACCAAAAATTTGACCGAATATGTAACAATTTTTACTACCAAAATTAGAATTTATACCCCAAAAAATTTCGAGAAATTCGAATTTTTGATGGCGGGTCAAGCTCTCCAGCACAACACTTTTTCTTTCTAATTATAATGAAAACTATACCAAATATGTATCAATTTATACCACCAAAATTAGAATTTCTACCATCACTAATTTCCGGAAATATAATTTTTCATGGCGACCCAGCTCGACACAAGCTAGCGAGTACAACCTTATTCTTTCCAATCCGAATCAAAATGGTACGAAAAAATGAACCCTATATGCACTCCACCAAAATTACAATTTGTAACCAGACCAATTACGAGAAATATGGATTTTTGATGGCGGGTCAAACTAGCCCGCATAACTTATTTTCCTTACCAGGTAGAATAAAATGGTACCAGAAAAATGTATTCAATATATACTAATTTGTACCACCAATTAAATCGTTTCTACCAGGAGGTGGAAGGCCAAGTTCACGTAGCCCCTCAATTTTGTTTTCTTAATTAATTATATTATATTATCGTTAAATTAAATCGCATTGTGGTACAATCCGGTACAAACAAAGTACTTTCATATGGCATACAAACATCATGTGTAATCAGTGTATTAAGTTCTGATTTGACGACCAGTTTGAACTGGTCCCCCGTTTTGTTACGTTAAACCCTTTCTTCTCGAATGCGGAGAGAGCCACGAAATTCGAGATTTTCCTTGTATGATTTAGTCGACAACTTCAGCCATCTTCTGCCCGTCTATTCAACTCCTTACTCGGTTGTTCTTGCCATAGTTTTCAACAAATGAAAAGCGATGTACAAATGTAAACAAACACCAAAGATGGCTGGGTTTGTGAGAGACGAAGACATAAAATGTGTTTTGGAACAATCAGATACTGATTTCAGTGATAGTGGTAACGAATATTTAGATAATGATAGTTTGAGTGAAGAATGTGATGGTGATAAATCTGCCGATTCCTATGAAAATGATGACCAAGTGACAGGCATGTGTTGACAATGGACAGCTGGACTCCCTATGGTAATATTGATGCAGATTTTACACAAATACCCTTCACAGCAAATTCCAGGTATAAACCAGCAGTTGTTGGAAGGCCAAGTACAGAAATTGAATTTTTCCAATTATTTTTTAGTGACAATTTGCTTGAGGAACTTACAAATGAAACATACAGGTAGGCCAAGACTAAGATACAAATGCCGCTACAAGAAAGGTCCATTTGGTCCACTTGGCATGACATGACAGTTGCTGAACTGAAGGCCTTTTTGGGTGTAATACTAAATATGGAACTAAATCCTAAACCAAATATACAATATTATTTTTTAGAGGAATGGTTAGACTTATGTTCATTTTATAAGGACATTTTCAACCGCGAAGGTTTTTTTCAATTCTTTTAGATGCTTCACTGTGCCCTCCAGCACCTCAGATGAAACACGGTGTTTTTGCAAGGGGTTCAAAAACGAAACAAACATTATGGAAAAATTTGGCAAGTTCATGGAATTTTTGTGCGAGGACAAAATGTAAGCGTTGATGAAAGTACAGCGGGATTCAAAGGGAGAATAGTTTTTAAGTGCTACAACCCACAGAAGCCAACCAAATCGGTGCTACGAGAATTTGTATTGTCCTACTCAAGTACTGGGTATATCATTGGTATCGAACCATATTATGTTGCAACAACAACACCTGCTCTTCCTAGGCCAAATTTACCTTTTACTTCGCAGAATTTACTTCATCTGTGTGATAAACGTTTGCAGAGTACAGGAGGAGGAACCACAGGGTTTCACGTGTTTACAGACAGATATTACACTAGCTACGAGCTTGCACAAGACCTTTTTGGCACAGGGATACAATTTAACAGGTACTGTTATGACAAACACGAAAGGTCTACCCACTGCTCTGAAAAAGAGCAACATCAAACTAAAGAAACATGAAATTGTTGCATTTTGCAAAGACGATAATGTGCTTGCACTAGCATGGCGTGATAAAAGAAATATTGTGATGCTTAGTACGTGGCACAATAAATACACTGAAACTGTTAGTAAGAATATAAAAGGGAACGCCACTGAGGACATAGAAAAATCTTAAGTAATATGTGTCTAGAACAAGAACATGGGGGGAGTTGATAGAGCATATCACTACGTATCATCATACAGTTTTATAGTTAAATCGATGAAATGGTGGATAAAGTTATTTTCTGGCTATCAGAGGTAGCAATTGTCAATATTTTCTTATTATTCAACACGTAGAGACAAGTGAATCAAAATCCAAGAGTTGCCCATATTAATTTCAGAAAAAAGTTGATCAATCAGCTGGTAAGCAATGTCCGAAATACACAACAACGCAAGCGTGGGAGGCCGTCGCGTACAGATACGGAAGAAAGACTGAATGGTGCATCACGTTTTATATATTCCAATCTAAAGAGCAATTCCAAAGAGTGTGAAGTGTGCAGTGATAGAAAAGTAAAAGGTGGAAGGAGAGAGACTGCGTATTTTGGTAAGACGTGCTCCAGAAAACCTGGATTGCATCCAGGTGAATGTTGCGAAAAATATCACACATCTCTTTGAAGTAAATCCTTTAGCTTGTTTTATTAGCTCTAAAATAATATCCGTATGAATTTGTTTATAGAAATGGAAAAGATGTCCAGAGAGTTCTTAACAAATTACTAAAGGTGCGGGAAAGTTATCCTGCGGTCCGTTTAAGCGCACACAGTACCGCAACTTTGACACTGTCCAACTCCATGGGTCAGATTCAAAAATAGTGCACTTTTTATGCTCTAAGTGATTTTTTGCAGGCAAAGTGAGAAGTACTTAATGAGTGTCTAGTATGTTATTTTTCTATAAGATTTTTAGTATATAATTTGAAATGTAGACACATATGTTTTTAGTATTCTGATTTGTTATCTTTAAGTAGAACGTAACATTTTGTTTACATACTCATAATCAATATAGAGTTTTATGTTAAAAAATTCTGCAGATAAATTTACCTTAGGTTTAATTGCAAAATAGCAGTTTTCAAGTGCAAGGCAAACATTGCAACGTTTAATCACTACATGATAATTCACAATCAATTTTTTTTAAAAAAAAGTATTATGTGCTTGGTTAGAAACCCAAATGTGTGTCATTTCAAACACTAAACTTCAAATTGAAATGCATAACTCAGAGGTCCCGAAATTTCAAAATAGAGCTTTTTGTAGGGAAATTTTCATATTTATCCCAATACACATTTTTTGTATATTAAAAAACATGAGCGTGGTATCATTTAAATAGTCTTCTTGCATTCCGAAAAGAATGGCATATTAACCATGATATTTTGATGTATAGTACTGTGTTTGGAAATGGTATATATATATATATATGTATATCCCACTCCTTATTTATATATGAAATACGGTATTGTCAACTAGGATTAGAAATATTTTTTCTTCGTAACTATTAAAAGATATTTCAATACAACTTGGAACACACATTACTTATAGACTATATTCTTTATAAGGTAAATTATATTTGGATACCTTAGCCAGCGTTGCTACAATAAATTTCAAGAAAAGGATTTTTTGGAGTAAAAGTCCTACATTTTACCTCAAATTTACCTTCCCCTGTACATCATTCAAACATTCGCATGGTACCATTCGAACGCATGTTTTATTTTAAAGAGAACGACGTATATTGCGTGATGTTAGTTTAATAGTACTGAAGTAACAGCTACTTAACCTCAAAAAAGCAAAAATGAAGGGTTAAAAAGATAGAGAGGAAAGCGAGAGAGAGAGAGGTGGGGAATGTTCCGAAAATACCCCTTATATTGTGGTCTAACGTTCCTAGAAAATACAGTTTGTTACTATTTAGTCCAATCTCAAAACCGTTATTGACTGGAGTATTTACGATAAAGGGATGAGACGTGGCCATAATTAGGACCTAAATACTCAAACCAAACACCACTCAAACACCAAATAGAAGAAGAGCACAACACTAGAAATGCAGTTTTGGCAGAAGCGTTTACTCTTTCTCAGTGACTAATATTTAAACGCGACATGATTTTATAATCCTACCGCTTTACTGTAGGTAATATAAGTTTATCAAATATACATATTTGAATATATTAGTCAAAACTTCAGTTTACAATTAGATAGTAGATATTTTCGACTTACAATAGAGAAATAAATTAATAATCACTAGAATTAAAACCGTCAAACTGATAACGATTGTCATACGTTTTAGAACCATTAAAGTTATATTTTCTTGCAACTCACGCATGTTAGTTTATCATCAGAGGACTAACATTTTAAGTTCTATGTGATCTGTCGACTGTTATAGTTTTATACATATATGCATAAATAAATTGAAGTTGGAAGTTTGGTCCAATTCATATATTGAGCGACCACCACTTTCCCTCGTGATCGGAATACGCTTAGCAATGCTTTGTTTTACATTTTTACCTGAATAAAAAACTCGTGAAATACATCGTGACAAAATACGTACATCACAGCATATCTTCCTCTGAACATGATGAACCGTGATGAGTGGTCGATAACACTTCCGAATTTACACGTAAGTATTCCTTTTCCACTTTTGTCATGTTTTTAGGCTACCTTGGAACTACGTTGGAATCAGATCATATTTGACAACGACCATTGCAATTTGGTGAATTCAATTGCTGAAAATGATTTTTGCATTGAATCAGCACCAAACGAAAACAGTGAAAAGAGAGTGAGAGAGTGTTCAGTGAAGGACAGTATACTGGATAGGTGAAAATGGGGGCAAAGTGCGCAGGTAGAACTTAGAAAGTGTCTTGAAATGCCATGTTAATATTGATACAAGTAGAGGGCTTCAGGTCAAATGTTGCATATGAGGAATGCATGTAGAGCTCCACTGAATAAGTGTAATGTGAATCATGGGAGACTTCTGAAAATCCGCCATATTGGAATTATCATAACAAGAATACAGGGGAAACGGGTCATGTGACATATCGCTCTTGATGAACACTGCCTACTGAAATCAAGAGTGACGAAAACAGTTTTAGACCTCTGTAACATAAGGCGTTCCACGCTATAGCAATGTAAAGATGAAGTGAATGAGAAACTAGCGACTCTATAGTACGACCCATGAACACGTAGTTTGCACGAGGGTTATAAAAAGGTAGAATCGAATCTTGGGACATCAAGAAGAATGTTTGCAACGTGTAACGGAATGAGAAGTAGCTGCACTAGATAAATGGTACTTTTGCGTGGCACATTACACAAGGCCAACTGTTCGATGCAGAACCAAGATTATGTCTAGGTTTGTCACACAAAAAGTTTGGAAATCATTTCTGCCGGACGACAACCAGAGGCGGAAATTGGCAGATTAATTCGTTACATGAACAACGCAAACGATTGCACAACACACCCTTCTTCGACAAAGAGAAGAGAATATGCGCTGAAATTGGATCCCTATCAGCTACTACACATTCATATATGATGTATAATATTGTTTCCATGGATGGGGAATTAATGACTCCCATGTATGTCTTCTGCACCGAGTAAAGTGGCCACTTAGCAGCCAACAAACGTTCCGAGCCACCTAATATTCCTCCATATCATGGTAAAAGTGCAAATATGAAGAAACACATCCTGAAAGAATGTATGACTGACGTGGTCGGGCCTTCTATAGAGCAGAGAAAAACTGCTGTTCTCGCTAATTCATGGAGAACCAATAAAGATGAAGAGGTGGTGCAGAAAACGGACAATCTTGAAACCTAACTCCTTATCCCTGATGGTTGCACGCCACTCATACAACCGCTGAATGTGTTCCTTTCCGTCGTATAAGAACATCGTAAAATATATATCAGACACCGTTCTTCTGTCATCTGACTTAACATATGGCAACGGAATAACTTACTTAACTTGCAATCTCTCACCCACTTCCAGTTTACTGCATCACGGTTATACAATATGATTAGATATGCTTTCTATAAAACTGGAAATTTGCAAACAGCACCTGGCACATTCATGACACCTGTCGACTACTGTTTCAATTTCCATATCGGGAACAGCTGTGATGAGCCCAATTTAACATCTTTAACATTTTCAAATGTGCCCACTGTGGTGTAAATTTGTGTATTAACCACACAATCATTCTTAAAGTCCATAACAGTTGTAATTAACCAAAGTTCTCAAACTGTGTTATCGACTAATGATTTCAATAAACATTGTCAGTCAAGAGCCATGTATCACATGACCCCTTTCCCATATACTGTTCTTGCGCTAAATCCAACAAGACTGCTTTTCAGATGCCCCATTCACTTTACGCCTATTCAGTGGAGCTTATACATCTATCGAGTGTTTTATTGTTACTATTATCTCTACGTTCCTTAATTTTAACCAGAATAAATTGCGTTTCTTTGTTCTAAATGTTTGGTAGTTATCCACCAAAATTTTGGACGTCTACGGAATGTTGTGTAGTTACTTCATTTGGATTTTTTATCCAACGTAATTTTGCCTGTTTTCTCTTCTCTGCTAGTTTAATACATTCCTGGTCGGGCCATGGTTTACTCCTTCGTATTTGCACGTATCATAATTTTTCCTTTGCTGAAATTTTGATGCTATCTCTAATTTCAACCCAAGTATCCTCACCACTAGTGCAGTCCGACTCTTCTAGAAACCGAGTTGGCTCTCTTCTAATTATTTTAAATTAAATCTCTCCGTTTTCAAAAATGGAATATTTCCTTTATCCAATGATAATCTCTGCCTTATTATTTTCTACTACCAGGTACTGATCCGTGTCAAAATCAGCCCTCTTAAATGAGCGAACATCAATTATGCTAGATTGTTTTCTTCTATCTACTAACACATGCTGAGTTTGATTATTATTTTTTCGTCTGGTAAGGTCGTAGTGTATTTATGAACGTCGCGGTATACCTTTTGTATAAAAACTATAGATAATTAATGTAGAGTTAAGATTTGATCTTAACGTCATTTGAAATAATTCATTTTTTATTAAAACATTTAGTTGATTCCTTCTTAAAAAGAATATAGGTAGAAATACTTAGCACATACAGTCCTTTCACGTGCAGAATAATATAACGTGAATCTCGTAGTATTGCACTCCCCAAATTTTGGACCACTCCTATCTAAAAAATCTGGTTCACCCTGGGTCTAATTTGTTTCGACAATAATAAAGGTTTAAAAAGTTGAAAAATTAAAGATGATTCAAATTTTACCATACCATACTTAATTAGTTATATCATATAGCATATTAACGCCTCATTGGTGTTACAATAAATAGATTCATTGGTGTATATTCTAGTCTTCCTTTCATCTTAATAGAGGACGTGGTTGTACAGCGTGAAAATTCGGTTTAAGATTATTTTCTATTCTCTCGAAAACAACAAACAGGGATTTACTTTTAAATATATCATTTGTTAAGTTTTGTGAGATCTAACTGTTGATGTAGGCTGTGCTGCCATTCTAGAACTATACTGATTTCAATTATAATATACGTATATCCTGTGTACGGTCTTTCATTAAAAATTTAAAGATATTATAAGCTGGACTAAAAAATGTTAGGTGAGTTTACGCTGTACAGAGTGGTCCGACAGTGGCACACCCTATTTAATTTTAACAGTAGATTGTTAGTTATGGAAGAATGTCTTTGCACAATTATCTTGAAGTCTTAAGAGTCATAAGAGTCATAATCATCGGTACGATCCCCATCACTGATCCGGAAGTGAGCCTACTCCTAATTGGTGTTTTCTGACGGGTTTAGGTTTTACCCAGATTTGTTTGCTAACAGCTCGCCTCCAAGAAATCCCGATCTGACGAAAGCCACTCCTCTGTGGCTAAGCGGTTAGCATACGCGCCTTTGGCGCGGGAGACCCGGGTTCGTTTCCCGACGGGAGCTCATGTGTTTCGGATTCCACATTAATCAGTAGGTCCATGTCTCACATAGCCTCGCTGCCGAAAGGGGCGCTAAATTGAAATCCAATCCAATCTTAAGATTTCAAGGTATCTGTGTACAGACATTCTACCATGACTGACACTTTACTGTTGAAACTAAAGGCGGGCTATTACCACTTCTGGAACATCCTATATATTACCATATTCCTCCCGCTACATCTCTGGCAAATACGAGTATATTTCACATTTGTAGATATGTATGTAGAATATGGTATGTAGATATATATAAACGTTTTTTTTTTATAGTTTTGGTCTGTTATGTTGAGTAAAATTTTCTTGTTACAGATGGTTAAGATATTTTTTTTTTTTTATTAAAAACTATTTTCGGCAGTGTTTCTGTAGTAACCAATTTTTTCATTAAAACTTTCCATAGTCCTCTTTGTTAATCTGAAATAATACTACAAACTCTTTGGGCTAATTACGAAAACCAGTAGCCAAAAATCATTTTTTAAAATAGAGCAGACTGGAAGTAGGTGAATAGAAGTCAATTCATATGCTGTTTCCAAGGTCTTAAGGACCACGTTACATGTTGAGAAGAACGTATAAAATTAAGTGAACATCATTCAGAAAATATTATGCTAATCCCTTATAGTAAACATCCATTCTAATATATGTTCCTTCTATTACCATTTGATAAAAAGATTATGAATAGCGAAGTCTTTCAATATTTCAGAAATATTGTATAATTTACGGTGACAGTTAATGAGTAAACTTAAAACAAAGATTAAAATTGGTCAAATGCAAAAAATTAAATCTTTCAAATAACCAACATTTTAATCTATATGGTACAGCGGGCATATGGTTTAGGGTAATATGGTGTAATATTGAGGGTCTTTCAGTGATACTGTGCGAAACTCAGACTGATTAAATATGATGGCAATAGAAGGAAATTAAATATAGGAAAGAAATGCGTTGCTTTGGAGATAGGCACCACCGACAATTTTCCACAATGATTCAAAAATGGCCACAACTCGAGAAGGAAATGTCGGATTAAGGTCCAGTCAGAGACAGTATGCATTATTTTTACCTGAAGATTTCATTAATGTTTGAATGGATTTAAAGCAGGGGAAACTAACTGTCGAACATTTGCAACAAACATTCCGACAGTCATGATGTTACTAGCTTAATTATGAGCTGAACACAGTAGTATCTTGTGAGAGAAAGAGGTACGTACTTGGTTATGACTGTGCTCGTGGAAAAGTAGGGGACTAAGGGTCGGCAGTCATAAAAGAATTAATCCGAGGTGAGGAAGTATTACTAACACATTTTACAGTACAAAAATTACTCGGTAGGAGTGTGAAAGGAAGACGTACCACGACGGCAGTAAATGTACCACGCAGAGATGGAGTAAGGCTTTTAAAACGCTGACCCACCACACACCTTAATGCACTCTGACCCAATATGCCATATAAATCGACTGGCACAGTCTGACCCACGAATTTTATATTGTATGACTTGGTCAGTTGTTGCGGTGGGTCAGGGGTCATTGTGGGTGGCGTTTCTCTAGTTAGTGTTACCCCTTGTGATTTGTGGGTTATAGAAGGATTTAGGTTCTCGTCCTCGTTTTTTCACACCCCTACCATATAATTATTGTACTGTTGTATGTGTTAGTAGTAGTTCATCAGCTCGGATTCCTTCTTTTGTGATTACCTACACTCCCTCTCCATCTTTTCAACATGCACAACTCACCAACACGTACGTAACCAACACAACGTTCAAAAAATTGCGTTTATACTGTAACTCACGAATTTTCGCGTTTATTCCATTTTCCTTACGTTTATGGATAAAATTATGTTATTAGTAAGTTGACATAATAAATTGAAATCCATCTAAGAAGATATTTTAAAAACATAATAAAATAATAATAATATAAGTAAAAAAATATGCTCGGTTTATTGTATACTGGCAATCATGCTTCGCATGGATTTTTGTATTAGCACAGGGTAATTACAGTGGGAAATTTACAACTTTCAGTTGGATCGAGAAACTGGGAAATGGAGTAACATATTGAATTTATTGGTTAAAACCTATTGTTTTTTATTTTGTTTTCTTTACAAATATACTTTTTTTATAAACAACCCTCCACCATTCCACTGAAGTATGAACCATTTCACTAAAAATTTCATAAAGTGGAATTTACTGTATATTGAGCTGTTTGAAGAATTTTCTCAATCGCATTTAATAAATAACGTATCAGTAATAACGTAATAACGTAAGAATAAGACATAACTCGTTCGTCATGTAAACGTTCAGAAAAGGTTGTTTACTTTCAGAGTGAGTTTTTCACCGACGTATTTCCCATTAACGCTTCAGATAATTTTGTTCATATTTCGCAAAGGAATGTTTCATTAATAACTTAATATACTACGTAATTCGTTTGCCCAGTAAACTTCCAGAAGGATTGATATTGTCAAGGAGTATTTTTTACAATTTGTTTTGTAATAACTAGATATTGGACGTTTAGATATTAAAAACCTAGAAAATAGGCAGGCAAATATGTACTTAAAATTTAAAAAAATAGGCAGCAAAATATGAAATAAAATGTAACTCGTAGTAATGAAGATAAATACTGAACACAATTAAAACATAAAATCATCATAGTAAATATTCCAAGAATTTAGAAACAATCTTGTTCGTAATACCTTCTGTTACTGTATATACAAAAGCGAATCGAAATGTATTGCATGTATGCTAGGTAAGCATATTTATACAGCACATTGTTACTACACATAACAGTTCAAAGTTTTACAGCACTTTATCAGTACTCATAACAGTCAAAATTTTGGCAGCATCTTCTCACTACGAACTACACTTATATTTCTTGAAGAAGCAAAATTCTTTCTCAAAATACTAAAATATATATTCCCAATTAAGTCTTATTTTGAAGAAAATGCATAGAATATTTAATAATAGGCACTAAAGCAATTATTTAAGGAGCGGCGACATAGGCAAAATAAACAAATTGGCTTAAATTGAAACTATAACCCCGATATAAACTTTAAAATGTTATTTTTGATCATATCCTTAAAAGTAAACAATAGGAATTTTACCATACAATTGGTGTTTAGTAATAACATATTAATTTATTCTAATTTCAGTAATAAATATTTCCGTCGTAACCTTACAATATGGTAAACGCGCTGGTCCCGTAGAGAAAAATTAAAAGGAGGAAGATTACTTTGACGGTGATTTTTTTCTGACGATTTCTTTAAAAATGACTCGAGCTACTTGGGCCAGATTTCATAAATAATTTAACATATGGTACACATTGTTTACCCTCAAAATTACTGATAAAAAATATTTTGTCTTTCGGGATAATGTTTTCTCGATAATCTTCACAGAAACAACTTAGACGATATTTGTTGTTCATACTTCATATATAAATGTTACATAAAGCAACTAATGATCCTGAAATAATTCCATGATCCTGAAAATCTAGAAGTGCTACATCACTCTGGCTCACATTTCATAAACAATGTTTCATGAAAACACTAACAACATAGGATAACACAACATATGAGTGATAGTTTATTCTTGGGGTTGACCTTTTCGACGACTGTCACAGAAATTATTCATACTCTTTTGCTCATAGTTTGCATTCAAATATTTCCTCAATAATTCTAATATATGACATAAGTTATTTCTATCGAAAATATGAATAATGGGTACTTAATGTTTTCCCCTAAAATTCCTTCGAACACACCTTTCCAAAACCCATTATTTTATTCACGTTTTCCAAATAAATTTTTAAATTTTTCAGTAATAACTGGAGACTAACACGAGCCAGTTTAAAAAATTCGACTGAGAGAGTTTAGTGCGCTTGGTCCGTATCCATTCTTAAATATATTTTCAAATGTAACATCTAATCACAATTTTCCTAACAAAATCGAAACTTATTTCTAAATTGAATTGTTGTGGCCAAATGGTTCACGTGCATTGGTTCTGGATTTTCATGCAACGTTAAGGTATAGGTGACAGTACCTTAACGTTCTATAATCTCTTTTACAATAGATACATTAGTTACTTGTTACACACGGATTTTAATGTAAGCATTTATGTCATGTTTGACGTTTATAAAACATAAAATCATCTCTAAAATAAAACTCCACCTTTCACCCTTACTTTTATTGCTTTTAAAGAAAAACAAAAAACATTTAGTTTGCGATTGAAAATGGGTTTAAATTCCGATCCATTATTTAACAGATTGTGTATAATGTAATATTAATTCATTATTTGAACACAATTAATAGTATCTATTTGCATATTTCAGTTGGAGGTTTCAAATGCATGATATTTGCATTTAAACCAAAACACCGCACGGAATATCCTTTCATTTAATGTTTAAATTATATAAACTTTTAACTCTTACAAAACAATGGAGTGTCATGAAAATTATTGTTATTCTCCACTTTCCCTATTTAAGTTGACAACTAACATTTGAGTTTAATGTAATGATCATAATTTAAAAAAAAACATATTGAATTCCAAACAGTTTTTCTTTTCATTTAGAAGTAAGAGAGGTAAGGATGAAGGGTGTAATTAGATGATTAGACCTTTTATAAACGCCAAATATGATATAAATACTTACATTAAAATCCAAGTGTGACGAGTAACTAATGTTTGTATTGTAAAAAAATATTATACAGTATGTTTGCATGAATTATATTTTTTGTACGTCAATATTAATTTTCTCGCAAAATTTGGGTTTTAAACTACTTTTCAAAGGTATGATTTTTTTAAAAGTTTGCTAAACTCCGTCTTACATTTTGCTAAATAGTAAGTAACCAACCAAACTGTTGACGTAACTGAAAACTTTTACATGTAAATTTATATCTTTTATTTGTTGTGTATAAATCTTTCACTTTATTTTACGGATATTCTTAGCATTTTAAGTAAGACTCCCTATTTAAATATTTTAAATAGTCAATATGAAACAGGTCATATTTTCAAAATTGTAAATTAATTTTGGTTTTTGTTCTGTGCCTCTCAAATGTTTATGTAATTATTATTGGAATAAACACATTCTTCAAATTTTTAAGAAATTAGCCAATAGCCCCGCTAATTGTTGTTGGAATTGTTCTGTAGATATTAGATATAGATTATTTTCTTAATGATGGTACCAGACCATTAAGTTTCGCTGTGAGCTATAAAGCTGGTGTTGCAAAATGTCTAGAGCATGACAGATGAGGCATAACAAAAAACATCTAATATTAAATTGACAGAGTCTCCCGTTGGTAGGATTGAAGATTTGTTAAGGCACCAATTACAAGTAGTATAAGTAGTGTATAAATCACTTTTAAAATTATGAGTCTCCATGCTAGTAGTGTGATACTCACTCCTAGGACTGTATGTTTCATTTATGAGTGTAACTAGTTTTCTCATAATTATAAGAAATAAACAGAGTAAAATAGAGTATTGTGGAATACCTCGGTTAACGTGGAATACCAGTGTTGCAGCTGTGGTAATGGGTGACGTCTAACGAAAGTGTTCTGTACTACTTACAATGTAGGCTGCCATGAAAATATGAGCTTACGGCTGTTGCAAGCATCTCAGTGCGAGAAGAAAATCTAAATTGTAAGAAATAGAAAACTTACGAAGGTACGTATATTTTACTTATATAATGTAAATTATTGTGCATGAGTGTACTTTATAATTACGATGTAGAAAAAGGAAAATGTGACGTGAGGAGCGAATAATTCTGACCAGTTAAAAATGAGTGGTTGAAATACCAATATGAGGAGGGCGGGTATAGTGGGATACATGTAAGGAGCATAATATGGAATAATATTCCACATTGCCCGTTAATTACACCTTTCAGCACCACGAGCGAATGTTTTGGCAGTCACACTGTGCATATGATTTATTTGATTGTTCTTTAAGTCAATGAACTGAAATCCTTTAATTTGGGATTTCTTTAGTGATAGTTTATAAATATTGGTACCCTCACAAATAAGTCAGTTGATCCTTGAAATTTGATAAAACAGCCGCCGAAGATTCACATCACCTTTAGATAATAGTTTTCGGAGCCATTCCGTCTACCTCAGGAAAATTACTCCTGCTATTAGATTTACTTGACGAAAAAATCTTCCTGGCGTTTCATATAACACACACTGACACACATCCAAGCGAGTTCTCACAGTTTCGCCACAAGTTATTTGTCCTGTACCATCATTAACGAGAAGCATCTAAACTCGTGGCAGAGTTCCAAGTCAGCAGCAGCAGTGTTAACATCATCACCTTTCAGGAAGGAACTGCAGACCAGTCTTAAGCCACAAAACGTCCGTTGAGGGGCAAATGTTCATCTACATCCGAACATCGAGATGTCTGATCTGCAAACAAAATGAAGAACCCGAAAACTGTCATGATAATGATGCTACCGAAAGGAAAAGTGCTCAGTGCACATACTACTATGGAAAAATTTCCGAAAGCAATTCAGATAAATAATGTATAATGTGTCTCTCTTGTAATCAATGGTGTCATACTGAGTGTGCTGAAGAATACAGAGTTGACTTCATTTATGATGACTGCTCCTAAATTTCACACACCATGCAGAATTGTAAGGTTTCTTCTTGCCAATTAGTTTATTGTTTTGTGTATTGTTTTCTTCCTTTTTCAAGCTCTGTTTTACGTTGTATATTAATATGGACATCTTAAATTGAACAAACCGACAAGTTTGTGCCATACTTTCTTTGTCGATTTTCTATTTCAATACTCATGAACATATATAATGTAATATCAATATTTATTTCGAACAGGTGAAGAATAATGTGGAATACTATTACACATTACCCTTCGCTTTTGCATGTCCTCAAATTCTTTACATATATATATATATATATATATATATATATATATATATATATATATATATATATATATATATATATATATATATATATATGCTTGTCAAACTCAGAGAATATAACGTGGGTAGCTACTGTAGTATTGTTTTCTTAAAGATCGTATTTCACAGCATATCTCAGCATACAACTCGTTGTAATTTCATTCATGTCTCTTGTATAATTAAAAATAAAAACAGTATTCCGAAATCCCCCACTTTCCTCTAATAACAGATATAATCTGCTATTTAAATGCGTATATTATTCAATACACTATTTAAATGAATAAACAATTGCAAAAAAAAATAAAGCTGTCAACTGTATCAAGTTGACAAAAAACTCAAAACTTTCAATGTATTTAAAAAATCTCTTATTTTCTAAAAAGATATACATGAGAATTTGATCTCATGCCTGCGATTTTCCCGATCGATATGATATATCAACATGTAGGTATGTGTCTTATTTTGGGACAATACTATAGCTTTAAAAAGTTCAAAATTTAAGAGTGAATCATAATTTATCTCATTAATCATCTTATTAATCATATTGTAGATGGCAGTTTTAGTACTGTCAAAATGATAAATTGCTTACTTAGTACTTTAGTCTCAGTGTCCTCTTAACACATGGAGAGGTTGTCACACAACTTCAATATATTTCGAAAAAATATGCTTTTGTATATTTTGTCGAAACTGACCCGTGAATATATACTTTCAATTATATCAATTCTTAAGCATATATCTATCAGCTGATATAGACTGTGCTGTAATTATAAAAATTAGTTGTATTCAAATATAAATCGATTACCTTCATTCCATATACTTCAGTTTTCCTTTAAATTTAAGACGGTTATACACTAAAAATATATAAATATTAGTGCTACGTTGTTATATACTTCATAGGTCCGTATAAGCCCCGTAGTAGAGTCAAAATACGGTTTGACCTAAGCAAAATTGCAACCTTTAGTTTTACACATGTATTTTGTTTAGGTACCTTACCTGATGAAAATATCCAAAATCCGACAAAATCGGACATCGGGAACACCCCCAAAAACAGTTTTCAAAATGGCGGACCATGGTTTTTCAATAAAATCATAGACCTTTACGTTGGCGGCTCTAGTAGCCCCCTTAATTGACACAGAGACATAAATTATACCTCGTTGGAACGCTCATAAACCACAAATTCCAACGAAGTGAATTTTGTACGCATCATGTCCAACCCGTAGAAGAAGAAGAAGAATAAAATCGATTTTTTGTTTTTTAATTGATATTTCTTGAACCCTGGCAATACTGTACGTCTTCATACGCCGGCAGAAAACTTCCTACGCGTAGACCAGACATTGGTAACAATAATATTAAAAAATGAAGGAGGTAGGGTCAACAGTAAGGGAGATAAAAATTCGGAACCGCGGACCAAGGAGGGACACTGTATATTTTTTACTGTGGTCTAACTTCTGTTTCTTAGATCTAGCATCCTCCCTAATTGTCAGAGAGATATGAAGCATACCACGTTAAAAACCTTATGGGATCCCCTTGCCAACGACGTATCGTTTGTGCCCCCTGTGTCCAACCTGTAGAAAAGGAAGAAGAAGAATCCTTTTAAAAATTGGGAAAATCTACACTTTTACCTTTCTTGGGCTCTGGCAACCCTGATAATCGTTCTACGCATGAAAAAATCTTGTTTCTTTCTTTAAATCAAAGGTCGCTTTAATATAAGTACTATACATAAAACAAAAGTCTTAAGCAAAAGATTGGGAATAACGAAAGACTTTTGGAGGCAAATTACACAGCTACATCGTCATTGCCTACGCTAACACTGTCCACACCATATTCGTTTAAACAGTTAAAACATTCCGTTTCTTGGCATACACCACAAGTAATAGCAAATAGAAGGTCATACCATAATACAGTGTACAAGAACATGCGTTTTATAGAAACATAACACCTATATATAAAGCAAAAATATTCTAAAGCAAAACAAGGGTCAGACGAAAGAATTTGGGAAGCAAATTACACATCTACATCGTCATCGCCTACGCTAACACTGTCCTTACCATATTCATTTAAACAGTTAAAACATTCAGTTTCTTGTCACACACCACAAGCAATAGCATATGGAAGGGCATGCTTTCTGCAAGTACAATACGTTCTTGCACACCCGGTAGCGCAGTTGCAATGAACAATGGTGAGCAAATTCCATACCCACCAAACACGATGGTTGATGTGCCATATTTACGAACCGTATACTCAGCAAATGATGCAGCGATATTGTCGTACAAACTGCCTTTACACCATGGTAGTCTATGTAATTGAGATCTTCTAAGACGTACAGAATATTGTCTGGCTCCGTTTCCTCAAACTGTGCGGTCTGCTGTTTGCTGAACTCTTGTATCGCATGGGCCAGTGGGGCTTTGTCTGCCTTACGCATCATGCTGGGTGACTCAAATAAAACTGGCGGGTAGGCACATAATTCATGCACTAAGGTCTCCTCTAAAGATGTGCTGCCTGCATTAGCGACAACTAATAGACTTTGAAACAAAAGATTCGAATCGACGCATATATCGCTGCTGATTTTAACACTACTCGGGATGCTAGAGTTTTGACTTTATCTGCACGTTTCCACTTCACAGTGAACAGGTCTTTGCCAGATAGTTTCCTCGCAAACTCTTCTCCAACTGAAAATAAATTATGGACGTTGACCGAGGAATCCGCTGTGACACCAGTTGCAACGTTTCTCAACGATTTGTCTCCGTCAAGTGATGAAATGGGCTGCAGTCCTGCAAGAATACGACGTGTGTCACTGATATCACGTTTCGGCTTCTTTATGCTGTTCGCTAGTGATATATGTTGTATGAGTAAGAGTTTGCATCGCCAGATAGTACTCGGAGCATTCTGGCATTGAGAGTACCCATAAAGATCGTTGCATCTCCGACATTCCATTCCCAAGGGTTAGACCTCCAGTGGATTTTAGCGATCTCATCATATGACTAGATCAGAGGAGAACCCAGTCCAATAACGGTTGCTTCTTCTAATAACTCCGAACCCATTTTGAAAGCTTCTGTAAACTATTGAATTAACCGATGGCAGCGTTAACATTGTTTGCAGGTACAAGCACGTCGACTTCAAATAATTGAAGTGTCCTGCTGCAGCGAATATGGGAATGCACTCTGCTATAGCATCAAGGTGATCCTCCCAGCTTCCTGTTCGGTATCCTGCCACAAATTTCCGTACTGTAGTCAACTTGCGCTGATATGCAAGCCACAACTGACTTGTTTTTGATGTGTTAATAAGTTCTGACTTTCGTGCTTCTATTTTTTCTCGGGCTTCTTGAAGATGAGGCGAAGAACTAGCTCCAGTCACAGCAATCTCACCCAATATCAGACTCTGGTAGAGAGAGTAAGCATCGTTGATAGTTCTGTGTGTTCCTTTATCGGTCTCCAGAAAAACATTCTCCATAAGGAATGCACTTAATGAGAGATCAACCATCATGTGCGCACTTAAGACTTTTTCTACGGATTTGCCACTTAGCATATGTACAACCGAATTTTCTCCATAAAACTCATGCAAGATTTCACGTAAGCCTGAACTATCCATCAGGGAACCAATTGCTCCTAGAAGGTTCATCAGAGTATGAAATGAGCCCAACAGGAGAACCGTGTCCTTAATACTGATGTTATGTGCTCAGTCATGCAGGATACGTGGAGCTTTCCAAAACAGTGGTTGGTCTAAGGTGATGATTGGTGTGACTTTATATTTTGTTGCAAGATTATTCAGGTACACTAAAGTGGAATAGATGCATGACATATCAGATGGATGGAGGTCAATAATCGGTAATCAGAGAACAGTGGATTTCCCTGAATGATGAAGAGATGGATCTGAGTGAATGGCCTGCATCATTCCTGACCAGTTTGTTGTGCGTGACGGAAAGTGCCAGGAAAGTTTTCACAAAATATCCAGGGAGCTTTCGTCCAGTGATGGTGCTGTTACCAGTTCACAGTTGACCTTTTCAAGAATAGCCCTGGTTTCAGTGTATGCGTGAATGGGAACACTGGCAAGGGACTTCACATCAGCATCAGAGACGGGCTTCCGAAGAATGGTTAGACCGGTAGTAGTGGATGGAGTAATGGCCGCCAACATTTTCATACCATAGAATGTGCCTAAAGCACTCAGCGTTTGGAGATTATGGTCTTCATTATCCGCTGCAAAGAGGAGAGTCTGATCTGCTGGCATTTCGATCACACGATTACCAAATGTACTTGCAGCACAGCGTTCAAACCGCTGCACTTCCGCGTATGAAGAGCAAAATCCCAGGTGATGCAGCGTGTCAATAAGGTGTTTCGGTCGATAGTGGTGGCGCAGCTGCACAGCAACACCTAACTGCAGAGGAGCTAACATATCTCTTGGTCTGGCTGCTTGCATCAAACACTGGCCAATCGATGGTATTTTGGTTTCATTGTCCTTTCCGGCAAAAAGTGTGCCATAGAATAGTTTAAGGCTAGGCACTAAAGGAATTCCTGAATGGTCAAGTCGCTGGGTGAAGGATATATATCACTTCCAGTTTGTAGTTTGGATTTTATGTCGCTTTTGATCAGTTGAGCTACGGTTTCTATTATTCTATTTTTTCCTTTTCTTCATCATACTCTCGTGGTAAATCACGATATGCCCGTAGAATGTGATTGGCAGTTTCTCGAAGTGTAATAAATTCGTTTTTTCCACTGTCACTAGAAATTATAATTTTTTCACCGAAGTACTCCATTAGTTGACGCTTCATGTGCCGTCTGTCATATGTAATGTGATCAGTTCCTGCAAGAAATGTGTCCATTTTTGTAACAAGTTCTCCCACAGTTAGTGGCTCATCATCGTGCTCTTCCAAATAACTACAGATGCGTTGAAATGCTCGGATTCTCTCACCATTTGTAGGTCGGCCAGCCCGGAATTTTTTTGACGCTGACTGATTATCGGTGCAGTATTGTTGAGGAATTGCTTTACCTGTTCGAATGTTGATACTACATGATCTGTGATAGACACAATCTGCTGCATGAAAATCAGATGAGAAGTACTCAATACGACCTCGGACAGTTTGTGACCCGGTATCGTTTCGTTTATTGCAACACTTTAAAACGCTGTGTGGCAATGCTTGTGTTTTCACTCGCAATATCTTTTCTTATCAATATAACGTTTGCGACAAGAGACATGAACCACCATACTTGTAGCGGCGAGAATGTTACTACCGCGAGCCTTACTGGCATTGTTCACTCTTTCATCTCCCTTTTCTTGAAGTGTGATGAGGTTATCGTCATGATCTAGGTTTCTGCAGATGATACACAAAGGCAATCAGCCATGGTTCTTCAGGGTCAAGGTTCATGCAAGACTGTGATATGTAGAAAAGCTTATGGAACCCCATTTTCAACGACGTATCGTTTGTGCCCCCTATAACCAACTATTATCAGGGTTGCCAGAGCCCAAGAAAGAGAAAAGTGTAGATTTTCCCAATTTTTTAAAGGTTTTTCTTCTTCTTTTTCTACAGGTTGGGCACAGGGGCCACAAACGATACGTCGTTGGCAAGGGGGTTCCATAAGGTTTTTAACGGGGTATGCTTCATATCTCTGTGATAATTAGGGAGGATGCTAGATCTAAGAAACAGAAGTTAAACCACAGTAAAAAATATACAGAGTGACCCACCTTGGTCCGCGGTTCCGAATCTTTATCTCCCTTACTGTTGAACCTACGTCCTTCATTTTTTATATTATTGTTACCAATGTCTGGTCTACGCGTAGGAAGTATTCTGCCGGTGTATGAGGACGCACAGTGTTGCCAGGGTCCAAGAAATATCAATTAAAAAAAACAAAAATCGACTTTCTTCTTCTTCTTCCTCTACGGGTTGGGCACCATGGGTACAAAAGTCACTTCGTTGGAATTTGTGGTCTATGAGCGTTCCAACAAGGTATAATTTGTGTCTCTGTGTCAATTAAGGGGGCTACTAGAGCCGCTGACGTAAAGGTCTACGATTTTTTCGAAAAGCCATGGTCCGCCATTTTGTAATCGTTTTTGGGTGTGTTCCCGTGGTCCGATTTTGTCGGATTTTGAATATGTTATTCAGTAGTAATTCCTGAATCGAAAACTGTTTAAAAAGCTTGTGTTGCAATTTTGCCCAGGTTGAGGGCAAAATTGCTCTAGATTTCCTGGACTACCGCTACATCCATGGACATGAACATTTTTCCTTATAAACGACGATTTTCTTCATTAGGTGTCGTAATTTACGTTTTGAAGTCATTTATAATATTATTGAAACAGATTCTAATGTTTTTGGCATTTTATTAAATAAACTATCAAAAAGATAGCATTTTGTGGCCGTGTGTTGATACGAATTAGGTATTTATTTCATTTAAAGCTTGCAATATTTATTACAAAACTCATGTCACAGTTATTTCGTGTCTAATTTTATTTAAAATCTTGTTCGGCTCTGTTTTTGTACTAAAATATTGGGTTCTCTTATCCTTTACGATTGTTCTTGTTAGTAGTTCTGACTATCTTGTAGTAATTTATAATCAATGAACCATTCTATGGGAAAGGTATAAGAATTATGAAAAGTGGGAAGGAAAGGTAAATTACCCAATAAAACCCACGCGATGTAACAACGACTAGTTGCTCTGTAGTAGAATGACTTAAAACCAAAACTACCACCATTTTCGTTAGAGACACAGTCACGTGATTCACCTGTAGGAAATAATTGTTAAACAATAGTTTCCCTGCATTTTTTCATATGACTCAAAGGAGTGTCTTTGATTGAGAAAAGAGTTGTATAAAAGACCAAGGGTGACCAAAAATATAAACACTTAAAAGGTATGATTCAGCATGAATACGTTCCCGCCGGATTTTACTTTGTTGAACGAGGGAAAAAAGTTTACATGTTGTGCCATTAAAATTGCTATCTCTAATGCGTGTTATATGATGTCTTGTGCCCCTAAAATTTTCATGCGATCAGTAAAAGAAAGGTGTAAAATACATAGATTGGCAAATCATGTTTAAAAACATCTGGCTAACTATTATTTTAATAGAACAAGCGTTTACAATTCATTCACTTTACAAACACATGAGAGTTCAACACATGAGAGTTCTTGTGGACCTTTAAGAGAGAAATGTATATCATCAATGTATGTTTCTAATTTTAAGGTTGTAGCAGCAATCTTGATCCCTTAAATATAGTGATCCAATGCTAAAAAAGGAAAGAGAATCAGTTTACACATAATCGAAAACAAGGAGCAACTTTGTATCCTCGTCGCCAAAAGTGCCTTTACATCGCTGTGACGTTATGTGACAGCGCAGTACTCCGAGGAAGGGATGGTTGCATAATAAATTGTGATTAATTTTGAAGAGTTTTTATTTTGACTAGGGAAATAACGTAGTATAGGGAGTAAAGGCATTGATTTGAAGCATCAGCGAACTGTCATCTCTGAAAAGATTCGTATTTTCAGTTTTTCAATTTATTGTCCTATATGTGAAGTTAATAACTGCTAACAACTGCTACTAGCGCTTTTCACTCTTCAGGAATTTACTGTGACATTTTCCCAGGACACTTTTCTAAGTCCTAAATGAGTTAGTGAATTACTTGATTCGCCTCACTGTTCTCATTTGAGAATGGAAACTGATTAAGTTGAACGTGAATATGTTTCGCTGTCGTCAAGCAAGGGCCGCAATAAATGTAAATAAGATTCTTATTATTAAATAAAACACAACAGTATTTATTCTATGTATAGCACAATATAATAAAGTAATTAAGCAACATGATAATCACTAACGCCTGCAGGATTTTTTCCAACGGGAAGGGGGGTAAAAGACCGATATAGAGTTTTTCGATTTATTGCCCTATATATATTAAAAGCCATAAGATTTATCATTGATAGCGTATATCCTCTTACTTTTTAAAATCGCCACTGTAGCCTATTAGTCAGAACATTCATCTCCAGATATAATGTAGAGAGAAGGAAGGAGATATGAAAAGTGGCGTAAGTAATTTTACTGCGCCCTGGATCATCGATTTACTCATACCCGACCCTGTCCCACGCATTTCAGCTGCTGCGTTATATTTATATAATATATATATATATATATATATATATATATATATATATATATACAGGGTTTTCATAAAGTATGTACGGATTTAATTCGCTTATAATTTACATAAAAATGCTCATATTGAAATCAAATAAAGTGCAAACGGTAGCGGAAGGATTAAATTTTTACCTGTAATCTGCAACAGCTCAGTTCATTCAACACCTCCAACTGGGCGCCATTTATATCCACACATTCGCGTAGGCGGCGCTGGAATGTTGGCGGCCTCCCACTTCGAGGACGGTCCAGGACGCTTCCCGTCTTCAAGAACTTAGCACGCCACTTTCGGATTGCACTCTCAGTCGGTGCCGGCTTTTTGAACTCTTTGGTGAACTTTCGACACACAAAAATTGGTGATATTAGCTCTGCGTACCACAGAACATAAGAAACTGACCCTTGTCTTCCCTCTCACTTTCTCAACGTGTTCAGAGTTGCCGCTTATCTAACAGTGTTGCCAACTAAAAATTTAATCTTTCCGCTACCGTTTGCACTTTATTTGATTGCATTAAGAGCATTTTTATGCAAATTAAATCCGTCCAGACTTTATGAAAACCCTATATATATATATATATATATATATATATATATATATATATATATATATATATATATATATATGATTCTATGTCAAAAGGGCCCGACAAAAGGGCGAGTATAGAAAGGCCAAAGATAAAATGGCCCGTCAGAAAGACCCCGCGTCAAAAGAGCAAGTTCAAAAGTGGCCTGCAACAAAAGTGCCGAGTCAAAACTCGTCAAAAGTTTTCCCTCGTCAACAGGGACCGGGTCAAAACATCGTCGCGGGAAGAGAGCCCGAGTCAAATGGGACGTATGTCAAAAGCCCGAGTCAAAGAGACCCCCGTCTCAAATAAGCACAGGTCAAGTGGTCCTCACCAGTAAAGAGGACGAGTAAAAGGGGCCCTATGTCAAAAAGCCTAGGTCAAAAAGGACCCCGCCTTGAAAGGGCACTGGTCAAAACGGTCCCGCTTCAAAAGGGCCCGGTAAATACAATTCCAGGGCTAAAAATCCTGAAATCAAGAGTGGAAATCAGGAGAAAGAAAGATATATGACCAGTGGCGTAACTAATTTTGCTGCGCCCTGAATAATCGATTTACTCATACCCGCCACCTGTCCCACACATTTCAGCTTCTGTGTTATGTGGTTAAATATCAGAATGGCCCGACAAAAGGGCGAGAATGGAAAGGCCTGTGTCAAGACGGACCCGGTCAAAAAGGCCCCACGACTAAAGTCCTCGAGTCGAAAGGGTCCTATGTCAAAAAAGCCCAGGTCAAAGAAAACTCCGCACCAAAACGGCCCGGGTCAAAACGGCCCTGCGAAAAAAGACCCAAGTTAAAAGGCCCATCGTTAAGAGGAGCCGAGTCAAAAGAGCCCCGCGTCAAAAGGGCCCGGTAAATACAATTCCGCGCCTGATCGTTCATCATCTATTTACTCATCCCTGCCCCCCACATTTTAGCTGGTGAATATATATATATATAGCTCTGTCTGAAGGGCACGGACAAAAGGGCGAAGACAGAAATGCCTGAGTAAAAAAGGACCGGTGACAAAAGGGTTCGAGTCAAAAGTGACCCAATGTCGAAAGTGCTCGAATTTCGACGCGACAAAAAGGCCCTATCTCAAAAATGCCCGGGTAAAAAATGACACCTCAAAAGGCCACGGCTTAAGACGGTTCTGTGTCAAAATGGCCCTACTCAAAGAGCCCCGCGTCTAAAGGGCTCGTGTTAAAAGGGCTCGGCTACCAAAGGACCTGAGTCAAAAGGATCCAAATTAAAATGGTTCCTGGTCAAAAGAACCCGTACTCGGTGACAAGAAAGCCCACGTCAAGAAGCCCTGGTCAAAAGGGCCGGAGTCAAAATGGCCCCGCGTCAATAAGGTTCGAGTCGAAAGTGTCCCACGTAAAATAGGTCCGAGTGAAAAAGTATCCGCGTCAAAAGGGAGCAGACGAGTGGACCGAAACTTTTCAAAATTTGGTCACGGGTAGCTTGGTCTAGGGCCCCAGATCAAGACGAAGAGCTTTTATTCTAATTTCGAACTAGGGGATCTCAGGGGGACGTTTACCGGGACCGGCCTGGGGACCAGACAAGTTGACGGCCGAGAGTTACCAAATTTTTATCAAAGATACCTTGGTCCAGGTCCCAGACCAATGCAAAGCGTTTTTGACAAAATTCGAACCAGGGGGTCTCAGGGGGGCGTCTACCGGGACATGTAAAAGTACTAGAAAATGACTGATATCAGTGTCGATTTCATAGTTTTCGCGGTCGCTGAGATCAATGGTGAAACTCCGATCCCATTAACTTCCAAATTCTCCCTATTTAGCTGCGGGCCGTGAGTCAACGGGGGGGGGGATACCGAAACATAAAAGTAATCCAAAATGATCGATATTAGTGTCAAATCCATAGTTTTCGCGGTTGCTGATATCAATGGTGACACTACCATTAACAATGAGTCAAATTCATCCACCGTTGTATGCGGGCCTTGGGTCACCAGAGGGGGGAATTCTGAGACATGTAAAAATAATCGAAAATGGCCGATATTAATGTCAAATCCATAGTTTTCGGGGTCGCTGGGCTCAATGGTGAAACTTAAAACCGCATTTACTTCTACATTTAGCTCCCATCAGCTAAGGAACGGAAGCATTATAAAGGGGATCACGAGACAAGTAAAAATAATCCACAATGACCGATGTCAAATCCGTAGTTTTCGCGGTCGCTGAGATCAATGGTGATACTTTCATTAGCGATTTTTTTCAAATTTAGCCACCATTGTATACGGGCCGGGAGTCACCGGGGGTGGAGATTGCGAGACATGTAAAAATAATGGAAAATTACCGATATTAGTGCCAAATCCATAGTGAGATGAATGGTGATACTTCCACAGGCGTTGACTTCCAAATACAGCCCCCATCGGCTGCGGACCAGAGTTGTTTTTTCAAAATTGGAACCAGATGATCATAGGGGCTTTTACCGGGATATGTAAAAAGTAGTAGAAAACGGCAGATGTTAGTGTCACATTCATAGTTTTCGCGGTATTGGTTGGGGGCCAGAGGTTTTTGTTACAACTCGATCCAAGGGGGTCTGAGGGGGCGTTCACCGGGACATGTAAAAGTAGCAGTAAATGATATATATTTATGTCGAATCCATATTTATCGGGGTTGCTCAGATGTATAGTGACACCGCCGATAGTGTTTACGTTCAAATTCAGCCCCCATCGGTCTTGCCAATGAAAACACATGTCCGTTGTTGGATACACAAAATATGTCCAATTTTAGAACTGTTTCTTAATTGTTCTCCCGTTGTTCAGTTTGTTTACATTAATATTTTATCTGATCCGTGCGAAGAACGGGCATATCAGCTAGTACGAAATGGTAAAGTGGTTATTATGAACCAAATTACAATGAATTCAATTATATAGATAATTATTATAATTGTAATACATAATTATTAATTGTTGAATGATAGATACTTTTCAGTGGAAAAAAGAATAAAATTTGGAAGTCCCAAATCAACGTAAAGTAGACCAACGTAAAGGAAAAATGTATAACATTTTCTATATAATTAAGCTTACAAACTTAAAATTTCCATGTAATTAAGCTAAATTTCCATTTTTGTGTCGCTTTGTGCGCCTATTTCCTCGTTTTCTGCGTCACCGGAAATGGCTCAATGTTATCCTAGAAATATGGCGCAACAAGTTAATGCTGTTCCGTCAGGAACGATTTCGAGGTCATTTCCTTCACATCGTCTTGTGCGTGTTTTCTACCGTTTTGTAAGCCTATGTCCACGTTTTGTAAATCAATGGTAGTGTGTCAAAATGGGCATTCAATGTGGGAAAAAAAATGACCCAATCTCCCACCAAGATCGAATTTCGAGGTCGCTTTTTTCGCATTATTTAGTGCATGTTTTTACCGTTTCTGCTCATATTTTCACGTTTTGTGCGCCAACGAAAGTGGGTCAAAGACGACCCACAAGTATGGCAGAAAAAGACATATTCATTCCACTTTTAAGGTCCATTTTGACCCACTTGCACTGATGCACAAAGCGACACAAATCATGCATAACAGTGTGAAGGAAACGACCTCGACATTCGATGGCGACGGAACAGCATTAAGTTATTCCGCTATACTTGTAGACCATTTTGACCCATTTTCGTTGTCGCACTAACGTGGAAACAGGAGCACAAAACGATACAAAGCAGGCACTATACGATGCGAAAGAAACGACCTCCAAATTCGATAGTGGCGGAACAATGGCTCTATTTCCTCACACCTTGATGGACCATTTTGACGCATTTCTGGTGATGCTCAAAACGTGGAAGTAGGCGAACAGAACGGTACAAAATACACATTAAACGATGTGAAGGAAACGTTCTCCAAATTCGTTTGTAGCGGAACAACATTAACTTATTTCATTATATTTGTAGGTCCATTTTGACCTACTTCCGGCGACGCACAAAACGTACAAAACAGGCACTAAAAGATACGAAAGAACCAACCCCGAAATTCGATAGTGGCGGAACAATGAGCCATTTAACTCCCACTTTAAAGGCCCGTTTAACTCACCTCGTGTGATGCACAAGACGAGAAATAGGCGCAGAAAGCTTTCAAAAAAGGCACTAAACGATGCGAAAGTAACGATCTAGAAATTCGATAGTGTCGGAATAGTGTTTCATTTTTGTCACACTTTGGATGCCCATTTTGACACACTGCTGGTGACGCGCAAAACGTGGAAATAAGGGGCACGAAACGGCACGAAAATTCAGTAGTCGATGCGAAAGGAAGGACCTCGAAATTCGGTAGTGGCGGAGCAGTGGGTCATTTTCGTCCCACCTTTGAGGGAAATTTTGACCGTCTTCCAGTGACGTACAAAACGTCGAAATAGACGCACAAAAGGTTACGCGATGTAAAATTAACGACCTCGAATTTCGATAGTGGCGGAACTCTTGATAATTTTCGTCCCATCTTGGAAGCCCATTTTGACCCACTTCCGGTGACGCACAAAACGTGAAAATACGGTGATTCATTTTAACCCACTTCCCATTACGCACAAAACGTGGAAGTAGACGCACAAAACTATGGGAAAAAAATGAAATTTAAAGGTCCAAAACTATGGGACCTACCGTAGTCGGGTCAAGACTTAACTTAGGATCTAATATGTGCACTATCCAAATATCCATGTTTCAGAATCCTGCGGTACTTTCGCGACATTTTTATAGAGGTTGTTGGTGAGTGTTTTAAATTATATGCCCGTAGCCGAATTTCTTCTATAAAATTTGTTGCGGAAGTACCGCACGACTCTGAAACATGTATTTTTGGATAGAGTACACGCTAGTTCCTAAGTGAAGTCTTGACCCGAGTAGGTCCCATAGGTTTGGGGCTATGGACCATTACAGTTCATTTTTTCATGTTTTCGACAGCCTATAACTCCGAAAGGAAGCATTTCTGCACCTAGGTTGGTCTATACTTTTTGTCTTATCTTGGTGTCAGGAATCACCTTCCAAACGTTGTCGGTGTTGTTTTGAAACATCCTGTATATATATCATGATTTACAAAAATGTCTGTAAAACGGCTTGTTTCTTTAAAATAAAACTCTCGTGTTGAGCTAGGTGTCTCCACCCAGCACATTGTGCGCCTGCCTATCACTACTTTGTGTGACGTCATATGCTACGGTGAAGGGTCTTCCCTTACCCCAATGAAAATCAAACCATATTTTCGCAAACACCCACAGCTGGGGGACATAGAGTGGCACAGAACGTACACAGCTCGCTGTATAGCTGCAAATACTGAGAACTATGAGACGTGAGACCTATGGACAACTATAGTTGCTCTCTTGTTACAAGGCGTTCAGTCAGGGAGACAACTTTGGTCTTGGTTGCCTCGCACCTACCAAGGTCAGCTTCTGCGACGGAAGGAAACAACAGCAACATAAAACTACTTCCTTCTGTTTACTTTTTTCACGAATATTTGTCACCTTCGCGAGTACGGGTCACGTACTGCGTAGATTTAAATTATATGTTTGTCAAGAATATATTCCCTATAAAGATATGAGTACTGAGAAGGAAAAAAAAACATGTAGCTATTTTTGTTCTCCTTTTTCTATTAGCCAGTGGAAGTGTGTATGGCTGTTTGAACACCCTTCTTGTAATTAGTTAGGATTCACTTCGTCTTTTTAGTTAACCTTTGGGTATGAATAACACCGGGACACTCGTGGTTATGATAGTGGCGTATTGTCGCGCTCGAAGGATTACGGAAATAATAAGTAATGTAGACTCCGATGCTTTTGAAACGGACAATGAAGGTAATTTGTAGGAAGATTCTAGCATCAATTTATGTGACACGCATCTACCTCTATCTATTTCGAAATACTGGGTGATGTCAATAAAAATAAGTAACTACTCATGAGAAGTCCTGCTCGTGAATCGGGGTAACTACAGCTGGAGTAATCTCCTTTTTCAATGGGTGATATCAATAAAACGGAGAAGTTACTCATTACGCCCAATTTTGAAGTAGTTACTGGCATTGGTATCAATAAAAAGAGAACTGAGCACTAGTCGTCTCGGCTGACCTCGGAGAAGCCCCGCCCTTTTGAAGTAACCACACCTCTATTCTCGAGCCGAGTAAATACTTCGCTTTTGTTATCAATAAAAATCAAAGACTCCTCTGTGATGCTAGTAACTTCTCCAAATTTGTGGAGCAAGCTAAACAGGTGACTCCGTGCGAAATATGGCAGAGTATATGATTGTTTTGCTATGTAGCAAAACTTATAAATTGCATGGAAATGTTGCAAATGCAGATTACAAAAAAAAATGTTCATGAAAGAAAATGTAGAGTAGTTATCACAACATTTTTAGGAGAATCAACGGAAATTTGAGATGGTGCACTACGTAATGACGAAAAGATGCGGGTTTTCTTGCTTTACGTGAGTGATCCGGGATTCCAGGTCTGAATGTTAGGGGATTCTGTTATGGCTCAAAGTACTGTGTCTTTGACTACTACAAGTGTAATGGATGCGATTATTGCGAAATATGAAAATTGATTTTTTCCGGAGGTGTGTGTAATATTCACACAGCAAAGGCAGAGTGGCAAGAACAATATACATTTCCGGGTGCTATCGAAGCACTTGACTATACACACGTGGCAATAAAGAAACCTAGTATTTTGAAGACAAATACGCTAATAGGAAGAGCTCCTTCGTGGCTAAGCGCTAAGCGCTAAGAGCTACATGCCTTTGACATGAGAGACCCGCGTTCGATTCCCGGCGGGAACTCATATGGTTCGGATTCCAAGTTGATCAGTGGGTCCCGTCTCACATAGCCTCGCTACTGAAAAGGACATTAAACTCAAAATCAACTCAACTTAACGCTGACAGGAAGGGTGTATACATGAGAATGTATATTTTTTATGCCAAGGTGAAAGGGGACACGTATGGTGTGGAAAATGGCAATCAGATAGACGTGCTTTATGACGTGACTGGCTGTACTATTTAAAAAAGGAAACAAAGGGACCAAGTATCTGATTTCGTTCTTAAAGCCAAACAATCTTGGACAACACGTGATATGCACTTATCGTGCTAATCTTGATATTGCTGGATTCCAATCAACATCCATCAGTTCCAAGAGGTTCGTGGTTTCAGTATTTTTTTAATGCTCGCTCAGATATTAAATATTCTCTTTTGGATTTGTGTCTCATTTGTAGATGTATTTCATATTTCGTTGCATTTCACTGTACTTCCCTTCAAAGCTTCGGCTTTCCTTCGTTTACTTTCTGGTAACAGTGACTTTGAAAGTACCACTGAAAACTCTTTATAATATCCACAAATGCACTTTGATTGAAGCTGTCGTTACTACTTGTCCCTTCCATGGCGTTTAGGATACTGCGCCATAAGTTACCCACAACGAAATGATCGCCCAACAGATGGGAGAAATGAGTAACCACTTCTTTTATTGATGCGACTCAGTGCTACGTGCAGAGGAAGCACGAGTAAACGTTCATAAATCTGGAGTAGACTAGACCTGAGTAGTGGCTTGTTTTATTGATACGAAATTGAAGGAGGAGATTACTCCGGGTGTAGTTACTCCGATTCTCGAGCAGGACTTCTCAGGAGTAGTTACTTATTTTTATTGATATCACCCAATTTCGTATCAATAAAACCAGCCACTACTCAGGTATAGACTGCTCCAGATTTATGAACGTTCACTCGCGTTTCTTCTGCGCGTAGTAGTGAGTCGTATCAATAAAAGAAGTGATTACTCATTTCTTCCATCCGTCGCGCGGTGATTTCGTTGTTTTTAACCTATGGCGTAGTATCCTAAACGCCATGGAACGGGCAGGTAGCAACAACAGTTTCAGTCAAAGTGCATTTGTATTATAAAAGAGTTTACAATGATACTTTCAAAGTCACAGCTACCAGAAAGTAAACGAAGGAAAGCCGAAACTTTGAAGGTAATTACAGTGAAATGCAACGAAATACCAAATACATCTACGACTGAGATACAAATTCAAAAAGAGAACCTTTAATATTCGAGCGAGAATAAAACAAAAATAAAAAAGAAGAAAAAATAAAAAAACGGGATAGAAAAAAGTAATACTGAAAACATGGGAATGAACCTATTTGAGCTGATGGATGTTGCTTCGAATCCAGCAATATCAAGATTAACACGACAAGCGCATATCACGTGTTGTCCAAGGTCTTTGTAGATTGTTTGGCTTTAAGAACGAAATCAGACAATTGACTCCTTTGTTTTCTTTTTAAAAAAGTCCAGCCACTCACGTCATAAAGCACGTCCATCTGATTGCGTTTTCCACACCATACCTGTCCCCTTTCGCCTTGACATAAACAAATACATTCTCATGTATACACCCTTTCTATCAACGTTGAGTTGAGTTGATTATTAGTTTAACGTCCTTTTCAGTAGCGTGCCTATATGAGGCGGAACCCACTGATTAACGTGGAATCCGAACCACATGAGCTCCTGCCGGGAATCGAACGCGGGTCTCCTATGCCAAAGGCATCTACGCTAACCGCACAGTACTTTGAGCCACACCAAAATCCCCTGACCTTCCGACCTGGAATCCCGGATCACTCACGTAACGCAAGAAACCAAGGGCACCGATTTCTCTGTAAATTTGGTGGGGGGCATTCAGAAGCAGAAGTTATATGTATCAGGATTTTAAGACAAATTGCACTTTAATTATGCCAAATATTGTATATTCATAATTACAATCGGGGGCCCACAGGATCGGCGCCCTTGAAGAAAACTTGCATCTTTTCATCATTACGTAGTGCACCACCCCGAATTTCGGTTGATTCTCCTTAAAAAATGTGCTAACCACTATACATTTTCTTTCATAAACTTATAATGTTTTTTGTAATCTCCATTTCTAACATTTCTATGCAGTTTATAAGTTTTTCTACGTAGTAAAACAATCATATTCTCTGCCATATTTCGCACGGAGTCACCTATTTAGTTTGCTCCACAAATTTGGAGAAGTTACTAGCATCACAGAGGAGTCTTTGATTTTTATTGATATCAAACGTGAAATATTTACTCGGCTCGAGAATAGAGGTGTGGTTTCTCCAGAAGGGTGGGGCTTCTCCGAGGTCAGCCGAGACGAGTAGTGCTCAGTTCTATTTTTATTGATACCAATGCGAGTAACTACTACAAATTAGGGAATAATGAGTAACTTCTCCGTTTTATTGATATCACCCACTGTGTGGTATCCAATATACGGAATTCAAGATGGCTGCCATGATGTACACTAAATCCTTTAACGCTGTTTCTACACCAATGCCAAATTGTAACATTTTCGTTTACTCCGTTCATGCGTCTCTTTGTTACTACCCTGTCACAATACATTTTTTCTATTAGATAATATGTCAAACATAGCATTCCCTGTCCCAAATAGATGATGTGTAAAAAATGAGTTCATATTTTCATTTGGGAGAATATTCAAGCCTAGGTTGAAGTGTAAAATCATAACCCTTTACATTTAAAACAATATTGTGTGATATGCAATATGGCGGAATTCACGTACTGCGCAGATTTAAATGGTAGCTGTGTCAAGTATATATTCCCTATAAAGATATGAGTACTCAGAAGGAAACATCCACTCCAAATCAGTGCGTCTACGCATGTCGTTATTATTGTTCTGTCCCAATGACCTGTATACTGATCCACATATGTCTTCTCACAGCAACATTATACTAATCTTTTCCACAGAATATTTTTCATTCTATACTTTGATCCAGGGGTAGAAATGAAATTTTAGAACTAAGGGGAAAGTCAATAATAGATAGAGTTTGATTAGGCTATGTATCAAGAATACAAACTCAGACAGTCGGAAGTGCAAACAAACTTTAATGGAGAACGACTTAAGCAATAGCGATTGTTGCAGAACAATCGACAGCCAAACAAAACTAATTTAACTATTCAAATTTCCTATTTGTTACTAATAACTACAGATATTTTTCCTTCTTTTGCACAAACACTTCAACTTACTAAGGGGATACTTTCCCCTTGTGCATGCCTGATTTCCACTGTTGCTTTCATCTCAGGCTTTTTACACGTGGACCGTATTTATCGGGCAATTTTGACGCTGGGCCCTTTTGACTCGTGTCTTTTTGTCGCGGAGCCCTTTCGCCCGGAGATTTTCCACGCTGAGCCGTTTTGACTCAGGCCCTTTTGAGGCTGGCCCCCTTTGATCCTGGCTCTTTTGACGCTGGGCCCTTTTAACTCGAGCCATTTTGACCCGGGCAATTTTGACGCGGGGCCGTTTCTACTCAGGGCCTTTTTTCGCGAAGCCCTTTTACCCGAGCCCTTTTGACCTGCGCTCTTGTAACTCGGGGCCGTTTGACGCAGGGCCCTTTTGAGTCTTGTCTTTTTCTCGCAGGACCCTTTTCACCAGGGACCGTTTGACGCAGGGCCGGTTTGACTCGGACACTTTTGTTGCGGAGACTTTTGACCCGGACCTTTTGGCTAAGGCCTTCTTCTAGCGGGGCCCGTTTTGACATGGGTCCATTTGACATAAATCCCTTTTGAGTGTGGGTCCTTTTTACTCGGGATCTTTCGACGCAGGGTCCTTTTAACTAGAGTCCTTTTGACCCGGGTCCTTTTGATGGGGGCCTTTTAAACGGGGGGGGGCTTTTTTCGCGGAGACCCTTTCACCCGGGCCCTTTAGACTCGAGCCCTTTGGTCGTCGAGATCTTTTGACCCAGGGCCGTTTAGACTCAGGCACTTTTGTCGTAGAGTCCTTTTAACCGGGCCCTTTTGACCAGAGCTCTTTTCACTCAGAGCCGTTGTTACTCGGGCCCGTTTCATGCAGGGCCGTTTTGACTCGGGTCTTTTTGTCGCGGGACCTTCTGACCCGAGCCTTTTTGACTCGGGCCTTTTTGCAGCGTACCCCTATTGGTACGGTCCATTTGATGTAGGGCCTTTTTGACTACCCCTCTTAACACGGGGCCCTTTTGAATCTGGTCATTTTGTCGCGGAGAACATTGGACCAAGGCCTTTTTCACGCTGGGCTGTTTTGAAACGGGACCTTTTGAGGCGAGGTCCATTTGACCCGGATCATTTTGACCAGGGGTTGTTTTGACTCGTGCCTTTTGTCGAGGAGACATTTTGACCCATGCCTTTTTGACGTGGAGCCGTTCTCACTCGGGCCCTTTTGAGCGGGCCCTCTTGACCAGGCCTCTTTTGACCCAGGGCCACTTTGTCGCGGCCTCTTTTGATCCGGTTCGTTTTGACGCGGGGCAGTTTGGACTCTTGCCTTTTGGCACAGGGCCTTTTGTCGTGAAGGTCTCATGACCCAGGGCCGTTTTTAGTCGGGGCCTTTTGTCGCGGGTGGACATTTATCCGGGTTCTTTTGACCGGATACCTTTTGACCTGGGCTCTTTTCACGCGGGGCCGTTTTTACTCGGGAAAGTTTGACGCAGGACCCTTTTGACTCGGGTCTTTTTTTGTCGCAGGACCCTTTTGAGCCGGATCCATTTGACGCGGGCCGTTTTGACTCGTTCACTTTTGTTGCGGTGATCTTTCGACCAGGTCCCTTTTGACTCGGGCTCTTTTCTAGCGGGTCTCGTTTTGAGACGGGTCCATTTGGCGCAGGGCCCCTTTTGACGTGGGCCCGTTTTGCCTTGAGCTCTTTCCTCGCCCTTTTGTCTGGCCCTTTTGACATAGAACCATATATATAACGCAGCATCTGAAATTCCTGGGGCAGGCGGCGGGTATGAGTAAATTGATTATTAATCGATCCCTGGTGCAGTAAAATTAGTTACGCTACTGGTCATATCTCTTTCTTTCTCTTCTCTCTACATCGTGTCTGGAGATGAATGTTCTGACTAATAGGCTACAGCGGCGATTTTAAAAAGTAAGAAGATATATGCTACCAAATATAAATATTATGAATTTAAACAATATATATAGGGCAATAAATCGAAAAACTCTATGTAGACCTTTTGCCCCCCCTCCCATTGGAAAAAATTCTGCTGGTGTTAGTGATTATCATGTTGCTTAGTTACTGTATTATATTGTGCTATACACACAATAAATACTTATGTGTTTTATTTAATAAGAAGAACCTTATTTCTGTTTATTACGGCCCTTGCTTGACAACAGCAAAACATATTCACACTCAGTGTAATTAGATTCCATTCTCAAATAAGGTCAGTGAAGCGAATGAAATAATTCACGCACAAATTTAGGACTTAGAAATGTGTCCTGCGAAAATGTCGTAGGAAATTTCTGAAGAGTAAAAAGCGCTAGTAGCAATTGTAAGTAGTTATTAATTTAACATATAAGACAAGAAATTGAAAAACTGAGAATACGAATCTTTTCAGAGATGGCAGTGTACTGACGGTTCAAATCTGTGCCTTTACTCCCTATACCTACGTTATTTCCCTAGTCAAAATAAAAACTCTTCAAAATTAATCACAATTTCTTATGCAACCATCCCTTCCTTGGTGTACTGCGCCGTCACATACCCGTCACGGCGATGTAAAGGCACTTTTGGCGACGAGGATACAACACCTCGACATAAATTTATAGGTTTTGTAAGGACATAATTATAGAGTTATTCTTAATATAACTTCAATTTTGTATTAGCTTTCTAATACAACTGATATATGTTTTGTAAATTTCTTTTTCCTTATGACCCACATACACAAAGAATTTTTTAATGTAAGATATTGCGAAAGTTTGTTTGGAATACCATCGGAGTAAGGGTAAACTAGATTGTTGATTGGTTTTAAAATCATGCAAAGACAATGATTATGAAGCCTCCAAATAATACAATGATTAACAAATACTGACTTTTTTTTCACGGAAGCTATGGTGTGACTAGTTTTTGCTTTTTTCAATCGGCAGAATTATTTCTTCGTCATTGGTGTATATTACAGTCATGCTTGACTGAGGTTAAAATTAAAAGAAAAATTAAACACAAAGACAATTTATTTATTATTATGATAAATTCGAATATTTTCTACCAAATAGTAATGTCTTCAAAAATATGTCAAAGAGAAATGTATTCTTTCTTATTCTTTCTTAATTTTAAACATAAACAATGACCATTATAATGAAATTTAAAACACAGTATATATATATATATATATATATATACACACATACACACACATACACACACACACACACACACATATATATATATATATATATATATATATATATATATATATATAGAATTCCATCATTTTGACGTCCTTTCAAAACAACGTTATTTGACGTCCCTTTTTTATGCAGTACTGTAATTGCTATATCATGTTTAGCTCTATACCGTTCGGAGTATATACAGTTAATCAACTATGTACATCACGAAACTCATAAGTGTACTCCAAAACAAAATATTTTTTTCTTCAATACCGAATTCTATCATTTTGACTTCCTTTTAAAACTTCTACAATTTTGCTTCCGGTGCATATACACCGTCATTCGGCGTCCAGTGATAATATACTTGATACGAAAACCACCATTTTGACGTCCTGCAACGTTGCCAAATTTGGCACTCAGTTTTCTAGAGAAGGAAGTCGATTTCATTGTGTGCTAGTTAGAGATGCAAGGGCTCGGAAAAAAAAACGGCTTTTTTGAAAAAAACTCGGTTTTTACTGCTTTGCTTTTTTGCTTCGGAAATTTTGGGCTTTTTTCAAAATACTGCTTTAAATTGATAAAACAGACTTTGTATCGCTTCTTTATAACACAAAAAATCATTTAATTAGTGGTTGATGCTGATAATAATATAAAACATCGAAAATAAACTATGAATTTCGAAAAAATATTTCAAACAATTTTTCTTCAACATATTTACATTATGAATTCCACAGGATTAACCAATGTATATAATAAGAATTTTTTAAACTCCTATATACAAAAGTAAGCAGAATTGGCAAGAACCGTGGTTGCTTTTGAAAATGCCAAAAAACCGTTTTTGGGGGGATGTTTAAACCAGGCTTTCTTGGTTTAAACCAGGCTTTTTTGACTTGGATTTTTTGCTTTATGTATTTATATTACATATTCACAGAAATAGCCTAAGTTTGTTTCGCCTTGATGTTATTATGCAACAGCGGGGTTATGCCGGAAGAACTCCCATAAGCTTAAAGAAGTGCGGTCAGTAAATTTCTTAAGTTGAGAATCTCCCGCCCTAGCCACTGGGAAAATCCCGTCATTACTTGAAATGTAAGACAATAATGGGAAAATCCTGTTATTGCTTTGCATGTAAAATTTAAAGGTCAACGTACCATAATCAGTACGCTAAAACTGAGGTATTAAATTACAAATTTAGTACCGGTACGTAGATATCATTGAAAGTCCAATCCAAGCTAATGTTGGAAGCTACATAGGCAATCGATAAATTTTGCCAATTTCTATCAATATATTTAAGCAATATTGGCTTCTTTATAAAACAACACGCATTTAGGCATGTAGAAATATACAATTTGGTTTGTTTCGTATATTTAGGCTTAACATCCTTACGAAATACCGAGGTTATCAAGGAGAAGACTTTCCCTTAAACTGACATCCGAACCGCTACTTGGGTTATGCATGAAAGAAGGATTGTGGTTCGACCGAGAATTGAACATGGGACACCTTGATTAAAAGGTGAAAGGGAAATAAAACTATTGCAGGTGGTTTGATATCTGGAAACGTTACCATGAAGTTCACACGATTCGCATTTTTAATTCTTTTTATTTTTGTGGTTTAAACCAGTTATTAAAAAAAAAAGTTGGTGTAAATCAGCCAACCCTAAAAGTAAACACTTCTTTTTAAAGAATACACAAATAACTAGCAAAATAGTATGTAGTATTTTTACTTCAAAATATTCCATACCCTCTTTTTGAAACAAAATAAAATTAAAATAAAACATAAGAGAAATACTTAGATTTCTTTTGGTTCTGTATATTCTTGAAATTCTACAGTTAAGTTTTATAGAACCACCATCACAGTTTACCCAATCCTCAAGTTTTCTGAATTTTTAACAAGAGGGATTCAACATATCATTACGGAACTCCCCCCCCAAAAAAAAAAGACTACGGAATATATTTAAGTTAAGCTAAATACAACTGCACAACAAACATGACTGAGTGATTAGCTTTTGCGCTTCTATCGGGAAGTCCGGGATTCAACCAGCATTCGACCATTCTGTCAAAGCTTTTCTTCATTCCATCTGTGAATGTCGAAATAGTGCGTGTACTGTGAGTTGGGCGACTTCCTTTTTTATTGTTTTTAAATCGTTATTATTACTAATTACCAGCAGTGACGGTTTTGCGAAGGTTAGGGGGGCGGTCTTTCGGACTGAAGCCCGTTCCCCAAAGTTACGGAATGTCTGCAACAAACGAAATATCTATTATTTATGCCTTTACTCATAAACTTTAAGCTCCCGTCAAATAAAAATTACGAATGTTTAAAAAAACTAAACATTAGTAAGAAACCCTTCCCAAAATACTTTTCTAAATCCGCCACTGATTCTCAGTATAAAATGATTTTTAAAGTTGTATCCGGAAGATTATTGCTAAACATATAAACGAAACGAAATATTAGTTATGCCTGTACTCATAAACTTCAAGCACTTCCCAAATAAAATTAGGACTTTTTAGGAAACGAAACAATCAGAAAAAACCCTCCTAAAGTACTTTTCTAAATCCGCTACTGATTATTTGTATAAATTGGTATTCAAAGTTGTGTCCGGAAAATTATTGCTAAATCACTTCACAGCTACAGTATAACAGAAATGTGGAAGTACGGTTTGACGGATATATTGAAAAACGTACGCTTTGACGGATAAATAGAAAAACGGGCAAGTTTAACTTTTGCGCTAGAAGCTAGAGTACTAAAAGCTCTTAGAAATGAAACACGGATGACAAACTAGAGAAGAAAAAAGATGTCGATAACTCAAAAGTTAAAATAAAGTTAAATAGCCTCTAAAATTACCCTCAAATACTACATTCTTCATGTTAGCTTTAATTCGTAAAACATGTGCTCCATCCATCTTGGTGAATTTCAGAGCGAAATATCACATTCAGGTCATGGAATTCTTATCTAACTATAGAATATACTATAAGAAAGCTATTTAGATAGAAAAATCATGAAGTTGAAAAAAGCCAAAATTTCTAAATTCTCGTTTTTTTCCCAAAAAAGCCGGTTTTTTATGTGAAAAAATCCATCGATTCAAAAAAGCCGGCTTTTTTGCATCTCTAGTGCTAGTACACAGTCACATTGATGGCAGTCCTGGTGCACAGAAAAAAAGAATTTGCCTTGCGTTTTCATGATTTATCGTTATATATGTATATATATAAATGTATGTATGAATGTACGTATGTGTGTGGGATGTGTGGTGATGATTGTGTGTGTCTATGTGTGTGTGTGTGTGTGTGTCTCCAGCATAATTTTGGAAACTCTATAGCAGTTTCAACCAAGCTAGATACATATAGTACCTACAGTATGGAGGAAAGTACTCCCGCGGTTAGACTCCGAGAGTGGGAAGAGAGATAAATATAAATGATCGGAAACGAATGATATTAGTGGTGAATGCATTGTTTTTGGAGTCCATTGGTAAGAGTTCCCATGAGCCTAATGTCCAAGTACATCTTCCAGTAAAAGTAACACCCCCTAGCAAACATAGAGGAGTAGCAGGAGTAAACTAACCAACTATGTACTCTATGGAGATCGAAGATTCAATACCGAGTTCACAAAAGCTTTCATTTACTTCTATCCCAAGCGATCTGGTTTCAGTTTCTACTTTGTATTTCTATTTCTGGGATATCGTTTTAATATTTTCATCCCATCTGCGGCTAGGTCTTCCTAATGGTCGTTTTCCAATTGTGCGTCCTATTTAAATGGAAGTGCAATATCAGGTGGAAGAGTGGCGTATAAACAAATGAAAACTGTCGATATTGGTGTCGAATCCATACTTTTCGGAGCCCATGAGATGAACACTTACGATGGCGTCCAAATCCAAATTCATTAGTATTCCTTAGTGGAGGCCTGTTACAGATAAAAATAATTAAAAATAAAATATATTGGTGTCGAATCTATTGTTTTCTGCATCCACAAGTTGAATGGTAACAGTTTTTGTGCTCTCTAAGTGAACGTTCTGATGATGGTATTCAAGGGCACCCATCAGGGGGAGCAATGTGGGGCGCTACCCCCCAATAGAGGAAAATTGCTTCGGAAGATCGAAAACCCAATAGATATTTTAGAATAGTTACCGCAAAATTTGAGACTACATTTGAAATTTCGCTTATACTCCCCCCCCCTTGGAAACCACAACATGGGCGTCCTTGATGGTATGTAATATTAGAGTTCTTTTAGATGAGTTTGCGTATCCTAGAGTTCCGTTGATTATAGAGTTTGGAACAACTACCTTTAAAAAGCATGTATCGATTTTAGAATTACTGACAAGTTTTGATTCACCCATAGTTAATGTGTTCTCATTTTTTTAGTTGTAGTGTAATGCTTCCCTATATTTTGTATTTTAAATTTTACATAACAACATTGTTATTATTATATAATTAGTTGAGCAGAATAATAATAAGCAGACATTTTTTTCTAACAGATATTGATGGGCAGGAGTCAAGCTAAAACTCAAATCGAATTCAAGTCGAGTTTCGAGTCGAGTCAAAGGTAATATTCTCGATTCGAGTTCAGGGCCGATTCACTGTTTCTGGCGTAGAGTTTCGAGTCGAGTCGAGTTTGATAAATGGCTCGCTCATTCAGCTTGTTTTAACTCGTTTTGAAATCATGGCCTGATTACACTGGAAAGCGAAAGCCATGAAAAATGTAAGCTAAGCAGTAATATGGAATACTTTTAGTTTTGCTTTCTCATCATCACCGTCTCCTTTAGCCTAACCGGCATAATCGTGTTACGTAAAACTAAAGATTTCAATTTTTTTAGTGTTGCTTACGAGAGGGGACACTGCTTGCATCTCGTCTAATCTCGATAGCGGGTCCACAAGAGATTTTTTATAACAAGCTCAGCTCGGCTTGGCTCAACTGAGCCGATGGCTCGAGCCGGCTCGCTTGGGGTGAACCATCGGCTAGAGCTGCCTTGATTGGGATGTGCCATCTGCTCGGTTCAGCTCAACTGAGCCGAGCGTTCTAGCCAACTCGTTTGGGTGATCTATTGGCTTGGCTTCCTTCTCGGTTCGGGTCGATAGTGAATGAGCTGTGAGTCAAGCTGCTCGAGTCATTGACAATTCTAAACCCGGGCTGAGCAGTTTTATTGGCCTATAACTTTTAGCAATGTTTGTGCCCGAATACTCAACCTAAACCCTCAAACCAAATTCAGAAGCTCGTGAACAATGTCCTTGACTCCTAGACTTCAAGACTACTGAGGTTGGCAATCAACTAGTTTTTTAGTATACAAATACAAACCGCCTATCTTTCATGTTTATACACGTAGTAGTAGTAGTATCATTGATAATAATTATACTGTCTATGTAAGGTACTTGAAGAGAGTACTCGAAACCACACACCGGATTTGACTGGACTCGACTCGAAACTCGATCCGAATTCGAGTCGAGTTGGAGAAAATTTTCGAGCAGAGTTCTCGGGTCGAGCTCAAAGATGTCTGCTTCTAGTCGAATCGAATTTTAAAGAAAACTCGCTCGAACTCGCTCGTGCCCATCCCTACGAGTAACGCAGTATGGCATTTTAGTCAATGTTGCATTATATGAAAATGTTCATATACTATAGCTGTCAAGTAAAAATTTCTCCTTGCATTTACATAAACCGATTTAGAACGTGTAATAATAATAATAATAATAATAATAATAATAATAATAATAATAATAATAATAATAGCGATAGTAACAGTAGTACGGAAAATTGAAGTAATAAGATTTTTTCACATATTCAAAGTTTCGAACCTAAAAGTAACGCGTTACTTTCGAAGTAAAGTAACACTTACTTTTTTGGGACAAGTAACGCGTTAAATTTAAGAGAAAGTAAAGTAACTTGTAACGCGTTACATTTTTACAAGTAACTTACCCAACACTGCTCAAAAGTGTATGTATATATATATATATACCTAGGAAAAATCATCGTAGCTCATAATACTCTAACATAATGTGCTTGAAATTTTGTAGTAATTCAAGTTTTAAATCTGATTTCCATATAGAAAAACATGAGAGATATCGGGAAGTTTTTTTTTTTGTTTTGTTTTAAGTCGATACAGCATCTCAAGAATAGGTTCAATTTTCCCCTTATCCTTTTATTCATACATTTTGGAAGTCTACCGTACTTTCGCACTGTGAAATGGAATTCATTTGTTGCTATGTAAATATAAATTTCATTATGTCTTATATCTACAAGTCTTCCAAGTAAAATAATGTTCCTCTTCATTCAAAACTTGTAGTTGTGAACACATACAAGATTAATATACACTGTGGATATCCAGAACCGGTTCCTGATAAATTCGAATCGCGGTTAATAATGGATCAGGGTACTCGATATTCGGGTACTCGATTTTCGGTAATGTAATCGGGTACTTGATTCTTGGTTCCGAATATGTTTACCCGATTCTCGGTTCTGAAACCGGGTACCCGATTCTCGAATCCAGATCAAGCTCGTATCCACGGGGGATCCAGAGGCCCGGGCCCCCCAAATTGTTACTGAACCGAAGGGCGGATCCAGGGGGGCAATCGCTTCCCCCCCAAGAAGATGAAATTTTGTTATTTTATATATATAAATATAACCCATCCCAAAGTTTGGAGCCCTTAAAAGTAACAATATGATAACCAACCGCCCCCAGAAGTCGGTCCTGGATACGCCCCTGACTGGCCCTCTAAAAATTTTCGCGTTAGGTTTGCAAATGAACTATAATATGGTTGAGTCTAGCCCCCCTAACTTCTACCGCCCACCTACATTTTTGGACTGGCTACGGGCCTGTTCCAAACCCGGGTACCCGATTTACGGTTCTGGAACTTGGTACCCGATCCTAAGTGTTAGAACCGTATTCACGATTCTAGGTTCTGGAACCGGATATCCGATTCGAGTATCCCGGTTTCGATCCCAGCCCCCGCGAAGTGAACTTTGTGGTGGACAAACACTGTGTGCGTGGGTTTTCTCGGGATTCTCCCATTTCCTCCCACTTTCTTCATTCCACTCTTGCATTCACTCCTCCTCATCACCGTCTCCTTTAGACTAACCGGCATAACAGTGGGACGTAAAACTCAAAGATTTCATTTCATTTCTTCCGATTCGAGTTGATGAGTTGATTTATGAGTTTAACGTCCCCTTTCAGCAACGAAGCTATATGAGACGTGGACCTATTGATTAACGTGGAATCCGAACCACATGAGCTCTCGCCGGGAATCGAACCCGGGTCTCCCACTTCAGAGGCGCATACGCTAACCGCTTAGCCACGGAGGAGCTCTTTTTTCCGATTCGAGTACCCTTTTTTCAGATCCAGACACAAACTACATCTGTAGCCTATATCAAGTATACATGGTAATGAAATGAAATAGAAGTCTTACATTTTAAAATGAATGTCGGGACTAAGAGTATTCAAAATTACTTTTAGTTGACTATCAGACACTTTTTTCTTCAGTAGATTGATTTACACTGTGTGTGTGTGTGTGTTTGTCTGTGTGTGGCGAAACAAATTCAGTTAGATAGATTCATATTCTACACTCTTTTACATAATATTTTTAATGCATCACAAATTAATATGTGCCGCTGATAAATAGGTAGCTAAATTGTAATCCTATAAGAAAACGTGGCAATATCCAGTTGTTTGACATGAACGAGAGAAAGAAAAAAAAATACACAGTTTGGATATTGACAAGATCACTTACCTTGCGTTCGCTGTTGGGGGTCTACTTAGGTACAAAACGGAGTATTTCCACAAAAGAATTGGAAGGTCAGGAAAACATCTGCCTTCAAAAATATCATTGTTGTTCCGATTTGTTGCAAAAACAAATGCTTTATTTGACGTCGGCCTTTAGCCGAGAAAAGTAAGAAAATAGCAGAAATTCATTGGACTGTTGACAGTACAAAAAATTACGGACCCACTGTACAAAGTATATGCAAACCTAATTAATGTAGTACAAATAAATATATTCATAAATTATTTGTTACCGTTGGTTGCAGTGATGACGCAAGTTTTAATTTCTTGGGAGAGCGGAGGGGCAGACATTTGGAGGAAGCATCTTTTTTTTTGTATGTCGAAGATATTAGTTTTATATTACTTGACGTACAATACACTATAATACGTGTGGGAAGCAGTCGGGGGCGAACGAAACCACTGATGGCGCTCAACTCCTTTTTTTCTTAAGCAGCGTCACTGTTCAAGAGTGCACAGTACGGTTGTATTTTACTGTGAAAAAAAGTGTAATCTTCAAGCACTTTAGATAAGATACGACTGGCAAATTTGCTGTATATTTTTTTTGTAAAACGAACTTTAAATAGACAGAAATTACAAAGGAAACATTTTCTAGCTTTGTATTAGCAATATTCGCTCACCCGCAAGTTATTTTTACTGTCGAAAATGATAAAGAAACGATCTACCTAGTGAGGAAACTAAGGAAATGTCATAGTCATAGTAAGTCAGTATTGTAATTATTGCATATAGTGTCAGAAGTGGTCAACAGAACTGATTATGCGTGATGGCTAAGGTATTGATTGATTCTGTTGAGTTTATCGTTCCTTTCAGGAACAAGGCTATGTGAAATGTGGACCTACAGCTTAACGTAGGATCTAGTCCACATAAACTCTCAGCGGGAATTTAACCCAGGTGTTTCGCTCGAAAGGCACGTACGCTATCCACATAACAACTAGAGAACTCACGAAGGTTTAAAGAGATAGATGAAAATGATGGAAAGATGGAAGTAAATGGAAACTGTAAACCCTGAAAAGCATGTTCATGGTGTCTGTTGATGACAAAGTCCCTTGGTGGTAGCTGGAATCAAGCCAAGGGCCTCATGCGTCAGAGGTGAGTGTTCTACCATTGATTGACGTTGAATGATTTCTGGTGTTGTTACTATTTTCTAAAGAATTGAGTCTTTAATATTGTGTTTGTATGTGCTTGTATCTCTTCTTGTTTTAAAGGTACAGGTTATTAAAAAGCTAGTGAAACTTTTTCAAAGATCTATTATTTGAAAATAAAGCCCGAGAGAGGAAAATGTTGAAAATTGTTTTAATCTTATTTTTGCAAGTTGAATCACCTCTCGAAGTTTTCCTGTTTGTGTTTGGAATCACCCTGTATATGGCTGCTTACTTTGTCGATGTATCATGCTGAAACCAGTAACTTCTTATATGAAGTTAATTTCACCTACAGTTTTCAATAGTGCTGAAGGTTATCGAAACCAATAATAATAATAATAATAATAATAATAATAATAATAATAATAATAATAATAAGCGTACATTACATATTTAAAATGTATACTGGATTTGGTAATACCCGAACCCACAGAGATAATAATATGATTATACGAAGTCCCATTCTATGCACAGGTATGAGGTGAGGTGATTTTGAGTTTAACGTCCTTTTCAACAGCGAGGCTATATGAGTCGGGACCTACTGATTAACGTAGAATCCGAAGCACATGTGCTCCCATCGGGAATCGAACCCGGATCTCCTACGCCGAAGGAGCCTATGCTAACCGCTTAGCCACGAAGAAGCTCTCTACGCACAGGAATGTTGTGCAGCCGAATAACAAAGTTTTAAAACAGAAAGTTTGATTTTTAGGTTTTGCATTTCAAACTTAACGAAAATAATAATAATAATTATAATAATGACAGGATAGACTACAGAAAAATACCTGACTACATGGTTGAAGTTGAACAGAAAATTTTCTGTTTTAACTGAGAATCAAATCTAAATTTTCAACCATATGCTATCCGTCTCTCTTTTATCTTACGATTGTAATAATTCCCGATATTTGTAGTTCTGGTTTCCTACTCTATCTCTGCAGTCTTGAATTCAAACAGTTTCAAGAGGGGGAAAAATCTTCTTAGATTTCTTCACGACCCTCTAGATTTACAGATAATGTCTTTGCAGTGTAGTGATGAAAGTAGATACTCCTAAAGACGTTGAAGTATGTTCAAATGTTTTAGGTTGTAGGGAAAAATATCGTTCTCGAAAAATGAACCATCATAAGCTTCCTTGTGTAGGCTGTCTTCATTCTGAAACTGCTTTACCCATAGAAAAAAGTGCGTATCGCGAAGTTACATGGCACCAAAACGGACACTAACAAATATTGAATGTTACTTTGTCAATCTATCAACTGAAGAAAAGAGATGTTACTTTGTCAAAAAATAAACGTCCATTAATTCGATAGTTTTTAAGTACCTGAAGTATGCAGACATTTATTTCTGGACGGGTCCATTGCATTTCAGAAGTCCAAATTCAGTATCAGGATGAATTATATTAAATTTTGTAAAATTGTCCTTAAAAGTAGACTAAATTTGCAGAAAAGTCGGAAGTTCGGGGAGCCTGGGCCCTCACCACCCACCCCCTGATTACATCCCTACTTCAGTTGAACTTCAACCTCGAAGGGCTACGCCCACTAAGAACGGTTTTTATTTGTGTGAAGCGAGGATAGCCTATATCGTCTTATTGCTATACGTTTTGTTTCTTGGCCAGATGATTTTTTACATAATACATACACACACACACACATATATATATATATATATATATATATATATATATATATATATATATATATATATATATATATTTAATTTACGTAAAAGTAATTAGCAAAAGCAATTCTAAAGCCAAAACTGAAAGTGCAACATACACAATTCTAACAGTGAAAGTTGTCTAAATTAAGCATTTGTTGATGGTTCATGAAAGAACGATTTAATAACGAATACGTGATTTCTTTTATGCTCTTTTAATAAATTTGATAAGTCTTGTTGACTTTGTGTGATTTTTCCTTTCTGGAAAAATGACAAGTTCAATCATAATAATTTTCGTAAGAGTGAACTTTCTTAATGCCGAAACCCTTAAATTTTCTTGACGCAACTTTGCAAGAAGGTCTCAATTCAACACTAATCTTCTGCGTGCTGCGTTAAGAATTGTTTCTCCGCAGACGTACACTTTTTTCCGATAGCACTTAAGCATTGAGCTGGGGGTGCTCCTGTGGGTGGAGAACAACTGGGCCAGTACAAAAAAGAAAGGCGACAGTAGAAGGAAACGAATGCTGTATGCCAGTTTCTGGGAGAAAAGTAATGAAATATGTATGTCATAAGTGGCCTTATTACTTATCCCTCTTCTCATACGAATTATGGTAGTGAACTCCACTTCAATAGCAATGGTACCAAAACTCGCGATCAATACGTACGGTTAGTTCTCAATATTGTTCTGAATAGGATTTCACTCTGTATCCTTTACTTTGCATTGTCAGTTTAGGATTTACATTTCTGAGCTTACGGAATCATTGGCCATGTTAGCCCTTCACGTTTGAGGGATCACCTACCTCGGCGAGCACACTATCCGGGGAAAGAGGAAGAAGAAAGGATTCAGGAAATAAGGAAGCGGCCTGGGACCTATATGTTATGTACCTGGCATTTGCCTGGTGTGTATAAGGAAAACCCAGAATAACCTCATTCACAATGGCTGGTTTGAAAAAGCTTTTTAACAATTTTTCGACCTAGTAACCCCACTGGGAATCGAACGCGAGACCGCTCACACCGAATGTAAGAACGTTAGCGACTATGCCATGCGGGGCCACTGCAATGCCAACTTTAGCGAAAATAAAATTATGTCAGCTTAACAGGTGCATTTTCAAATGTCTAATTCTTCTTTGGACTACGGACATCTTACATTCGGATACCCGATTCTCAGCTCTAGAGCCTGCACTTAATCCTCAGTTTTGGATCCAGGTACCCGATTCTCGGTTCTGGAATCGGGTACTCGATTCTCACTTCTTGATCCGGGTACCTTAATTAGATCACAGGACTCAGCATTAATTACGATATTAGTGTTACTTCTGAAACTCATTGGGGGAAAGTGTCTGACGAACAATATCCACCCATCCGGCCTCTTGTTTCCATCAGTTCGTAAATTTGAAATTTTTATGAATGTAAGTATAAAAAGGGTTATACTTGAAACCTATTACCTAGATTTATTGATAAATCCTGTATTTAATTAATCCTGTGTAATTCAGCCATATGCATAACTAAACAATGTGGCGTAAATTAGTAAAGTTAAGGTTCACCTTCATACCTCAGCTTAGTATGTTTTTCAAATGTACGCTTTTAGTTAGAGAAACTCTTTTAAGAATGAGGAAGTCAGGAAAAAAATTTTAAAAATGTTGAAATTTAATGATATGTTTAAGTTTGATAATTAATAATAGCTCACAATCAATCAAGATGCAGAATGTTTAATTTAAAAATACTTTGGAAAAGGAGAAACACATCCCATATTAATGTCTAATTGAAGTGCTTTGCTTGATGACAATAAACAGGCCATTCCTTGAAATATTGGTAACATCTCTCAAATAATCTACCATAGAATGGAGACTTAGATGGGATTTTTTTTTCGGAATGTAAATACACTCTTGACTATGTTTCGGTGACATAGATTAGACCAAACAGGTATTCCTATTTGGCCAAACATGACCGACTGCATTCACATCCCAAGCTAAAGTCATTCAGCGAAACAGATGACTTGTATAAGCGAAATGGTCACCATGATGCATAGAAGCCGGGAAAGCCTACACATTTAAATTTATCCTGTAACTTTTTTTTACATGTTGAAATAAATTATGTTGCTCTTGAGCGAGTTCAATCCATATTAATAGATAAACTCATTTCCTTATTCTAGACTAACCTCAGTCCTGAGTAATACGTTCCATTAGGAAGAGCATTAGGAAGTGGAGTACAAAGCATAGAGTATAATTGGTAAAATCCTGATAATATTAGGAAGATTACAATTAAACCTACTTTCTTTTAGATAGAGTAAAATCCGCTTTATTTTTTAAATTTTAATAATTCAATTTAATATAGATTATCTGTAGCTATCATATTTGTTCCAAAATAAACATCGGACAGCTTGACAACAATATCATTTGCGTCTTTAACGATTTTGAGTAACAAAGTAAAATCTGTAGATAATGTTGCTACCACTCCCAAATTTACCGGTATTAGCCATGACTTCCCAGATTTTATATTTATCCAAACTGGATTCAAAACATTCTTCATGAACATAGTCAAAGTGGTTGTCAGCCCCCTCGGATATGTCTCCTTCCGTCTTATTGTGTGTTATAGAAGAAAAATCTCGTCCAGTTTTTTTACCAGGAGGTAATGTGCCTAAGATCGATGACACATTCCAGCGCTGGATGGCGATGCTGATACGTTGGAAAAGGAATGCAGTAGCTCGGGGGTCACCAGTTTTGATATCTATTCGATGACCAACTTCATTAATGAAATTAGATCCTTCGTGACGCCAAGACCCACTGGTTTCTATTGCTGCTGTTACAAACCAATATTTGTCCAAGAGGTTTTGTGTATTTTAGTCTTTTGTCTGATTCTCTGTGAGCGGCGACGAGACCTGCCTGAATTGAAGAATGGGGTAAGTTGGAAGGAGCAAACGGATCGGAACGTGTAAAATCCCAGACTAGTGCTTTTGTATTTTTCCACGGTACCAAGGTCATGCCATCAGGCCTTTTACCATCAGAGCGGCAACAACCATTTGGTTCTTTTCATTGAAGGAACTCCCGCTGAAACGAGGGCTCTACAAATAATGTCGTTTACAATATGATGTCGAGATTGTCTTCCTGCACTTTTTTTTTACGTGAAATACCATGTAATCCTTTAATATTAACATATGCGTTGCAAGCAGGACAAAAGTGAGGCTCGCAAATATTAGCTCCTAAGCGCAGAGCTGTAGCAATACGAAAGCTCTCATTAGAAAGGTGTAGGCCGAGTGTGTGAGAAGGTAGGGCTTGAAGCCATGCTCCGTTTTTGGAGGAGGAGACAGCTAACAGCCTTTGTCATCTGGGTTATTAGTTGATGATAGGAGTGAAGATAAACGAAGCTTGACTATAGGTTCATCCCAAACAGACTGAACATGTCTTTTGTCGATAGATGGGGGATCCATTCCAACCAGACTATTCCACTTATCGGTGCATTTTTGTACATCTCGAATCGAGTCTGAGTCAACCTCCTGTTGAAGAAGAGATCCAATTAGTTCTCGTGTGCCATAGAATGATGCGAGGAAAGAAGGTATGGCGATATCCATGGCTCGACGAATCCCAAGGCCTCCATTCTCAACTGGTAAGGAAGCTTGTAACCATGAACTGTCTTTCAAAGAACAGTTTAGAATGGATTCCAGTCCTGTTCTAAGAGTGTGGTCGAATTTGTCAAGTAATTTATCATCCTGCCAAGAAGGGGAGCAACGGAGGAAATACAGTAATCTTGGAGGTGACAGTGAAGCTCGTAGTAAATAATAAGCGGAGTGTGTAGAAAGTTTTGTTAATTGAGAAAAAAAGAATTCTAATTTTGATATCTTGTTCAATAAAATTTTGCTCCTTGATTCGGTGGAGATGGCAGCCCTAAATGTTCCGCATTGGTAGGTAATAAGAGTTTGATAGCAGGTGCCACTTCGTTAAGCTTTTCATAAAGGTCATGGACTTCATCAACTCTGGCGCTCAGAAAACTCACCTCACATTTGGCAGAGTTAAGAAACAATCCAATAGATGAAGCTTCTAGACGAATTTTATTAAAAGCGCGTAGTACTACGTCGATATTTCCAGCTATGGTACCGTCATCTAAGTACCAGATATTTAAATCTGTGTTAATATCCTTAATAATGTAATGGATGGTTAGGGCGAACAGTGCTGGTAAAGTGGGTCGCCTTGCTGTATTCCACGGTTTTAAGTGAATTATGTTATCACTTATAAAAAGATTGCTTTGTTCGGAATAGCATTGGTAGATGTATGGATAATAGGTTGGAAAGTTAGTTTTAACAGATTGTAACATTGAGTCGCGGTTGAGTTCATTAAAGGCGTTGCGGAAGTCAATTTTCAAAAATGCTTTCACTTCAGTATGGGAAGATGAGTAGTACATTCTGGCAGCATGTACGGCTGATTCTGCTCCGAATGGTATACAGACCCCTAGTTGGTGAAGTGATAGTATATTAATTAATGAATCTCTTATCCGGAAACAGATTTTTGCTGATAAGCGTCTCCAAACATTGCCAACAGCTATTGGGCGAATTTCACCACTTTTCTTCTTCAGTGCTATAAGTGAAGCACCAAAAAAAATGGTCGTAAAATGGTCGGCACTTTCCCAGATATAATTAAGTGCATAAATTCACAAATGGATGTGGTTAACCGTTCCCTTGAATCAAAGTCTTGATTTATAAGTAGATCTTTTAAGATTGAGGGACGGAGATTATCCATTCTGCCTGCCGAACTAGAGGGGAAGGATTTTATAGCCTTTAATAACTCGATGGAAGAGACTTTAGTTACTGTAGTCGAGTCCTCAGGTGGTTCGGGATTGATGAATGAGTGAACGTGGGCTGGATGTTTTTCTCTGAGAGCATGTAGTACTGACGTATCTGGCGTAGCCACAGTGTCATCGGATATCAGTAGTCTGATAGCACCACGTATATCACCATCTGCTAATTTTTGTTCGATGCTCTTGGTATTCATTGAACAGGATTTTTGTGGTTTGCGAGGTTCGTTGGTCCCTCGATGCTGCCTTGTTAATACTTCACGCTGATGTTCCCTCCAGTTTCTGACTCTTAGCTTCATCCAAGTGGTGAGATTACTTACTTTCTCCGAACGCAGTTGGATGCAAAGCACTGCGTAAGGGAAAACTAAAAGGTCGATCCAAGAATCAACATTATTGGTGTTGTTGATATTACGAATAATATCACATAGAGAATCAGCTACTGATGAATGAGCACCTCGCGGGACACGACGAAGAACCGGAACATTAGCCTTCAAATGAGACATAAGATCATTCATTTTAGATAAAAGTTCAGAAGAGTTGTCATTGAAATCTAAGGTTAATAAATTCTATATATAGTTGGTAGGCTGTTGAAGTTTCACGTTACTGCCCTTACTCTTGCGTGTCACGTGATGACATTTATCTGTGTGAATGGATAAGCCTCTTTGGCTAAGAAAATGTTTATTACAATAAACACATTGCACATCGTTTGGAATGTTTGATGTATCCATATTATGGTTATACGTTATTAAAATTGTTTTGTTTCACTCATTGTTATTGTTGTAAAAATCAGCTTGTGGGAGGAAACAAATTTGTCCATCGTTCTTAACTATATAGAAACACAAGTAGAGGGGAGAATTGAAAAACATGAATCAAATATAATATACGTCATATGACGTGAAAACTGAAATTATATTTCCATATTCAGGAAATTCTAATTCATTTTTTTTAGAAAAAATTAGATTTCCTAAAGTTTTTTTTTTATTTTGTAGAATATAGAGTTTTTTTTTTACTTAAGGCTTGGTGCTATTCTTCACGGTTGAAATCAGTCAGGAGAGAGGAGGTGAATTTATTTCGTTTAAAAATAAAATAGGCCTCTATCATTCCTTAAAATAGCCAGATTTTCATTAAACTTTGGTAAATCCTTTTGGCGTTGATGCTAGTGTCACATTTTCATTCAGATTCGCAGTAGTTCTCATTGATTGTGGTTAAAATTCCCAAAGTAAGGAAAATTCAACGATCAATTTTGTTTAAAAAAAAGCGAAGAAGAATTGTGTATGTCTTGTTTGCCGAAGAACTATCCATTTTGTTTTGTATTTAAATTAGACAGGAGAAACAAAACTAGTCATCTCATCAAGAAAATGGCCCCACGTAGTGTAGTCGCTAACGCTCTCGCTTTGGTATAATATTCGATTTTCTATGGACATATTCAGTGGAAAAGCATAAAAGCTTTTTCAGATTTTTCCTAATTTACATCAGGAAAATGCCAGGATGGTATAGTCAGCAAATAAAGGAATCGACCCATGAAAGTTACAGCAGAAAGAGAAAATATTCCCAATCATGTTCACGTAATTTAACTTCGCTGCTTTCATGCAAAGTCTGTAAGGAGATGCCTCATTCAAGCAAGTCCAGTGCTTGCTTAAAAATAATATTAGTTTTGATACTAAGCTTAGTGCTTTGAGATAGAGCGAGAAGAGAGTTATTTAATTTATTTTTAACCGAAACAGGAAACACGCCAATAATTCATATATGCTATACGCTTTACAAGTGTCTTATTACTTGTCATAATACATTTACTTATGATAATTTCCGTATTCTACTTCAGCAGTATCATGTGCCCAAGTGCGTGGATGCAGACCCTCCAAATTTAACCCGTCTCCCCGCAAAAATATATATAGGAAACTACTTCACCTGGAATAATGTATCTCACTACTTTTTTTTAAAAAAGAAATCAGTCTATATCTGCCTACGCCTCCACCACAATTTGGGAATTTCGATAAAATGAAAATGCTTTGTTTTTAGTTTAATGTGCCACGATCATGCACCGATGTTTCTATCAATTCGTCATATGAAGAAAAATAAAACAATCTTTGAACACATTTTATACGTTTTTTGGAAGCAATTTTGAAAACGTTTAACGTACCCATTAGTGTCATGAAGTATTCTATTAGTGAATTTGAAAAGATTGGAATACATCCTAACTGTGTTTAGCTATAATGCTTTGTAAAATGCTCATAATGTGTTCAAATTATTTGTGTCCATACTGTATAGTTTAGAAACGACTTTCGGACAGAGTTAGAAGACATTACACATTACAAACATTGTTTGAACACCTCCTCATGAAACAATTTTCACCTCTTTTAGATACCATGATTTCCGAAGGTGTTACAGATTTGTTTGAAATTGTGTCTTAATATTGTTTCCGAACTACTTTTTGGCGAGAAGATATTTTCAATATGTCTTACGAGACACTGTTTACAACAATCCATACTTTTTTGGAGACGAAAGATGCACTTTTGAACATTATATGATACATGTTCCACCTCAAAATGTTCTTAAATTTTTTTAAATGCTTTTTTCTTAACAATGTATTAGTAATGACAATAAAGATTCGCAAAGTGTTACTTTAGAGGAACAAGATGATCCTTTGGAATCTTTGATCGTTTTTTGGAGACATATGTTGTGCTTTTCAAGTCACTAACACAACTACAAAGCGTTCCGAAGGAGTTGACTATATCGTCATCTTCTATTCTACTATTGAATGTTTCCTATTTGTGACTGATTCCTAATATAACTCCCTCCTGATTGATCTGAGATACCGTATCTAACACACTACTAATCACTAAGACACGCTCAATCGAAAAAGGTTCTATACTAGACAACAAGTAAGAAAACTAACTTGCTCATAAGTTTATCAAGACATTGTTTTGTAAAATGAATTTGGTTAAATGAAAACGCGGCAATTAGCTTAACATAATATCAAATCAAAATATTTAAAAGACCCCAGAAGTATAATTAGCCTAAACAAAGTGTCGGAACATTAAAAATGCTGGTAAATAACACTGTATAGTGGGACAAAAATGGTGTAGAATTTACCTTTCGTGATGCGGAATATAAAGAAATTGTAATTGTGTTGTGTATACTTAGTAGTATCAAGGGAAGAGCGAGACATAGCACGTGGTCCGATGGTTACTTAAAAACAAGGTTAGGTTGTTGGTTTACTGAAGAATACTTGAATAAAGAAAATTCACCTAAAATGAAAATAATGTAAAATAACAAAAATGTAATGTGCGGGAGAAATCAAGGTTGTTGTTTGATAAGGACCACACCGTTACCAAGAGTTTTATATTTTTTTCTTTCTTTTAAGTAACATAAAATGTCTCTTGAGAAGCCTTGAAACAAAATGCTGAGAAATCTATTGTTGTTACTGCTATTGCTACTTTCTTTATAAACAGAGAAAAAGACGGGAACTTTACTAAACATTAGTTATTACTGTTAATTAAAAAATAGTATTTTAAGCTTTCAACAATTAGTGACATGGTTGTAATGCAAAATTTGAGCTAGAGAGTTATGGACTCCAATGACCCAAACTATTTCCTTTCATATATTGACTTCTTGGTACAAATAGAAAAGGAAACTTTATTAGTTAAGAAATAAAATTAGAAAATAGTTGCATACTGCGTCAAATGGCGCTCCCATACATGAAACCTTATTATAGATTATTTTTATTTTTTGGATTCTGTAAGACTTGTTAACATTTAGCTTCAATGAAGAAAGTATATATGTAAAATTTAGCTGACCTCTTATCGCACTTTATTAACAATAAAACGAGAAAGTAAAACATTTTTGACAGTTCGTGCAATATTTGATACGTTTACATTGCTTGGTTTAATATCTGTATAGATTTTACGGCTGTAGTCTGTTCTTCATAACATCGTAAGAACCAAACGAAACAAGAGTTACATTGTGCATTCCACGCTACTAACACTTCAAAGTATAATAATTTAATTTATACATGCATTGCCAGCATTTTATTCAATATACTTCAGTGCACATCGTGTAAATCAAGAACTTCATAATCATATGGACTATGTTAGCAAATATGGAGCAATTAATTTTATATCAAGGCAAAAGAGCTGTCCACATATTTCGTAACGTTATTTTTTGTTACCAATTTTTCCCTCTCCCTCCCCGTTGTCACAATTCGTAACGCAAGGCCGAATTCCTCTCCCCTTCGTTACATATTTATTTTTGTCACCAATTTCGCTTATTCTTTGAGTTATTACAATAAAAAAACTATTTTTATTACAAAATGATTGTATCATGAATATATTTGCAGTGCTTTTAGCCAATAAATCGCAGTAAGTATTAGAAAATAGTGGAACCGTAATAATATTTTAACCTTACAAGGTTATTACCAGTCCTAATTGTTCAAAACTGCATATTGTCATTTTCCTAAGAAGATCGCACCCATTCTTTTACTTCACCGATGATGACAAGAAGGAAACATTGCCGGAAGATACAAGTGAAACAGGATTTAAAGAACTGAGGTCGACCTTTTTCTCAGAAATCCAAGATGCTTAGTGCATTTGAAGTTCGCCAATGTCGAAAATGCAAAGTTCTCTTTCCCGTCGAACAAAGATTTGAAGTAACTGCACACGTGAAGGAGCAGGCACGTCTCGTTTCTGACAAGCTTTCGAGCATCTTCTCTGGACTTCAGTTTGCCCTTTTAAATTCTTATTGTTCTAAATCAGTGAGGGAATGCGAATAAACTCGATTTCTTCAGAAATAGTCAAATGCAAAAATAAAAAAAAAATAGTACGAGATAAATATCCTACGAATTTGATTTGATAACAAACACTAGCCAACGTGGGAAATGCTCAGCAACTTCTACTTCAGATTAAACATTTCTCATTCCTGATTAACACTATCATGGTTTTCTCCTTGAACATACGTAAGACATTTTTCCCGGATAGAACTTATCATATTACCTACATTGTACTCCTTAATTATGTATCAATTGTCGTATGCAAAAATGTGTATAATAATGTTCTCATGTGCCCTGTAAGCATATTTTGAATGTTTCCTTTTCACTAGATTTGTGTTTAGCCTTTTCTTGTATAGTCTTTATAGCACAAGTTGTCGTACCTCATTTCGGCTGTTATAAGAGCCATATCTCGAATCTGTAATAGTAGTGATTCATCTTTCTTCCAAATAGCTGTCTCTGTAATGGCACGTTCAGTAATTGTAGTGACATGTCACCTGCGATTTCCATTACCTACTCTCCTCCTTCTATCGTCATCCTCATTCTCGCAGTTTCTCGCAAAGTAGACACACCACTTCACCACAGTGTCGTGCAGCAGTACGCTTCAAATATGGCTAATGTTCCACCAAGAGCGTACAGTGTTTCACCCCCATGATTCAGCACATTGACTTAGGAATCGCGGTAATTTTTTAAACGTTTGGTTGTCCCAGTTTCTTTGTTGCTGTTTTGTTGCAGTTCTTTGACCTGAAAGATTATATGGAAAATGTTTCATGGAATTTCTTACCCTTTCGTCAGTTTTGTCTTATGGATAATGCATTACAAATATATCTCGATTTTTCACAACAGCATCCCATTTCTTGTTGCAATTATGGTCTATCTGATTGGCTTCTTTTCCTTTGCCATTCTTCTTCAGAATAAATGAGATGAGGTGGGCTTCAGTAGAAATGTGCTACTATTGTCAAACTAAAAAGAAAGAAGAACACAAAGAATGTAACAGATTGTTTAGTATTACGGCCATTGAAAACTACATAATATGTAGTGCGATTACCTGTGTGCATATGCAACATCAATAATGCGCTACGCATAATTTCCAGAGCTCCGATAACTTCACATATCAGCAGACATCTTTGGAAGTAATATTCAACGTAGAATACCAGAACACTAAGTATTTTCAAAACAACATAATGTAACAGCACAATAGTAAAATTATTGCTTTGAAATATTTTCTAGCATACCATGAACTAACAAACCATTAAACCTTCGTGCAAGATTTCACGGTACAGGGAGTCTCTCACAATATAGCCAATGGGAAAAAGAAACTTCCATAATTTAAATAATTTCTTTTCGGTAGAAAAATAAAACGGAACCTAGAAAGAAAATCATACTTCTACTTCCATGAAAATCGATAATTATAAACTCTGTGAAAAGTATAAAATATTTTTTTCTCTGCCGCTATTTCGTGAATCAAGATAAAATTTATAATTTAAGTTCAAAATAAAATAGGATAGATGAACAAATTTTATTATTCACCCAGCTTGCAGTGTTGCCTTGTAACAAATAACGAATCGCGAGAAGGGAAATTTTTAGGGACATTCTCGTAAATATCCTTCAATTGTTTTTCCTTCGTATATAGAAATGTCACACTGATTACGTAAACTGAAAGCCTTCAATCTTACCAGTCGATCGAGATAACAACTTGTTCCCGTGTAGCACAGACGGTCTGATCCACGGGCATTTAAGGAGATCCCATTAACGTCTTAAAAATACACGGTTCTAAAGGGTTTATGGCCCCAGGACATAGGTGCTGCATTAACATGTTTTCCACCAACTATTTTTTGCTTGTAATTACCTTAAAAAGCACTGTTAATATAGTGACGAAAATTCCCCCCAAAATCGAACACAAACTATTTAAGCTACTCTCTTACACAAACCAATGATTTCAAGGTTGCGTGGGAGCCAGGTCTTTTTAGCCCCACCATAATTATTTGTCTAAAACGATTAATGAACAAACTTTGACACTGTAGAACAAATTAGAGAAAAATTCGAGCACAAACGATTTAAGCTACTTTCTTATCTTAACCGATGTTTTGAAACTTATCGGGAGCAGAAGACGACGTCTTTTTAGTTCCATCATGATTGATTGTCGGTTTGCTTGGAGAGGATAACAGAACAAACTGCGATACTGCAGAAGAAATTAGAAAAAATGTATCACAAGCGAAGTAATATGTTTTGGTTGTTGGTGGCGGAAGTGGGGGATGGCAGGACAACATAGATCGAATTGTCTTTTTTCTTAAATATTGATTTTGGAGATACAAATTTCGTTTTCATTCCGTCTACTCTGTCATAAACATTATATTTTAACCTAAAAGAAATCGCAACTTCACAATTTTGCACCAGATCTAATAATTCCTCACCATATCCTGAGACACAAACATAGATTATTCTGACGCATCTCCCCGATTTCCGTTACCACTGCCATCATAATTTTGGTAAAATTACTAATTTTACCCAAAGGTTTATATTTGTTCTTTTACTCTGTCTTTCCTGCTAACTTTGTTTTTCAATGTTTTTGATGGTTCAATGTTTTGATGATTCGCTTCCTTCCTGCTCGGTGCCAAATGTCAACCTCTTTTCCATTAAGTCCATAGTAACACAATCTATTCATTACATTTTTTGTTTCATCTTTTGGGCCGTCCACATATTACGTAACGCTATTTTTGACCAACTTTTACACCTCCCTTCCTGTTGTCACACTTCGTAACGCAAAGCGGAACCCCTACCGCGTTTGTTACGTAACGCTTTTGGAATTTTTGTATTTCTTTTCACCAATTTTGCTTATTTTGTGAGTTATTACAACAAGCATCGATGTTTAATGGTATAATTTTTTATTACCAGATGCTTGTTTTCTAAATATATTTGTAGTGCTTTTCGGCATCATATGAAACTATTAGAAAACAATAGTACCATAATAATATTTTAACTCCATAAGGTTGTTTAACTAACCAGTTTCAATTCTTCGAAATTGCATACTGTCGTTTTTGCAAGTAGATCGCACCCATCACTATAGATCGCCGATGGTTGGCAGAGAGAAAATATTGCCGAAAACTACAGATTAAACAGGATCTAAATAACTGACATCGACCTCATTTTCTGAGATTCGAGATGCTTAATAAGTAATAGAAATAAGTATTTATTTATAAAAAGAGTTGAATAAAATTATTTGTTTAAAAGAATGCATTTAAACCTGAAAATAAAACTAAACATTACAGGAAAAAATTATGAGCTACGTAATGAGGACGTAAACTCCCTCCTTCTCCCCTTGGCACTCTTCGTAACGCAAATCCGAACTCCCTCCTCACTGTGCCGCGTTACGTAATATGTGGACGACCCTTTAGTCTTTCTGCATTTTGCTCCAATCTTCCCCACTTTCTGGTCAACATGATAATCACTTCTTCTCATAACATGACAATATGACTGTAATCTTTTTGGTGTACTTTCTTCTACATTGTAATGACATTTTCCATTTTTGATATTACTCAACCTGGCAACGCATCCTTTTTTCTGTTCAGACACGTCTATTTCTTAATTTACACTTCTTTGATTAACCAGTTTATTTCCTGTAGAGCATTGTGTGGCCTATAATAGTTTTGTAAATATCTCTTTTCACCCTGAAGCTTTTAATTTTATTACAAATAATACGTAAGATCTTGTTCAATTCATCCAATTTTGCCTTAATTCTTTGACCTATTTCTCATATATGCTCTCGTCGTTATTTACTGTGGAACCTACGTATTTTCATGTAAGTGCAAGTGATTTAGAACCAAGTACTCGGGTCCACATTGACTACTTCCTGCGAGATGAAGGAACGTTATTCCACTCAATTAGAAAAAAGTATTCTACAGAAAATGTGACCATTAGAGTTCTCGATTTGTATCAGTTGGGTTCTGCCTGAGGAACATCTTTGATTCCATGTCTTGCTCTACAAATTCAATAAGTTAACACCGTTATTCATACTGTAATTAGTAAATATTGTCTGGCACTAATTAGTCGTATTTAGTGCGTCGTTAAGTTAAATAATACCGTGTTGTCTCTAACAACTACAACTGAAATGAAATCAAGTTCCTATGGTAGCACAGGACGTAGTAGTCCCTATTTGTACCCAAGTTGTTTAAGAAATTGACAATAGCTGAAAATTGTTTTAACTATTCAATCTGAAAATAACATAAGACTTTATTAAAGGAAGTATAAGTGGAGCTTTTATTATTCGACTTTGTTACTTGTATATAGTTACGTCTGTCTGTTTCACAACAACTCTCGTGCAACTTATCCGACGATGATGAAATATGGAATGTATATTTCTTCCACTCGTAGTGTTTTGTGTTATATTCCATCAAGTATGTGATGGATAAGAAGGGGAAAAAATTCAAGCCATTTTGAAAGTTTATACATGTAAACATGGGAGGGAATATTCCAATATAAACTCTTAAGCATCATTACATTAAGAAAAAAATAGTGTTTATGTGTTTTACAGCATTGATCATGTGATACGGCAGAAGAGTTAACGTTATTCGGATCCCACGCTTTAGTTCCACGTCTAATATTCAACCTTAATTCTGAAATGGCACTATAATTATGCAATCTAATGAATCCACAACTTATTATATTTTTTCCCATAGTAGAAAAAGTATCGATTATTCTCTATACCAAAGTGACTTATTTCCCGGATGTAATTTAATTTTAGATGATTTTAATAGTCAAAAATGAAGATATTTGCACTGTATCTAAATACAGGGAGACAATTAAGAAATTATATGAAATGAAACTATCATAATTTCTGAACGGTTCGCGTGATGACGTCCAAACTGCACATATGACCACAGCTTTTGATGGGAATTCATATGCGCATGCGACGAAGCGCGCTTCGCATTTCGCATATCGCAATGCAGAAGTCTCTCCACCCTGAACGGACGACGGTGTGTTATTCAATGTCCGCCCATGTAATATTCATTGCGGTATTGCTTGAGGGCTCGGTGATTACTGCACGATTTCATACCCATTATCCAAAATGACCCCGATTTCGACAAGATGTGGTTACTGCAAGGCGGAGCTCGACTCCATCATACCAGGAGAGCGTTTGATATAATGGAGGTGTATTTTGGTGACTGCATTCTGGTTCTTGTGTACCCAGAGACCTCTGGAAGGGGACTTGCTTGGCTGGCAAAGCCCCGGATCTGAACCCATATGACTCATTTTTGTGGGGCTATGTTAAGGGCTTGTTGTACAACAATAACCCTAAAACGATTGCCAAGCTGAAAGCTGTAATTCAGGAGGTCGTCGGCAGCATCAATGTTCCGACACTTCAGCAGGTCATGCACAATTTTGCTGTTCGTCTGCACCACATCGTCGCCAGAGATGGTAGACATATCGAACATTTCGTAACCTAAATCCGTCATAACGAAAAGTAAGTGTCTGTAATGCCATTTACATGTAAAATACAGTTTGTGTACTACATAGTTTGTCACTAATTTCCGATTTATTCCATACTAGCTGATTATGGCCATTCTTCGCATGGGTTAGATAAAATATCTATGTAACAACTGAAAAATGAGAAAAATATCCTCCATTTTCTACTACTCTTATATATCTCGGTAAACGCCCCTGACACTCTCGGCTTCGAGTTTAAAAAAAAAAAAAAAATACTTCTCCGGCCCGCATACAATGGTAGGTGAATTTGCAAGTCAACGCTAATGGAAGTATCACCATTGATCTCAGTGACGGAGAAACCTATGAATTAGACACTAATATCGGTCATTTCTGATTATTATTACAGGTTTATGTATCCTCCCGGTGACTTATCAGCTGCAGCCGAATGCAGTAAATTAGATGTTAATGCGATCGGACTTTCACTATTGAAGTCAGCGACCGCGAAACTATGGATTTGATACTAATATCTGTCATTTTGGATTTTTTTACAAGTCTCGGTAACCCCCACCCGCAAACGAGCCCCGACCAGCATTCAATGTTAGGTGAATTTGCAAGTCATCGCTAATGGAAATGTCACCATTGATCTCTGCGACCACGAAAACTATGAATTTGGCACTAATATCGGCCATTTTGGATGATTTTTACATGTTTCGGTATCCCCCCCGGTGCTTCCCCCGCACTGAAGTCGAATGGGATGAATGCGATTCGAGTTTCACCATTGGTTTCAACGACCACAAAAAATATGAATTCCACACTAATATCGGTCATTTTCTACTACTTTTACATGTCCCGGTAAATGCCACCACTGCGGTTCGAATTTAAACAAAAAGAACTCTTCGTCTTGGTCTGGGGGCTGTCCAAAGCTCCAGTAACCAAACTTTTTCTAACTCACTCTCTTCTTGTGCGCAGGCTGCACACAGACAACTGGACAGACACACTTGTAAGCAAACTCTTTATTCTACTTATTTTGGATAGTCCTTGATAAAAATCAGGGTTAGAGCACCGAAAATCATCATTGAAGTATCAGTAGTGAGAGTATGTAAAATCTGTTTATATGTTCAGGTCAGAAATGTATAGCTTTGTTAATCCCTAATTTATTTTACTATCCCTAATTATTTACTATTAATCCCTAACTATTTTAATTTATTTTATACAATTTACAAATACTCTTACTTTTCTTCTTTTTTTGCACTAAAACTGTTAAAAGTGAAATTGATCTGAATCACTGGTGTATAATCTTTGTGAATGTCAGTTTTTAAAAACAGAAATACCATCTTTGTATGTATTTGCCATCTCTTGTCAGAATTATGAAATATCGAGTAAAATCTGTGTGTTTAGTGACAAACTAAACATAAGAAACGGTGCAATCTCCGAGTCACTAAACAAAACCAATTACAGTATTTATCAGTGATGTGCCGTAAACTACAATTTTACGTCTACGCGATTGTCTACCGAAATCTATACGTAATCTACATTACACCTTTTCCCGTGTAGACTATGTAGACAACCACTATCAAATGTAAGGAAGAATTTCGTTGCTCGTTTGTCCATATTTCCTCATTCAGTTGTTTTGCTTCGGTGCAGCAAAAGATTAGGGAAACGACTAACATATAAAAAGTAGAAAGAATTATCTAATATGTATGTTTACTCTGCTCTGCACATACTACTTAATTAGATTTTCCACTTCGAGCACTGCTTTTATAATGACATTTACAAAACTAATTCTCAGCTGTGGGCTTTTAGTCTTGAATCTGCTGTATTTGCCAATTTTTTCTTGCATATTTTACAAAATGCATAATATTTTTCATTTTCCTTCATCAAGACGAAACTAAGTATTTGAAAGTTTCTATTCGCTGGTCTAGGCATTTTATTTTGTACGCAATTTCGCAAGGTAACGACAAAAGAAAGCTCCTTTATTGTCCACGACGCCATATTAAATTACGTGTTGTTGACATATTCTACATAGTCTACGTTGTTTACATTGTCTACTCATAGTTGACACGTAAACGTAAACTATCGTTTTTTACGCGTAGACGCACATCTCTGGTATTTATAGTTTGCAACTTGAATATTAAACAGTGGTGACTAATGTTAGTGTTGCAGCGTTGCGCAACGACCAAAGTATTTCAAGAAAAAAACATTATTAGCAATAGTAGTAAAGAACAAAAAAAAAATACTTTCTAATACTCTCAAATATACTTTAAATAACATTTTTTATTTCTCTAACTGTCCCTTTCGTTAATCCGTTTTAAAAAGCGAAAAATAATCCGTCACAGAGTCTCTAATTTATATTGTGTTGCAGCGAGCATGCAACAACCAGATTCCTTCAGCGCGGCAATGGGAGCAAATGTTAAGTCTCCTTTCCCCTATCTCAGAAGTTAAAGGGTCTGGTCGTTGCAGTGCTTCTGCAACAGAGCACGGTTTCCAGTGAACGAGAAGGTTTTTCGCGCTAAATAAGATTTCTAAATTTTATTTCACTATCAGTTAACAAATGGAATTTGTTTTTATGCATTCATATTTTTATATTACGGTACTTATACTGAAGCAAATCAATATAATGACAATTAAAAAAAGTGATAGGAGAATTACAAAATAAAAAAGAAAATATATAGTAGAGCAGAAATTAAAAATGAAAGTAGATTCGCATTTACAAGTTAATTCTTAGCTTATATAGATAATGAAAATTTCTTCTACAGTAATTTATGAACCAAATATTAATAAGTCAATATTCAGAATCCCCCCCCCCCTCTGAGGATAGTATTTTAGTATATACATATTTCTTTTATAAAATAAGTATATTTTATACTCTTGATAGAACTGTATGGTGGGGAACGCCACATTGAATTTGGGACTAGTTAGCAATGCTCAGAGACCTTGCCACGAGGGGGGGCCACCGGGTCCGGACCTCCCCAAAATTTCGAAACTCGACTAGCATTTGTAGACTTTCTTAACGAACTATACTTGTTTAACAGAGAAATGATTGATGTAAGCTAAATATTTTATTTTACGCCTCATCATGTACTCTTTCTTTTCTTATATGAATAATCGTTCTATCATTTTTTCTAAAAATATAGGTGACAGTAATTAAGAATTACTTATCTTTTCGGGTACAGTAAAAGACAGGTTCGTTATTACGTAGATGTATTGGACCTTCCTCAAATACTTTGGACCCTTCCCAGCTAACATGTTCCTATATCTGGCGGGTTTCAAGGTTGCTTTCCAGAACGTTGATAAACATTGTTTCGCCTCATGTGGAAGTATATTGTGTTCATCGTGCATTGCGTAACAGCCAAGACGGATGATTTGGAATGTAGTTTTTTTCTTTTACGCACAAGTGTGTGTGTGTGTTGATATATGAATAGGGTTGCCAACTCTGTAAAATAAAAAAAAAACGACACTTCCTCAAAATTCTCTGTGATACAGGTCTCAGCGTGAAGTATCTCTTTTCGGACCTATCCATGGAAAGGAAATGAACTATCGTGAACGAAAGTGCATTAACACATATATTCTGTATGTAATTAGAACATTCACTAATAACCTTAATAGATACATTGTGCTATTAATGAGAAACTGAAATTGATCAATCGGCATTCATCAGTTTATTGTATTTACCAGTAACTACCATTCCTTTAAAATTATCGAAATAGATGAACAAAAGTATAATAATCTTTACGTGACAATTTTGGATTTGGAGAATGAAATTCACTGTTTAAACATATAGTCTCTACTTCAACTATAGGGAATTGCTTTAAGAAGTCCTTTTAAACTCTTAATAAATGTATAGAATTCCTTGAAAGTAAATTTCAAATTTTCCCTGATACAGTCCCTGTCATCTCTCTAAAATTTTCTAAACAGGTGAACAAAATATATTAATCGTTGATACATGGTGAAAAGTAACAGTTTTGAGTTTACAGAATGACAGCTACTTTTCAATATCTATACTTCGAAGTAGATACAAATTTGAAAAAAAAAAAACGGTTATAAAGGATCTGGTGAGAAGTTTGTACCCGTCACCGGCTTTAATCAAAATAACATCAATTTTTCCGGCCAGACCAATGAAAAGCCGGCAAGTTTACAGCCTTATGTATGAATATGTGACATTCGCAATTCATATACTAGTATCTCTTTTGTATCAGTTGTTTTAGTTATTAGCTATTGTATTTAATTTTATTGTGTGTGCTTTAATTCTGTACATAACCTACAAATTCTGAATGAATTGCAGATCATGACTTCTGTAAATAACTTACAAAAAACATTGACCAGCTTTCAACTCAGAAAAAACTTACAATTAAGGTTTAAGCAAAAGAAGCAAAGTGCAATTCAGGAGAGTGTTCAAAAAAAAAAAAAAAAAAGAAAAGAAAAAGAAGGTTTAAGTTTACAGGACACCTTATGGCGGTAATGTTGTATACACTAGGTACATTTCCACAATTTATTTGAAATTTTCCTAGATAAATTGTGAATAAAGCGTGTTCAATGTACAATTTTTTCTAACATTAATCTCTGCTACGAACTCTCTTCAGTCTACACTGAAGAGGAATTCGGATCACTGTCAGGGACTGAGTTTGCTTGAATGAATTGTTCACAAAAATCTAGAAAAAATATTTAGTGAATCTACAAAGCTTCTGAAATTAATATTAACTGTACCTATGGCGTCAGTAAAAGAAGAAAAGTTCAAAAAGAATTGACACTTTCAAGAAATTGAATGTACTAAGAAAGGTTATCACCATTGGTTATGCTTTCCATCGAAAAAGACCTGACAATAAGAATAGTAGAGTTCAACCAGCATGTATTAGGCAGATTTGTTCCAATCAAAGAGAGAAGAATGAACTTACTAATTAATTAAGGTGATTAATCGGATAAAATGTTCTGCATTTTTTATTTTTTTTTTTAAAAAAACAGATTTTTATTTAACATGTCACATAGCATTTGCATGTAAAGTTATGCTGATTAGTCAATGAGTCAACTTTATATCTTCTGTCTCTTATCGTTCGTACTGCAACATACGAAACCACAAACCACCTACCGCCACTGATATTAAATAGAGTCAAACATATTATCTATATTACTAATTATATTTATTATATCCTTGCTACATTAATATTAAGATAACTTTATTTCTTTGTGAGGACCAACATACATGAATTACTCAACATACATGAATTATGTATAATTTTTATATACATTACTTATAGAACATAGATTATCATATATATTTATAGTATTATTCTTTAGTAATATTTTAGTATTATTTCATGATAACAAAATATTATTTCATTATATACTTCCATTTATGCTTTCTTTTCCATGCACCCTTCCTATTTGATAATTTAGCCATTAATATAAAAAACAAATCGTAATCATTTCTATGCAAGTCCTTACCATTGTTTACAATATAGTATATAATAGTAACAAAAAATATTACCTACTTTCATAAACTCAAGCATAAATCCCGAAATTCTTGCTGCTAAAGTTATTGTAATGCTCTAGAAAAGTCCCCGTGCATTATCAGTGAAATGTTAATAAAATGTAGCCCCAGCAGTAATGTATATAAATCATCAGACAATGACGTAACTAGGGTGGGGCAATGGGGCTTGCTAAGGCTCCGTTAGTTGGTTAGGGTGCCCTAAGGCAAGCTCTTGCCCCTCGAGACAAATAGCGTTTTCATCAGATAGACATTTGCAACTAGGTATCTGGAGAGTGTAACCTTACTTAGAAATCAATACTATTAGTAACTTTCGTACCGAAAACTAATACAAATATCGAAAACGAATATTGTATTTCTTAGTACGAGATTAAATTATACATTTATGAGTACTTATCCAAATATATCTCTGTTGTGAGTAACGATCCGTATATTAATATTTGGCTTAAACATCTAATAAATTTATTTAATTATGCACAAAAATTTCTGGATTCGAAATTAAGATTTATTTCTGCAATTCAATTGTCATAAATTTGTAAATACTGAATTTTTGGCCATTATGACCATCAAACTACTTGTGGTGCAAATACAGCACAAGTCGGCAAGAACAAATTGAATCGAATTGAGTTAAATGAAGGTAATTTATAAATAATATTAAAAATATGTTTACCGAAGAACAGTTTCAAATAAATAATAGAATTGTTTTAAAGGAACAAACATTAGGTAAATGATAAAACTGATTAGTATAACTAGTCGAAGAGACAGCGGCGTTATATTGTAAGCAGAATTGAAGAAGAAAGAAATGTATTCAAATTAGTAATAAGAACTCCAATTGGGTAAAGGATATTAGGAAGACATAACTGCTGATGAGAGGGCAAAATGGAGATAGATCTGTCAGAAATAGGAAATCTCAACTACTCATGTGGAATTGCGTGTAGGTGACACACCTTTAATAAAATAAAATAAGGGTAGCAGTCATCGACCAGTAGCATTTTCTGATAAGTTTCACAGCGAGACGTTGTGAACGAACACATTGGAAGAAGAGGACCAACGAGTCAAGGTATCAAGTTTCAACTTTGTAACGAAGGGAACAGCATGGTATATTTACTTTTGGTGCTATACGAAGTATAGCTGAATCTGTTTTTGAACCTACAAATATCAGCTTTAGTTCTTCTATTGACCCAATTTGAACCTGCCTATGTTTTTGCTGCTTCAAGTTCAAAGCACTGAATATAACATGTGTAAACGATTCGTGAAGAGACTGCTTTGTGTTGACAGGAGTTAATCTATTTGGCACAGCCAGCAAAATGCGCTTCTATTTTACGCCTACTAAAATCAAATAATGCTATCCTAACAGAAAATTTATCGTTCCAAACAAGTACTAATTTAAAATTGCTAATGTATATTAAAACCACAGATATTAAAATACTTTTTCAGGCATCTCATAACTACCATTATTGCCATTCGTGATTTAAATCCTATATGACATTTTAAAGAATAAAGCAACTGAAATCGTTAGGGCTTGCCGAACAGTCATGCTATATTTTAATGTTGTACTTGCAAATGGCATACCGGAAAACTACCATCAATTGGGTTTCTTTCAAAAATTAATTTTTGTGTGAATTAGTTGTACTTCTGGAAACACAAACACACATCTCCTGTGCTGCTATTTACTAATTCAAAATAAAGTACCGTGTATGTAAATGGTTTTGCGCACATGACACTAGTATTGGACATGCACAGGTATTTCGTAACAAAATAACAGTTAGTCTTTTTCCCTTTCCGGCGAGGAGGTGGAAACTGTAATGCAATTGAGGCGATTTATAATCATCGTAAAAATTTTGAATTTTACATTTGATTAGATTTTCTTGTGGTATAATCCCTACCTGTCGTACCAATATTCTAGTATATCCTATCTTACGTTAATCCATTCGCCTTTATGTATTTAGGCCTTACCAATCAGCGAATCCTTAATTCAAATTTTTAATTTCTAATTTTGTAACAGTCTACAAAATCTTATATCTTTTCTTCAAATATTATTTGTTAGAGAAGAACATTATCATTTATACAAAATTTTTCGGAAATAACTGTTCATTAAAAACCCAATAAATATGTATTCGTCACTTTTGGGAAGTATTCAGAAGGCGTAGTTCTGTCTATAACATTGTGTTCTGTAATTTCCAGAAAACTATTTAGGCGAATTGTTCAGGTAAAAAAATACATTTTTAATTAGGAACTCTACAGTGTAGCATAAGTAAGCTCCCATGAAAAAATTCCACAACCGGTAGTTTACTCGTTGAAGTGAGTTTTGTAGATTGATTTTCTTAAAAATGATACAGTTAATTTTGATATTAGACATAGATAGATTAGATTTTATATATAGCTAACTCACTATGAGTCAAGTTCAACTTCTTTACAGAATAATTCGTCTGTATAAATCCAACGATACGTCGCACGTTTTGAAATACCTACTTAACCAAAATATTAGAATGTTTAAAGGTCATGACCAATCTTAAGTACAAAGACAATTTAACAAAGAGGCCGCACTCCGTTAGCATGTTCAGTTAGTTTTTGGTGGCAGTGACGCTGAGGCCTCAACAACGTTTAATACCTCCATTGTTATTATTATATTAGTAATAACTTGTGCATAAAACTGCGGTAAAACCCAATACATTTTGTCATGTAGGAGAAGATAGAGTGAACTACAGTACAGCATCTCCTTGCTTTAGGATATTTTGTGCAGTTTGTAAAAAGATCAGCAAGGTTTTGCTGTCGTAGTGTAACATGTAGTGAGGTCATACGACTAGGTATTAACTGAATTACATTCATTAGCGTATGGCAATAGTCAAATTAACTCAGTATATCCCAGTAACTTTAACGAATTCCGGAAAGCGATCAGGAACAGTTACATTATATCGCATGTCTTAACCACAGATCAGGCGCAGTGGAAAGCATACCATACTTGCCGGTAACTCCTACAAAATCCATCTAACATGCGTTTCCTGAAACAAGTTTTCACATATGATGAAAAGTTCTTGGTTTTTCTAAATCTGAATCTGCAAAAATCAGAGGTTGAGGAAGTGTACACTTTCAGATGCAGTCATCAAACAGGGCCTTTTTGAGCGTGAAGCCATATTTTATATAATATACTTAAACGTGTATAGTGAATTGTTATTATTATTATTATTATTATTATTATTATTATTATTATTATTATTATTATTATTATTATTATTATTATTATTATTATTATTATTTATTCCGAACAGTTGGAACGGATTTGTACTGCACAACCCCAGAAATATTCTGCATTGGTGAATCGCAAGTGCACTTAAAGCCAACATAATAAAACCAAACAACATTCAGCTCAAGAAACCTAACAAAAACGCATAAACTTTATTTCCTCTAACTGATGTCACAGCCAGCATATAATCCTGGCATTGTCCCTTTAAATTTCAACTTGTCCCGGTCCATGAGACAAGTTTTAAATCACGATGTTCCATTAACTACCAGGAGATGGAACTGCAATTATTGAAGTCTTGAGCTCTAAACACAAGAGAAGGTATAGACATGAAATCGAAGAACAAACAAGACTTTAGCTCCAGAAAATCCAACACTAGAAAAATGTTTAGAACGCTTTTTCTGCATTCATTGTACTGTAATAATTATAGGTATGTTGTGTACTAGAAAATTGAAACACTTATGACCGTCTTTGAGTGAACGATGTTTGCTCACTAACTTCTCAATAACTGATGACCGATTTTTATTGTTTTAGGTGCATGAGTTCGTATAAACACTACTATAAATTTGAGTTGTGGTTAGCGGCAATAGGCATAGCATCTGTAATCAACTTATTGACGTTATACGTTGTGTCACACTCCGCAACATTTGTCAATCATGATACGTAAGAAGGCTTCGGCTTGATATAGGTTTGATGCATATTTATGGCAAGGGGATTGAATTAGGTGAAAATTATCACATGCATAATTATATTTCACGGCTACTACTCTTAACCGTTGCATGATTCTAATGAGTTTTCGCACATAAGTCGACTATGGCGAGGCTTATGTTTCCAGCAATCTTTCTGTTTCAGAAATGGGATGAAGTCGAGTTTGACATACAAAACTAAGTATAAGCGACTGATATTAACGTCAAATCCCTATTTTTCAGGTTTGCTGCTGCGAATAGTGACATCCTTATGAAGGGAGGTGAATAAATACGTTGAATAAACTTAGTCTCCGCTTGCAATGAACAGGGGTTTTAACTAGTAATTAATATTGTTGATCACAAATTGACAAAATTTAATTAAAATAAATATAATGATAAATTGACGATAAAGGACACTCAGCTGATCATATTGAAAGAATTACGGACTTTGAGTTAAAATACTTGAAGATTCTTTATTTCGATTATTGTACGTGGCTAATGCATGTGAGACTTGGGTTAGATTTTCGAAATTAGTTCTCGTGATTCGGATCCCATATTACCACGTCTAATATACAGCCTTAGTGCTGAAAGGGACACTATAAAATGCAATTTAGCGAAACCTAAACTTGAACCATTCGTATATAGCAAGGAACGGAACGATTGGATGAGAATTTATCAAATCTCATTATATGTTGATACCAGCAATGAAGAACTGGGTTAATCCCTATTTTTCTTTACGTTACACATTTTACATAAATTCTTATGTTTCTTCCCCTTTCAGATTAGAATTGCTTAAAGTGAATATGATCGGGAACACCTCTGTCTAACACCAATACATACCTCATGTTAATATAATGCCATAATATAACGTGTGTTTCCTTTGTTTTATTTGTTTGATGGTTTTTCTTAGTTAGTTGGAAATTACATCATTTATAAGGTTTACTCTGTAAACTAAGATAAACATGGTACATTAAACATACTGAGTATGAACGATATTTCACAATTGTGCCCATGCATGGCAGAAAACACAGACATATATATATATGTATATATATATATATATATATATATATATATATATATATATATATATATATATATATACATATATATATATGTCTGTGTTTTCTGCCATGCATGGGCACAATTGTGAAATATCGTTCATACTCAGTATGTTTAATGTACCATGTTTATCTTAGTTTACAGAGTAAACCTTATAAATGATGTAATTTCCAACTAACTAAGAAAAACCATCAAACAAATAAAACAAAGGAAACACACGTACTAAACTGGCAGAAATATATTTACGTGACACTAAATTGACAGAAATATATACTTTACTATCCTGAAAGAAACGTTCAGCTTACAGTTCAATTACATTTCCCTTTCTGACGTATTTTTTTCGTACATAACGGTACTTTTTTCTTCCCTGAAGCAAAAGTATTTGGTGTAAATTTCAGCACAATGATTTTTTTAACAGAAGCACCCTTTTACTTCCACTCATAGGTCTCTAATATTTGTAGGTGCGCGTTCTCTATAAAGGATATACTCGGGCATGCAGGAATTATTTTAGTGTATTCAAAAAACTAGAATTTTATCACTTTAAAATGTGGAAGAGAATGTGAACAAACAGTGGTAAGGATTTTTTAATATTGTTGTAAAACACAATGCGACAAATTATGAAATGAGGGTTTCTTGTTCGACAGTTAAGTTTCGTAGGAAATTTTTTCACAGTGCTGAATCTTGGAGAAAGACGGCCAGAAATTCCCACATTCAGTAAAATTTTCAAAAAAAAAAAAAATCCTAAATTATTATTTTGCGATCAATCCCCATATTCACTGTCACAACGCATGTCATTACTCTCGGGATATCTATCTCGGTCATTAAGAGTGATATCCGAAACTTTGTGACTCATTTCAGTTTTTTTGTCAGTAGAGCTTTCACATGGGGATCCATCTTCCATAGAATATGTGTTTACAAATGACAAAAAGAATGGGAAACTTTTTCAACATCTCAGATGTTTCCGGTGAAGGATTCGCCAAGCGCCCACAAAACGTGATGATCACAGTCTGTTCGGTTGTTAAAAAGATGATCACAAATCACAATACCAATCAATAATTAGCGTCCTGCACTAACCTATTAACACACCGTAGTTGAAAGTTCACTACGTATTCTAATGGTTACACCCGAGATTCTTCACGCCGTAAAACATTTAATGCCAAAGCCAACTTTGGAACAGGAAACAAAAATCATGGTTCCTTTTTCTTATTAACGCATTGTTGAGGAATGCAGTAAATCTATCATAATATTGAACGTATTCAGAAATCAAAGGATTCACTTTTCTGTTTGTCTCAAAACTTAATATAGGTTTCTGAGTAATCTACATTAAATTCGCTATTTAGATAAGTTTTTCTCAATCAGTGATCGGCTGACCAGCAGTGAGTCAGAAAGATTGAAAGAAGGGCCGTGGAACATGTTATTTTTACTGAAGCTTAACTTATTATATTGCACACACCTGGAAATTTTGTAATGTAGATTATTGAGGTCTCAAACAACTGAGAAATGAAGAATACGAAAAGATGATGGAAAATATAAATTTACAAACCTCGGCTCACACATGTATCAATCGAGTTAGAAGAAAGATCTATTTATGTCAAGCGTATTTGGCTATGTTTTAACTGTGAGGGGCAAGCTTTTCCACCTACCTTTTTGCGATATTCTACTCCGATTCCAACGTTTTATGGTTTCATACGTTAAACAAGGTTAACAACAATTAATTCAGACATTATTGGCGAGAGAGCGTTAGCGAGTGAATATAGATTAGAACAACGGATGGCACGTTCTTTTCTGTCTTCTTTATCAACAACTCACCTCCTTTTCTAACAAAATCAATTCCACTTATATTTACGGTTTGTACAAGTCCCTTACGGCCTTAAAAATTGTGTATGATAACGTCTTGACTAGCTGAACACCGCTATTAACTCCTTTTCCCTCTAAATCATCGTGTTTCTCTACTTTTTGTCCCCCAGTACTAAACAGTTACCCCATATTTGTCGAATATCTCCATCATCTTAAAATTAGCAGTAATGTAGTCAAAAGTCGTATACCTACAAATAGAGATGTAAAATTCATATTTTTTGTTTTATTTTTATAATATTTAAGTTATACTTGCAAAAATCAGTTTCTGTTTTATGAGGCTGCTCAGTGGCGGATCTACACTCTAAATACAGTACCCACTATTTCAGAGGTACAAAACAGCCGTTTTGTACCCATGAGTTTAGCAGGTACATGGTACCCAAGAGATTGATTGATCGATTTTGAGTTTTACGTCCCGTTCAGCAGCGAGGCTATATGCGACGTGGACCTACTGATTAACGTGGAATCTGAACCACATGAGCTCCCGTCGGGAATCGAACCCGGGTCTCCCGCGCCAAAGACGCGTACGCTAACCGATGGTACCCAAGAGGTAGCAGGTACAATGTACTCCCATGCGCAAAAAATATTGCGCGTATACTGTAACTCACAATTTTTCGCAATTATTCCATTTTCCATATGTTTATTGGTAAAATTCAGTTATTAGTACGTGGAGATAATAGAAAGCAATCCATCTAAGGAGATATTTCCAAAAAATATAATAAAATAATAAAAATATAAGCAAAAAACAAAATTATGTTCGGTTTTGTGTATACTGGCAATAATGTTTTCGAGGGAATTTTTGGAGTAGCACAGCACGATTGCAGAGGGAATAACAAGATTAGTAGAACATCTGAATCAAGGAACTGGAAATTGGAGCAACATATTGCATTTATTGGCTTAAATCTAGGGTGTAAATTGTCTGCCAAATATAAATTAGCTTCTGTAAGCAAGATGTTATACGGAAAATATAAACAAAGAGAAAAACTGTTGTCTTAAGTTTGGAAGTGACATGCTCTATAGCCATGAGCATTTATTTCTTAAGAAAAAGATAAGCAACAAAAGAAGTGGGTGGTCAAGTGGTCAAGTGGGTAGAGTGACGGACTAGTAATTCTTATACTGTTTTGACACCAGATCGAATCCCATCCGGTCCTGTTCAATTTTTTTTTTTTACAAAACAATGTAGAAAGTGTATAATTTTTATGTTAATAAAACTGAAACAATACAATTAGGAAATAACTTTTTGTTTCCTCTGATGACGTATTTATTTAGAATTAGTGTACTATTAGTAATACCGATTGCTTTCAGTTTATGGTGTTGTATAGCTTCCTTTATCATCCTCTTTTCTTGAAAAAAAAAATTCTCCAATAAAGTATGAAAAATATATATAGTCAGAAACAGACATCTTAGTATCAAACATGATTTATCGTGATGAAATAAACAAGTTTCCCGTTATTAAAAAATAAAACTATAGATAATCATTGAATTTGGTCTTTAGGTTTTTATTATGCTATATATATTCTTTATAAGACTATACTTTATAAGGCAAGATGAGCGATCATACCCTCAAATTTAGCTAGTGAGTGAAAGATGTTTTCGGCACAAATATTTTACAGGTTTAGGTGCATGAAACACCAATACGCCATGGTCTTGACCTTCGTTTATTTCACATTATTATCCGACATATCATAGCAGGTAAAAAGCAGCATCAATCGGCAAGAAGAACTGCAAGTTGTGGTCTTAGTCTGTTTCTGATGCTCCGGACTCGATCGCCTAGCACGCTCGTCTATACCTTGACTCATACGTCTATCATTCAGTGCAGGCACATATCCAGCTTTTCTTTTCGGAGGGGACCCGACACGAATCCTCGTAAACACGTAATTCTAATGTTTCCAAAATATCAATAATAATAATAATAATAATAATAATAATAATAATAATAATAATAATAATAATAATAATAATAATAATAATAATAATAATAATAATAATAATGCAACAGTTCTGTATTTCTCTTAAACGTTTCTTACTTGTCATTTATGAACCGGTCAAACTTAATTCTAACTCTCACGAAATCAAAAAATATTTTCTAGAGACATGTAAGGAAAACTGTTTGCTACGTATATCACATAAAAAAAATAGCAAATGGCAATGAGTGTATCGTTCTAATACAGTAATGTTATAAACAGACCGGAAAAGAAATTGTAATCCCATTTAAAAGTGTTCTTTAATTCCACCTGGTATCAATGGCATTACGGTATATTCTTACAAGTAACACTTCCCAAGTGTAACACTCCGATTTTGATAAAATTTGACAGGCAGATACTACACATAAAATAAACGAATACATGTTTTTTTTATTTTCTGCGGAAAAACTGTTTTACGGGGGCAACAGCACTCACCCAAAATTTTGAAAGTTGACGCCCGAAAGACAAAAACAAGTGGACCAAAGTGTACGAAATTGTGCACAGATATGGCAGACGTAAAATGAAGGAATACGTGTTTTGTATTTTCCTGGAAAAAACGGTTAGGTGGGACGCAGACCCCTCCAAACCTTTGATCATGAAATATCAAAAGTGCTAGTAACAATATGTCTGATGTGTGTAAAGGACGAAGAATTCCGATGACACTTTGTGTATGGACAATACGAAAAAACTAAACGAATGCCTGTTTTAAGGGACAAAATCCCCCATCCAAAATGATGAAAGTTGACGCCCGAAAGGCAAGAAGAAGTGAACCGAAATGAATGAAATTGTGCACAGATATTGTAGACAAAAAATGAGGGAATATGGGTTCCGTATTTTCCTGAAAAAAAAAAAAGAAAACGTTTCGGTGGGACACAGACCCCTCCAAAACTTTGATCGTGAAATATCAAAAGTGCTAATAACAGTATGTAAGAAGTGCTTAAAGGACATGAAGAATTGGAACGACACATTGTGTAGGGACAATACGCAAAAAAAAAAAAAAAAGGAACGGGTTTATTTTCTGCGAAAAATTGGTTTTAGGGGGCAGAATTCCCCACCCAAAATTTTGAAATCGTGCACAGATATTCTAGACGTAAATTGAGGTAATTGTGTTTCGTATTTTCCTGGAAAAAAGCGATTGAGTGGGGCACGGACCTTCTAAGCTGTTGATTAGGAAATATCAAAAGTGCAAATAAGTATGTATACGTCAGAAGTTCCTAAAGAGTTTGGAGAATTGCAACGAAACTTCGTATAGGGACAATTTGCAAAACAATAAATGGAATGCACTTTAATTTGTATGAAAAAACAGTGTTGGGGCCTAGAGCCCCTCCAAAAAAAGTTAATATTACCGTAAAAGTGCAGGAAGGAGTGAACCGAAGCAAATGAAATTGTGTGTAGATATTGTATAGACTGTATGTAAAATAAGGACTTTCGTGTTTTAAAGATGTCCCTATCAATTTTGGCACATCAACAGCAAACAGGAAATTAATCGGCACGTGTTTTTGTTTATGCGGAAAAACATTGTAAGGGTTAAAGTTGCCTCGTAAAATACTACAAAATACGCTATACTGTTTGTGCTTGTTGTTGATCTGCCAAATTTGAAGAAATCTGATGGAGACACTTGTGAAACACGAGAGGCTTTATTTTTCATATCCAATATCTGCAGACAATTTCATTCGCTTCGGTCCAATCCTTCCGACACTCAACGCCTCGGTCCACTCAAAAGTTTTTTTTCTCTTTTCAGGAAAATACGAAGCACGTATTTCCTCATCTTACCTCTACAACATTTGTGAACAATTTCATTCAGTTCGGTACATTTTTTCTTCCCTTTCTTGCGTCAAATTTCAAAATTCATGCGGGGGACCTTTTGTCCTCTAAAACCGTTTTTTCGCAGGAAATAAAAAAGCCGAATTTGTTTATTTTTTGCATATTGTCCTAACACAAAGTTTTGTTCCAATTCTTCATGTAAATTTAGGCACTTCTGACATACTGTTATTAGCACTTTTGATATTTCATGATCAAAGGTTTGGAGGGATCTGTGCCCCACCTAACCGTTTTTCCAGGAAAATACAAAACACGTATTCTTTAATTTTATGTCCGCAATATCTGTTCACGATTTCGTTCACTTTGGTCCACTTGTTTTTGCCTTTCGAGCGTCAACTTTCAAATTTTGGGTGAGGGCTTTTGCCCCCTAAAACCCTTTTTTCAGCAAAAAAAAGCACTTATTTGTTTATTTTATGTATAGTATCTACCTGCCAAATTTTATCAAAATCGGAGTGTTACACTTGGGAAGTGTTACTTGTTAGAATTATAACAACAACGCATTGTCCACAGTTTGGACACTGACTCAAAGTAATCTGACATAAATAAAAAAAAACTCAAAAGGGAAAAAGTAGGTTTATTAAAAAGTGCTTGAGGTTTGGTAAGGGACAGCTTCCAGGACCTCACGCTGGATACCTCACTGAGTCAATGCATTATATTTGTTTCTTGCAAAGATGATAATTAGATGCGTAATGTGTAAAATTATATCATAGTTTGACTTTTTATAGGTCTTTCCTTAACACATCCATATTATCCGGCGTTCTGCCTGCCTGTTTTATGTCGGATAAGCGAAACTCTACTGTATTTTCAGATAGCATATACACAGGAGCTAGAGGTCTGCACGGGCCGGAATTTTTAGCACGGACCCGGCCCGTCCCCTTTAATTTATAATCTATAGGCATTAACGGATTAAGGGCGGAGCCAATGGAGCCCCGGGCCCCCAGCTCAGGGGGCCCTTTAAAATCCCTCTGTTTAATACTTACGCTCGCGGTATCGCTAGATTTAAGTCTTTGCATCAGCAGCATTTACCTGTTAATAATGAATGAAATTATTTAATTGTTAATAATGAATTTAACTAAACTAATTATTGTAAACTTGAAGCACATTCAAATATTACAGCATAGTTCTCGGTAGTTCCATAAGTAATTTCAGAGACCACGGTGTTTCAGTGGTAGAGCGTTCACCTTTGATGCATGGAGTCCTTGGTTCGATCTATGCTCGCGCCAAGTGAACCTTGTGCTGGACAAACACTGTGTGTGTGGGTTTTCTCGAGGTTCTCCCGTTTTATCCCACTTTTTTCATTCCACCATTTCATTCATTTCTTATCATCACTGTCTCCTTTAGCCTATCCGACATAATCGTGGGACGTAAAACTTAAAAATTTCATTTCAAATCATTTCAATCAAAAAACAGTTGCAGGAAGTATGTAATTTCGAATAAAGCAAACTACTATATACAATTCTGAGTATATTATTCTTTTATGAAATTCTCGCGAACCTTATTTCTAAATTGAAAGGTTAAAAAGACTAAATTCATTCTCTTATTATTATAGACCCATTTTAATTGAAGCAGTTGGAATAGTTGAAAAAAAAAAAAACATACCCTATATTCCAGTGTGCCACAATCGGTATAACGCGCCACACTGGTGTGTCCAGCAAAGTGAACAGTGTGACGCAAACTTTTTCCTATTATTTGCAAGAATATTTGTCGAGTTCCTGTTATTTATTATTATTATTATTATTATTATTATTATTATTATTATTATTATTATTATTATTATTATTATTATTATTATTATAATTAACGATTTTTCCATGGATCAGCTGTCTGTATACGGTTAAGCAACCACAAGTATCACATTGAAGGAATGAGTGTAATTATTTACTTTAATAGTAATACAAAAGTCTATTTGCTTGTATATTCTACCGGTAATAACTGCATCCGTCTAGAAAGCTAGGACTAACAACAAAGGGATACCAAGTTGTGACCACACACCGCCCCAAATCGTGGGTGCCACAAGTTCTCTTCTACGCCTTAGAACAATAAGGGCTGTAGCGTTCAGGGAGAGAGGAAAACAACTTAATTCCATTGCAGTTATATGCTTATTAAATGTTAACTTATATTTATAAATTATGTAAGTGATCGTATCGTTTTCTGTTTTTATTATTATTATTATTATTATTATTATTATTAATAATAATAATAATAATAATAATAATAATAATAATAATAATAATCTATATATATAAAAGAGAACGTACAAATCCTTTGTTCCCTCATCACGCTAATACGGCTGAACCAATTTCTTTTATTTTTGGGGGTTATTAGGATTTGGACCCTAGATGGTTTTTATCATATCACTTTAATTTTTAATTACCAGTGTCTTGAGATAATTGACCATTCAAGTGTCCATAACGTACAAATCCTTTGTTAGATCATCATAGGTAAAAATAAACGTATTTATATGCAACCCGCATGACCGTGTCACTCGGCGGGTTAACATAAATGACAGGCGCTATAATGTTAACATTTACTGCAAATCTACTATGGTTTTTATCATATCACTTGAAAGCGAAAACTTCCGGGATGACCGCAGCGAAGCGGGGCGGGTTAACATAAATGACAGGCGATATAATGTTAAGATTTACTGCAATCTTCTATGGTTTTTATCATATCACTTGAAAGCGAAAAAGTAAAAATTATCTAAGTAACAAAGTTTATTGCGTTCCGGGGTGACCGCAGCGAAGCGGGGTGAACGCTGCTAGTAATAATAATAATAATAATTCTTATTATTATACATTTCTTAATACGTTGATTGCCATGTGTATGGAATTCCATACACACGGCTGTCCTGTACAGTAGCGTTGCCTATCTTTTTCTTAAGAAATAAATGCTCATGGCTATAGAGCAAGTCACTTCCAAACTTAAGACAACAGTTTTTCTCTTTGTTTATATTTTCCGTATAACATCTTGCTTACAGAAGCTAATTTATATTTGGCAGACAACTTACATCCTAGATTTAAGCCAATAAATGCAATATGTTGCTCCAACTTGCAGTTCCTTGATTCAGCTGTTCTCCTACTAATCTTGTTATTCCCTCTGCAATCGTGCTGTGCTATCCAAAAATTCCCTCGAAAACATTATTGCCAGTATACACAAAACCGAACATAATTTTGTTTTTTGCTTATATTTTTATTATTTTATTATATTTTTTGGAAATATCTCCTTAGATGGATTGCTTTCTATTATCTCCACGTACTAATAACTGAATTTTACCAATGAACATATGGAAAATGGAATAATTGCGAAAAATTGTGAGTTACAGTATACGCGCAATATTTTTTGCGCATGGGAGTACATGTGACTTCTTAGATACAAATATTTTTCATGGGTACTAAAGTTCCTAATTTCATGGGTACAAAACCTAATTTCATGGGTACATGTACAGTCAGAAACAATATTAATTATAGGTTGGAGCTATAATTTCATATACCTTCAGGATATACTTAAGTTAATATTGTTTCTTACTGTGCCTATTACATGGAGCTGCAGTGGCTCAGTGGTAGAGCGTTCACCTCTGGCGCATGGGGGCCCTGGTTTGACTCCAGCTCGCGCCAAGTGAACTTTGTGGTGGACAAACACCCTGTGCGTAGGTTTCCTCGGGGTTCTCCCATTTCCTCCCACTTTCTTCATTCTACCATTTCAATTATTTATCATCATCGCCGTCTTCTTTAGCCTAGCCAGCATAACCGTAGAACGTAAAACTCAAAGATTTCATTTCATTTTGTACGGTACCTGTTTTATTGATAAACACAAGGTGACTCAGTCAATATATAGATTACAACAATTAAAACATTTGCTATTATAGGTCGTAATCTAAGCACTTTCCAGTCAACATTAAAAGTCGCAATCACTCTGATTAACGTAAATATGCTTTTAAAAAAAGTGATGGTTCTGTATAAAACTTAGGTGGGCGCGGGAAAACTTTCGTAACGTGAGTCTGTTGCCCATTTCACAAGTAGAAATATTGGTTTAATCTATTAAAAAAAAACATAATGGAAACAAGGGTCATGTGATGCATCACCGTTAAGCCTAGATTTCAATAGAAATTGAAAGGCAAAGTCAGATTTTCAGTATTTGTACCCTGCTACTTTTCAGCGATGACTTTATAAATGATATTGAAATTAGGAACAATATGAAACTGGTTACATAAAGAGTAATAATGAAAAACTAACTTTTTCAATGAAGTTCTCATGAAATACTAGCACAAAATGAGGTGGGCTCCTTTTTCGATTTAAGATTATTTTCAGAAAAATCCAACAGGGCTGCCTCCAAAATGGCCTACAGAACACATTATACTGCTAGAAATTTCTCGTATCCACCTAAACCCATTTACAATTATACCTCTTTCAATTCAGAATATACAGTAATCAGGGTAGCTCTAACATTGACTTACCTTGTGTCGTATCATATATGAATATATCTTGTACTTTGTTCCTTATTTTAAACACAAATATGTATTTGATTTGAAATGTTTGAATACATTTTATATTAATAATAAAGTACGGCCATTCGTCCTAATGGAAGGACGCGCCTCCTGATTAAAAAATGGAGAATCTGTCCTTTCGGAGCTATAGTTTCATATAACTTCAGCCTATACTTAAGTTAATATTGTTTCTGACTGTGCCTATTACATGGAGCTGCAGTGGCTCAGTGGTAGAGCGTTCACCTCTGGCGCATGGGGGCCCTGGTTCGACTTCAGCTCGCGCCAAGTGAACTTTGTGGTGGACAAACACCCTGTGCGTGGGTTTCCTCTGTTTTCTCCCATTTCCTCCCACTATCTTCATTCTACCATTTCAATTATTTATCATCATCGCCGTCTTCTTTAGCCTAGCCAACATAAGCGTGGAACGTAAGACTCAAAGATTTCATTTCATTTTGTACGGTACCTGTTTTATTGATAAACACAATTACTCAGTCAATATCTAGATTACAACACTTAACAACATTTGCTATTATAGGTTGTAATCTAAGCATTTTCCAGTCAACATTAAGTCGCAATCACTGTGATTAACGTAAACATGCTTTAAAAAATGTGATGGTTCTGTATAAAACAGGTGGGCGCGGGAAAACTTTCGTAACGTGAGTCTGTTGCCCATTTCACAAGTAGAATAATTGGTTTAATCTATTTAAAAAAACTTAATGGAAACAAGGGTCATGTGATGCATCACCTTTAAGCCTAGATTTCAATAGAAATTCAAAGGCGATGTCAGATCTTCAGTATTTGTACCCTGCTACTTTTCAGCGATGACTTTATAAATGATACTGATATTAGGAACAATATGCACCGAGGGAAGTAGCTCAAGAAGTAGAGCGTTGAATTCGCATTCGGAAGGTCGTGGGTTCGAATCCCGCTGCCGACCATCCTACTGAGGTTTTCCAGGGTTTCCCTCAGTCCTACAAGGCAAATGCCGGGAAGGTACCTACTAAAACAGGCCCTGGCCGATAGCTTCCAAATCCTTTCCATTGTTATTGTTGTTGTTGGATATCCCGTGTAAAATGGCCTCGGAGCTGTATATGGCGATTGTTAAATAAAAATAAAATAAATGAAACTAGTTACATAAACAGTAATAATGAAAAACTCACTTTTTCAATGAAGTTCTCATGAAATATTAGCACAAAATGAGGTGGGCTCCTTTATCGATTTAGGATTATTTTCAGACAAATCCAACAGGGCTGCCTCCAAAATGGCCTACAGAACACATTACACTGCTAGAAATTTCTCCCATCCACCTAAACCCATTTACAATTATACCTCTTTCACTTCAGAATATACAGTAATCAGGGTGGCTCTAACTTTGACTTACCTTGTATCGTATCATACATGCATATACCTTGTACTTTGTTCTTTATTGCCCCTTGTATTGTTCCTTATTTAAACGCAAATATTTATTTGATTTGAAATGTTTAATACATCTTATATTAATAATAAAGTACGGCCATTCGTCCTACTGGAAGGACGCATCTACTGATTAAAAAATGGAGAATCTGTCCTTCCGGAAGAATATGGAACTCCTATAAGAGGTATTCTGCAAAAGAATGAATATCAGTGTGATATTATCCATCAAACACCACCTTCGGAAAGCATCTCACCTTTAGCGAACGAACAATCATTTTCCCCCCCTAAGATTGGATGCCATACAGAACTGAGACTTCCTTTTCCCTTAGTGATGCTTTCGATGCTGCCACAAATATACAAAGTCCTCGTAACTGTGGGCAAATATTGTAGTACAGTAGAGCGTCATTTATCCGAAGTAATTGGGGGACATGGGTGTTCGGAAAACTGGTTGGTTCGGATAATCGAACTGTGCATGTTTATTTGTCAAAAAGAAATACTGTACAGTAAATTTATTCATAAAAACAGGTATCTCTTTAAGTATTACAAAGTAACGTACAAAGGCAACTTTAGTAGGAATATATAGTATGTGGTACAGTTTATTAAACAAAAATATGTACATATTACATACGCATTTTGCATGAACAATACACACAGTACACAAAATTAACGTTTAAAAAATCCTTTATTTTTGTCTGCCTAAGCAAGCCTACACGCTTACGAGCAGCTAAGTAACAGGTGCGAGCGAGTACACAGTTCGGTTAAGCGGTCGTTCAGTTGACCGACGTTCGGATAATCGACGCTCTACTGTACCTTTTGGACGTTCAGTCTTTCCTGAAGGATGTTTAAGTTACAAGTTTTCTGATGAAAATAATGAAAATACTTAAAAATGCCATCCATGATATTTTCGACATCAAAGCTCTGCTTTTATCAACCCAAATAAAACAACATAACAGCTGAGCAATGCAAATACCTTTCATTAAAATTTAAGTTTTAGTTTTTAATAAAACTTATTTTCTTTGCTTAGCTGTTATTTTCTTTTACTTGGGGCAAAATACCACATACTCTTCTTCAAACTGTGGATTAGGAATGAAGAAAGAATACTTCAGTTTGCGCGTGCGGACTCACACCGATTAAAGCATCCCAAATTGAATAAAACAGATCCGGAAGCTACGCGAAAAATTTCAAGAACAACCAAGGACCAGACTGCTTTGTTGGATTGGGGGGGGGGGGATGATAATGCAAATTTGATGTTTTAATATTATTGTTCACAATTGTTGCTACTACATTATATAATGTTCTTAAATAATAAATAAACATTATTATTTTAAAATGAAGTGCTAAAAATACTTGATATACAGGAACATAATTCAAGTGATACAAAAACAAGTTTATTGCTATTGTTTAATTGTTATTCTTACAGTTGTTTTCGTTATAATTTTTAGTGTTTGTTATGGTTCCTTCAGTACGCTGCGTTTAATATTTCTTTGTCACGTGTCAACGTCCCAGAAACTGTCCAAACCAAGTTGGGTATAATAAATTCTTAACGTAGTAAATACATAGGAGCAGCAGGGAAGCCTCTTCTATATCTCAGCTGTTTCTCCATTTCCTTTCCACAGCATTTTGGACTCGGCAGTATAGAACAGGGTTGGTCCTTGAGGTTTCAAGGTTTTTGGAAACGATGCCTGTAATATATGTATCCAAAAGGAATGAGTTTAGATATGTTTAATAAAATATAAAGAATACAGTACATGTTTACATAAAGAAATAAAATCACGAAATAACAATGCTGCCATTCACGTAACCAGGATTTCGTGAAAGGGGGGGGGGGGGGGTCCGTGACATGAAGTACTGTGATAATCACACCAGGGGCTCGACCATTCTAAACTATTTTACTACAATATATATTGGTTAATTAGGCAGGATTTCCTAACGGGGGGAAGGGGGCGTGACATGAAATTCTGAATGCTCAGAAGCTTGATCAATCTAAACTACTTTACTATCAACATAAGGTTTGTTAGGACAAGAAAATGAGGATATGTTGGTTAGTATTTTAATAAGAAAATATGAAGAAATCTCGAGTAAAACAAAAAAAAATATTTACGTCCTTCCTCTGTTCATTCAAATATAACAATTTCCCTTTCATTATGACCTCAACTATTATAAAAAGTATACGTATATTCACTATTATAAAAAGTATATACTCAATAACGTCTTGTAAAATATTTTACAATATCTGCGTTCTTTTCTCTGTTGAATGTGATGTTAACAGAACTTTCTTCCCACATAAATTTTTGTTTTTATTATTCCGTCAACTACTGTCTGTTCCAAATGACAGGTTAAAGAAGCAGTAGAAAATTGTTTTTGAAATAACATGTTAGATACTGCAAGGATGCGATGTCAAAAAATGATTTTAAAAAAATGTCCACGCTGTTACACAATCGTACTATACTTTTGGAAGCTTGAAATCTCCTTCACTAGTAACAGAAATTCTGAGAATTCCGTAACTTTTCTAGAAATTCTGATAATTCCGTAACTTTTCTAGAAATTTCAAATTCCCTAACACTTCCAGGATATCTCGCTTACCTCGCCACCATGTATTGCAAGTAATACAAATCTCCTCATAAGAAAGAGTAACCAAAAGCATCCTGATTTTTTTTATAAAATTTTTAACGCGATCCTTCTTTTTCTAATTTCATTTTGTTTCATCCTTCCTTATTTTTTAAATTCTAGTCTGGAAGGGGGGTCCGGACCCCACCCTTGGCTACATGCCTGATGCTGTGCAAAATATGCAATAATTATCTTATCAAGTGTAACTACATCTAAATTGAAAAGTTGTTTACATACTATCATTATGTAGACGAAACGTTAATTCTCTATAAAGACGACAAACAAATAGAAGTACTCCTTAGAATGTTTAACAATATTAATTTTAAAAATGAAATATGTTATACTTTGGTACTTTTTTTAGTGGTAACGCTTGTTCGCTTGTTCTTGGTAAAACTCTGTATTTTCGTCAGAGTTTGTCCATGTGGGCCCAGCTCAGCCAAAAAGGTGTTTTTTTTCGTATTGGAAACACCTGAAAAAATCCACCTGGTTATTGAGCTTTTGATAAATATATTAGTCATACAACTAAGCGGATCAAATTGAAAGTGATTTTTACAAAATTTGGACTTTTAGGCATACTACATCATTCAATATATACTAATTAAGTCTTTTCTAGGACCTTTGCAAAGTACTGAATGAATTTTTAAAAACTCAGCTTGAGATAATTATGGAATTAATTGAGATAATTATACAAATTAATCTATAGATTATGCTTATATTTAAAATAAATGAAGTCTTTGAGTTTTACGTCCCATGGTTATGGTTTTTGGGCTAAAGGAGTCTTTGATGATGAGAAATGAATGAAATGATGGAATGAAGAAATTGGGGAGAAACGAGAAAACCCCGAGGAAACCCACAAGCACGGTGATTGTCCTTCACAAAGTCCACATGGCGCGAGCTGGAATCTAACCAGGGACCCCAAGCACCGGAGGTGAACGCTCTGCCACTGAGCCACGGCGCCCGCTTGTAGCAAATTGTGACAATGAGAATCTTGAAATATAAATCACATTTTAACACTTTTACCCACAGACATTTAGATATTTTGAAAAATAAATTAAATCCGAGAAAACCGATATGGGCGCAGGTGTTTTTTTTTAAACCCTGATTTTAGTAGCTCTCGACTTTCGCTGGGTACGATGCTATTAGCTGTTAAGTTTCTAAAAACCAACAAACAACCATGCTCCTGTGAGAATCGAACCTGGAACATTGAAGTCGGCGGCCTGACAGTTCAAAGCGCACGGGTACTGCGGTCAACTCTCGTTCTCATTTACAAAATCAAGTAAAAGGTGATACAAGACTTCTTTCTGAACTGCAAAATTGGTTTCAAAGTACTTTTAAATTCTTATGTGCAACGGATGTAATCTGTTGGTGGTAGAAGGATGTCAGAAGGAAAAGAAAAAATGTGTACAATAAAAATATATTAAAAAACTGCAGCAATTCCGTGTAATAAGAGCGGCAGATTGCGGAAAGATCTATGCAACTTTAGATAAGTATAGTTTATTGTGTTAAATGTAGAATTTTGCAATCAATATACAATGAATTTTATGTTAAGCATTCACTGATACAGTAATTCCAGCAATTTCTTCAAAAGTGATGTGTGATTGGAAAACAAAACTAGTACACGTGATTAAAGGTATTGGTACAAGGTACCTATAATTATTACTGCTATTTAAAGATGCTAAGAGAACATTTGCTTGATCTTTAAAATATCAAAGCGAATATTTGTTAAAACATACTTCGATTTTGCTGCTATCTATGGCTCATAAAATAACGGATTGCTTATTGAGATCACAACGCAAAGGCGAAGAAACGAAATTAATCAAATTGCGTGGTTCCAATTCCAAGCACTTCTATTCTAAGAAAAAATTACCAGATTTTACTACAATACATGAATATTGCATAAACAGGCTATTCAAAATTCCTTCCCCAATTTACTGTAATTACTGATGACGATCTTAGAGACATTCGAATCATTGATGTTGCGATTTCTAATAAATTTATTTTCAAAATAATAAAAATTCGCAAAAGATAAAAATAAATGGTTAAAATTTCGTACAATACTATTACATATGTTAAATGGATTAAAAAAGTAGACACTGGCCTTATTTAAGGAACAATTACAGCATTTTCCTAGTTCGATTGAGAGAAACCAGGGACAAGCGGTTTCTGAGCGCGAACCCAGGACCTTCCTAATACGAAGCCAACGCTCTACTCAACTGCCCTACGGTCACTCGCTAATATAAAGCAATCCTTTAATATAATTGCCTCTAACTCCAGTAAGTAGTCAGATACATTTTCTGTTGAATTTGCTGAATGTGATTTCTCATTAGATGAACCGGCCAAGGGTTCATTTGGAACGACACGGGTTTGTTGTTTCTCTTTTGATATCAGTTTTTGCCTCTTTCTTCCTTTGTCAATCTTTTTATGAAAATACCTTACGAAGAAGAAGAGGAGAGACCTGTCACTTTTATTTTACCAATAATAATCTAATTCATAATTATAAATCAAAATAAAAGTTACTGTGCTTTAAAGATGAAGCAACACATTTGTATTATAATCGCGCTATTTATTCCTATTGGATCAGAAGCTAAACATTTTCCTTATAATCGATGTCTACTTTCGGAAAAAGCCCTACTTTCATATCACTGTGTTGCATAAGGACGTTAAGGCTGAATAAAATTATTTATATCCATTTGTAATCTAAATAAATTAAGAAAGTTATTTAAACCAAAACACCGGTTCAAAAGAAACGCCTTTTTTGCTATCTCTGTGTAGCAGACACTGGCACCCAACAAAATATTTCCCACCAGTTGTATCGAGTAATATTAAATGTTAGTAGCGTAAGTTATTTTGGGGGTCTTATAATTGTTGAGTGGATCAGGAAAGTTTAACGAAATTATATTTGTCTGTTTGTTTCTTTAGTTTGAGACATTGCATTTCCTATTTGAGTTTGCGATACTGAGCAAGAAACTGAAATTTCGAAGGAACCGTATATTTTATTTTTTATTTTTGGCCAAGTTTAAGCTAGCACCGTTCATAAAGAAAGAAGAAAAGAGAGAGATAGATTGGTAAGTCGTAGCCCCAGTTGCTATCTTTCCTTCGATCTTTTTCACTTTTTTTTGTACGAACTCTTGTGGAATATCAGCTAGGGCCAGGTTAATTTACGTCCTTTTAGTTTTCGTTGCTACTTTCGTGATGTAGGCCTATGAGGTGAGGCGCATTTTGATAAAAGTAGACCTTCTCTGTGTGCACATTGGGTATGTTTTCTTTGTCATGTACTTGTACAAGGACTTCGAGGTATCCGTAGAAGGTAGAGGGGTGCAACGTTGTGGCTGGTGTCCGAGGGAGAAGGGGGCATTTGTGTTATATCGAGGGCCACATGAAAATAGAAAAAGTACCAAAGTGTACTACACTTGGTTACATTACATTACGTTACGAGAGGCTAGGTTAGGTTCAGTTACCTTCAAAACAGAGGCATGTAGAGTTTTACAATTTGGCATAAAAAATCACTATTGCGTATAAACACGGCGTCCGAATGTATACTAAGTGATGGATGCGTCCGAAGGAAGCAGGCGTGTCAGCGATGGTGGGTATGCGAGTTGGTAGTGAAACAGATGGTTTTTGGCAATGATACTAGCTTCAATAGCACTTCATATTAGTAAAGCTCCACTTGTAAACAGTATACTGTGTCTTTCACACAATTTCAACAACTGACATTCGTTATTTTTGTATAATTCTATAAAAACGCAAACACGATATGTCACAATCTTGACATATACGCGCTATTACCACACTGTCTTTCCCGCCACTAAATCATAACAAGTATACTTCTCCGCCAAACAATCACTTCCGTCTCCACATACAGTATTCCTTTACAAAATCAAACACAGCCTACAGAAATCACTTTCTTAACTTCAACTATTCCCCTCACCTGACTTTCACTCACTCTTCCTCTCAAACGAAAATAAATTCTCCAATCCACCCTGTAAATTTCCAAAAATTGGTCCGGCGATACAACACGTACACGGCGATGTCCTTCCACAAGCACAAGGTACAGGGATTTAGTAAGCGTTCCCTTGAACGTAAGCAGCAGAAGCTATAAACACTACCTATATAAACCAGTGAAGTGCAAGGTGCACGTAAGCATGTGTGTGGAATGTAGATAGTGGCCCCAATACTTACCCTTGCACTTTCAATTCCATAAATGACACTTGATTTTCCTACATACGTTAATGGCACCCACGGAAAAGTCGGAATATTATTCAGATAAAGTCACTAAAATTAGCATGTTTTGAATGTTAAAAAAAAGTAGATTTAAAATTTACATTTTATGATCAGCTTAACCATCACGAATTGTTTCAAAGGAACTATCACTTAAATTACTGTTTGACTATTGAAATATAATATACATTTTAGACAAGTTAATTCATTTACAATATTCAAATACAATTATCAATACAGAATATTCCACTTACTTTTATATGTGACTCGTTTGACTGGTTGCTTGAGTCTTTCCAATCTTCATTCAAATAATGCACAAACAACACATCAACCGCTAAAACACAATATGGCTTATGTTAATGTTACCTTATTGTCATGGGTACATTCTTCGGTACGAATTTACTGTACCCATAAATCTTCCTTGTACCCACTAATTCATGGGTAAGAGCCTGAGATGCGGTGTGTACCCACTAAAGTCATCGGTACATTGAATTCTCATGGGTACATCAGCGAAGTACCTTCTATTTCATAGGTACTTGCGCAAAATCATGGGTACTGTTTTTAGAGTGTAGAAGGTAAAACCTCGGGGCCAGCCAGACCCCAGACTAGGGTAGGTATATCATGACTTTATTATAAACTTCCAAAAATATATAAATAATAGATTTAAAAATTGGCACACAAAAACAAGGAGTCCTAGGCCCCATCGTCCCCGACCCGCCACTGACACTGATGCGAATTAACAGTCACAACAAGGTGCAAGACGTCAAAAGTATTGGGGAACTCTGATGAAGATATTAAGAATATATATAATGTTATGCCATAATTGTTTTTCGGTTAGTAAAGAATTTGGTGAAGTGATCAATCGTACCGTTGTATATTTCATATTGCTAGTTTAACATTTCGTTTAATAAATATTAATGTCGTCTTAGGGTCCATTATAGTGTTGAATGTAATGTTTATTAACCTACAAGATGTCAGGTAAAATCTTATAATTATATTGCATTTTCACGAAAAATGTCGTTCGCGCTCATCATTACGGCGTTAGACAATAGCCTACACAAAAATACGGGAAAGGTAAATTCAAGAATCGTAAACCGTGTGGTTTCCGTGTAAGCCCGAGTTTTCTTATCATGTATTAATACACTTTAGTGAATCAAGCCTTATAATACTATTAATACGGAAGGTAAGTTAGAAAATCTAACAAACTGACATTTTTGTTTTTTTTTTCTTGTTGGCCCATAGTATGCTTAATATCTGTGAATTATGTTTTATATTGAACAGCCAAAGAGTAGTCAAACATGTAAAAATCAATATCAAATCGCTTAAAACAGTTTTTTTCTAGACAAAATGCGTCAATACACCAAGTTGATTGCATTGCACTCAATGAAATTTTCTGAGAGAGACCAGACCTTTTCTATTTACCGCATTTCGATTTGATTCGTTCTGATCTTCCTCAAAATATGACATGTGATGGAGACACTCTTGCTAACCAAACACGTATTGTCTCGTTGTCATACCACACTACAGTATCCTCATCTATACTGTGTACAACACATCAAAAATGATTATTTTCAAGCACCTAACTCCGACTTACATAAGTATTTCTATTCGGTTCACTCAACCTGTACATTTTCATACGACCTCGATGTCAATTCTAAAACTAACCGACATAAACTCCCATAGAAAACAGCGGCACAGTAACAGGACTTTCTACATACAACTAGAACCTCTTACGTACTTCTTCGAAATCATATTTTCCTGAGAGTAACACGAAACCTGATGTAATACTCAGTAATAATATGCTATGCGAAACTAACATAGAGGTACATGGTCCTATGCGTAGCTATCACAAGGCTGTCCGTCTTAGACTCATTCTGTCTGGCACATACATAACAGAACCACTAGTTTCTACAGTGAAATATAATTTCAATAAACACAACTGGTTGTGAAAATGGGTTCCAGTTACCAGGGTTGCGGATCGAGGAGAAGGCCTCTTGATAAGTTACTTGCGTATATACTGAATAAGCAGTCGCGGACAGACGACATGAGTGGTCTTACAGCTTGAGGGTTTGGGTAAGGCTAACAACCTCATCCTGTAAAAAGGGACACTTGTTCAGAAACATTCACAGAAGCCTCGGACAAGGTCTGGTAACTTGGCAGGAATTCAGCAAAAGAAAATGGACATGAGATTTAGAACATGACATATTAGAAGTCTTTATAGAACAGGTACGTTATAATAAGTAACGAGTGAGTTGGAAAAAGACAGGATGAACCTAGTAGGAGTTCAGGAAGTTAGGTGGTAAGGAAATGGACCTGCAAATTCCGGAAATGTTACGTTCTTTACCCGGGAAGGAAATAAAAATCACCAATTAGGAACATAGTTTGTCGTTCACAAACACATAATACTAGCAATTAAGCGGGTTGAATTTGTTACTGACAGACTTTCTTTTTTTACCCTTAAAGGTAGGTGGTGTGATATTATTGTTTTAGATGCACATTCCCCAACGGAAGATAAGGATGACAATATAAAAGGCGTTTTTATGAAGAAGTGGAATGTACATGACTAACTCCCGCGACACCAATTGAAAATTCTATTGGGGGATTTCAATGCGAAGGTAGGACGAGAGGATATTTTCAAACCGATTAAAGAATTCGAAAGTCTGCACAAGAAAAGTAATGACAATGGTGTTAGACTCGTGAACTTTTCAACATCCAAAAGCCTTATCGTGAAGAGTAGAAAATTCTCACGTCGCGACGTTCATAACTGCACTTGGACCTCACCAGACGGAAAAGAACATAGTCAAATTGATCACGTTTAGTAGATAAGAAGAAGACAATCTAGCATAACTGATATCCGGTCGTTTAAAGGGATTGACTGTGACACTGATCACTACCTGATGGAGGGGACAAAAGAGGGCGATTATCGTTGAACAAAGGAAATATTCAATGTCTGAAAACGGGGAGATTTAATTTAAAGAAATTAGGAAAGAGCCAGTTAAGAGAGAAATATCAGACTGAAGTTCCGAATAAATATCGCTTTATAGAATTCGTAGTGCACTAGTGTAGAGGATACTTGTATTGCAATTAGATTTAACATTAAACGTTCAGCAAAAGCATAATTGGGAACACGCTGAAATACGTAGAAACAAACCATGGTTCTACCAGGAATACTTTAAAGTAGTAGAGAAGAGAAAAAAGGTCAAAATTACCTTTGCTACAAAATCTGAATGAAATAACTACACAAATTCCGTAGAAATCAGGCGGGAAACTTCCAAAACATTTAGAATAAAGAAACGCCATTTTCTGAAAGGTAAAGTTAAGGAACTTGAAGAAATAGTAGAAATAAAAACATTCGGGCACATGTATAATGGTAATAAGAAAGACAATCAACCTCGTGCTTATATATTAAAGAAACTTGACGGAACAGTTCTTACGGATACAGATAGCATATTAAATAGATGGAAAGGTTTCTTTGACAATTTGCTTAACACCCAGCCAAAAACTAATATGCGTGAAGAAAGGGAAAAACAGGCCACAAAAACAATTATTCCAGAACCCAACCGAATAGAAGTAGAAAACGCTATATTAAATTTAAAGAAACACAAATCTCTCGGTGCAGACTAAATCCCGGTTGAGTTAATTTTAGTTGGAGGCGAAAAATTGTAGAAGAAGATACACAAACTTATTTACCATATCTGGAACAAGGAAGAATTGCCATAGAGTGAAAAGAATCAATCATTATTCCAATTCACAAAAAAGGGACAAAACAGACTGTAATAACACTAGTCAACAAGACTGTGACACAGAAATGAAAATACCCGATTCTAATAGAACTTTCCACGTAGAATACAAATGTGCAATCAGTTTTTCTTCATCGCAATCAGTTTCCCCGTGACAGAGGGATTTTCGGGAAATTTCCAATCAAATTTCATTTTTTGTTACAATTTTTTATCTATAGCTCGGGTACCCTTAGGTATATAAACACACATATTGTGTTGAATGTAGCTTGATTTATGCTTAGTGAGCCCTCTAAGTTTCATAAGAATCGCATAGTTCTTTCTGGACAAATAAACATTTTTATATAAAAATGTGTAATGTGTACTATTCATTTACCATATTCATTAGTGCAGATAAAATCACATATAACGTCCACGAAAATTACAATATAAACACGATGTATATCAAGTTATATGTGATTTTATCTGCACTAATGAATATGGTGAAACGAACGGTACACATTACATATTTTTTATATAAATATGTTTATTTCTCTAGAAAGAATAATGCGATTCTTATGAAACTTATAGGGCTTACTAAACATTAACCACGCTAACATACAATATAATTTGCATGTTTATATACGTAAGGGTACCCGAGCAACAGGTATAAAAATTGTTTAAGAAAGAGGAAGTTGAGAAGAAATTTCCCGAAAGTCCCTCTGTCACGGGAAAACTGAGGGAGATGGAGAAAACCTGATTGCAGATTGGAATTCTACGTGAAACGTTCTATTAGAATCAGGTGTTTTCTTCCGTGTGCCAGAGAAAAAAGTATTTTTGTCGACTTGTGTAATTATCCAAGCATTTCTCTTCTGTCAATATCCTATAAAATCCTTTCAACTATCCTTTTAGCAAGATTGACTTCATACACAGATGAAATTATTGGAGATTATCACTGGGGATTTAAACGAAATCGAACAAATATTTACCAATTGCCAAATACTCGAAAAGAAGTGGAAATATAAACGCCGGTACATCAACTATTAAAAAGGCTTACTACTCGGTTAAGGGAGAAAGATTGTACAAAGTCCTTGCATTATTTGGAATACCGAAAAAGCTAATTAGAGTAATTACGATATGTTTGAATGAATGCGAAAGTAATGTCCGGGTAGAATTTTTTTCCCCACGAGTTTTCACTTTGATAATGTCGTGAAACAATTGATGCGTTGACGCCATTATTATTCAACTATGTACTGGAATACGCTATAATGAAAATCAAAGATATCAAAAAGAGCTTAGAGTTGAACTGTGTTCAACAGGTTATGGCGTATGCTGATGATATAAATTCAATAGGGGATAGGAGAACAATAGAAAGAAATGCAGAGGTTTTATTAAACGCTTGTAATAAATTGGGTTAAGAAGTAAATGCAGAGAAAACTAAATACACAAAAAAACGTTGGGACGGTAATACGGCAACTCATGGATGCGTTAAAATTTAAATAATACTTTTGATAAAGTGAATAGTTTCAAATATCAGGGATCAATATTAACAGACGGAAATCATATTCGCGAATAAATTAAATGTCAACGAAAGAGAGGGAATTCGTCTTATTATTTAGTTCAAAGTCTCTTGTCGTCACAAATTCTGTCAAAGGATTTGAGTCTTAAAATATATAAAACGATAATCATGCCTGTTATTCTGTATGGTTGCGAAACATGGTCGCTTACTCTGAATTAAGAACAAGTTCCTGACAAGTAAACCTTACGTTTGGGTGAATCGAGTTTCTGACTGAGACACATATGAGAAAGTAGTACTAAATGTGGTCAGTATTTCAGTGAAGTTTTAGGTGCGAAGCTCCACGGGTTTAGGAGATACAGCTACCAGAACATCACATGGAAGTACAGAATAGTCTTCATACAATTGGAGGTAAAAGCTCTGTAAGTCCTCTTGTAACGCCAAAAGGTGAATAACAAATATATGGGTACATATTAGGATTAGGAGGAAGCCATATAGTAAGGGTATACCTGACATCGGCCATCTTGAAATCCGCCATTTTGAATTAAGGTTAAGTTTTTAAAATAGGAATAGGGTCATGTGATACATGATTTAAGGCGCAAATTTAATCAGAAGAACAATGGTGACGTTAATTTTGATTTACGCGCAGTTGGTAAAATGTTACAGGGAAATTAAATATTGTTGCAGCATATGTATTAGTCCGTTACCGCACATTGTAAATTTTGTGTTAATGATAATAATTAAATAAAAAGCAGGTGGATAAATATTAGGTCTATGGTAAGAGTTGCCTTGATGGCGGTCATGTTTAAATCCGCCATTTTGAATCAGACAAAAGTTTTAAACAAAACGCATAACATTGACACCTTATTAATAGCAAATTTTACCATAACCATTTTTGCTTTATCATTAACCAGCACAAAATTAAATGGATCGCTCCTTACGACTACTGCTTTGACGGAATTGTTAACGACAGATGTGTCATGTGTAACTCGATTGCCTTTGTCAGGTGTGCTCACTGTGAGCAGAGCATTTGTGCAAGTCATGCACTCTTTTCTTAACTACATATTGATTGTACTAATTGAGGACTTTTCTGGAAGAAAGACTCAAGTTCAATTATGACTCAATTCCTCTTTGGTCATTTTTCCTTAAATTAGCAACTTGTTTATGCGATAACAAATGCTGGTAAATGATAAAGCAAAAATGGTTATACCGTTGGATTTATGGTAAAATTTGCTATTAATAAGGTGTCAATGTTATGCGTTTTGTTTAAAACTTTTGTCTGATTCAAAATGGCGGATTCAAACATGGCCGCCATCAAGGCAACTCTTACCATAGACCTAATATTTATTCACCTGCTTTTCATTTAATTATTATCATTAACACAAAATTTACAATGTGGGGTAACGGACTAATACATATGCTGCAACAGTATTTAATTTCCCTGTAACTTTTTACCAATTGCGCGTAATTCAAAATTAACGTCACCATTGTTCTTCTGATTAAATTTGCGCCTTAAATCATATATCACATGACCCTATTCCTATTTTAAAAACTTAACCTTAATTCAAAATGGCGGATTTCAAGATGGCCGCCGTCAGGTATACCCTTACTATATGACTTCCCCCTAGTCCTAATATGTACCCATATATTTGTTATTCACCTTTTGTCGTTACAAGAGGTCTTACAGGGCTTTTACCTCCAACTGTATGAAGACTATTCTGTACTTCCATGTGATGTTCTGGTAGCTGTATCTCCGAAATTTCTGGAGCTTCGCACCTAAAACTTCACTGAAATACTGACCACATTTAGTACTACTTTCTCATATGTGTCTCAGTCAGCAACTCGATTCACCCAAACGTAAGGTTTACTTGTGAGACGAATATTTGGACCCAAAAGGAATGGGAATGTGAAATAGCGGAAACTTCATAACGAGGAACTATATAATATAAACGGTTTTCAAACATTATTAGGGTTATCAAGTTTAGGAGTCTTAGGTGGGCAGGTCATGAAGCTAGGATATAGGAAATTAGAAATGCTTTCATAGTCTTGACTGTAAGACCAAACGGAAAACGACAATTAGGAAGACCTTGTCGAGGATGTGAGGACAATATTAAGATGGATCTCGGTGAGATATTAGTACAAAGTAGAAACCTCGGCATTGAACCTCCGGGTTCCATAGGCAATAGAATTACTTAGTTATTTAAAAACAACTGGAATAAATATCGCCTCTATATCTTAGAGCAGCTTAAATCTTTTAACAATACTGTCGCATTTCTAGAAGGCATAGCCAGTACATCCACATCAATAGGTGACATTATCATCAATGGAACCGAACATTCAATCCCAAAAAGTGGCTTCTACTCTAATACGGATGGATTTAATTCGTGAACTAAAATTGATTTCTAATTTTTAACTATTTACAACTGGGCGAAATTGAAATAAAGGAACTGTATATTATGTTCAACCTCCAATCAGAGAATTATTCGACAAAATGATGTGATGATTACATTGCTTTTGAATTTTTGTTGTAAGAATAGGGACTAATTAGGAATGCTTTTGTCACTCATGTTGATATGGAGGAAAAGAAATGCGTTCTTTTCCTGAAGTTCATGGTAGCAAATCAACTGAAGAGAGGAACATTGTCATTCTTTTTCCGCTAAATGTTGCAAAAAGACAAGATGGTATGTTTCGTTTGTGTGCAAAAGTTGTTTTTTTTTTCTTTTTTTCAAAGTGTAACACAGTCTATATGTATACTTCGTCTGATTGCATGACAGTTGTTTAAGAACTGGTCTTTCCCTTCCAAAAACCCACTCAGGACTTCTACAAACCAACAACAACAACAACAATAATAATAATAATAATAATAATAATAATAATAATAATAATAATAATAATAATAATAATAATAAAACGAATTGTCACAAGCTGTATTTAAATACAAAGATAAATTCAATTCAAAATGCCTATAAAGTGGATGTAAGTTCATCAAATAATAGTTATTAACAAGACCTATTAACTATACTACTATTAACTATAAACGTTTTTTAGAGATGCATTGAAAGGCCCTGATTAGTCTTGCTAACGGCTTCAAAATATTTGACAACAGTGTCAAAACAAATACGTGAGGAGGCTTCTTGAATAATAGTAGCACTCTTCCAGCCAAACTAGAGTAGTCCGCACCACCGCTAGGAATATGTTCGAAGGATAATAAGACACTCTTGAAGTGTATGAAAATAACTATCAAGCTAACTTAGTAAGATGAGTAGCGTGTCTTTCCTGGCTGAAGAAGTTTATGTGATATTTTATCAAGAGCTGCTTCAATTTCCTGTTCTAGTTATTATTTTATGTTGCATCGAAATAATGAAACTAAATCATCCATTATACTTATTACCAGCCTGATCACCGGCGAAGATCCACAAGTTCTAAGTAAACCAAGTTGTTACCAAGTGAGCTCTATAGTGATAGGATATCATTTCGGGGCTTCGCGTCGCTAGAAAACTTTCAAATCTTTGTGATTGCCACTGAAATTTAATGAACCATCAAATGATGCTCCAAACAAAGGTTTCAGCGACATGCCAATATCCTGGATTTCTTTTTCAATAACTTCTGTTATATCCTCGCTCTTATCGAAGCATAAGGTGAAGCACATAGGAATGTTTCTACAATTGGAGTGTCCATGATTGGGCGAATACATTAACTAATGATTGCTTTCTCATTTACTTCAGTGAACATTTGTCTGAGAAGAGTGCAAATTCCTTGTAATTTTTGAAGATGATTCCCTAAATGGAAGTGACAGTATATCTACCACACTCTACGATGTACTTTTTTGATTTTGCAGAAGAATGGTAAAGTGTTTTGTGACGATGACACAATGGAAGAATGAAAACCAGTCCTGTTTTCCATCTTTGCTACAGAAGATACAAATAGTCACAAATTTATCGTATGGCGAATTTCTGAATGAACAAGAAAGTAGACAAAGAGGAAAAGGCATTTTTCATTGCATCATTCTTCACACTTTGGGAATTAATCTGTTTATTAGTTCATGTACAATATTTGCTTTGACAAACATAGATCTTGACTTTCATAAAGGATTTGTTAAAATTGACTAACAGCATGCTCGTTAGCTTTTTCTCCCTACTTTTTACTTACAGCTAATCGAATGAGTTCTGTTACCCACGGGCCCTTATTTTTCGGACTGCAGTTAATACACACAGAACAAGCATATCCTGTAGGTGTTCGTTAAAAAAATTTCATTTTGAGTAAGGACCACTCTCTCACTGTGCTACTAGGATGTGCATAACTAGTCATGATTTTTAAACTTTTAGCTTCTGAGTCTGTTAATGATGATGGATTTACAGTACACTTGGTTGCTGCTTTGACTTCAGCAAATTTTGTTTCAATGTGATCTTCAGCTTCACTGACACTTGACGGCTACAAAAAAATAACGAAAAGGAACTTCCGACAAAAAGAATCTTATCTTTGAATATCATCCACAACATAGTATTGCTTACAAAGAGAAGGCAGACCTTGGTAACTGAACTTCGGGACCGTTTTTTGTGAGGTGGTAGTGCACATTCAAAGAATTAATATTACAAACTGGGAGAACACAATGGGCAAAAATGACGAAGAAAAACCTTAAAATTTTCTATTCCACGCATATATCGTACGACGTGCAAACTTATCAAGTGACGGCGTGGCAGAGTGAGAATAATCAGCGGCTCAAGTGCAAAGGGTCCCGGGTTCGATTTTCGTTCAAGTTAAGCCTTATTCTTCTTTTTTTGCATTCACCAAATAAAGTAGGCATTTGTAACTATAAGTAAAACATTATTTTCCAGTATTAACAAACTGGATTTCACCCTTCAACTCCTTCGTAAATCGCACATTGTCAACAGATTTAGACACGAAGCGTCAAGAACATTTATTACCCAACGACTGTCGTCAATGGCGCCGGTTGGGCTGTTATTGAGTCGAAACAAAACATGTTGATTGAAAATAGTTAACAATTCACAGGTAAGAAAAGTACATACTATTTTATGAAACTAAGACAAACAAATAATTGGCAAAATGTTTTCGTTTATATTGCACAAAAGTTTCAGCAAATGGTATCGCAGATAAGACGAATACACATAGACATGATACGGTAGATGTGTGGTAACCACATATAGAAGAGTATATGCTGCGAGCCAAATTACACTGTTATTTTTTGCATTAGGCAAATAATGAAAATGAGGATAATTAAGAATATTGTTAGCCGTAATGTAGTGGGGAGACGACGGCAAATCTTACTTATAAGTAGGCTAAAATGGTGCCAGATATTTTGAATCTCTGTACAAAATTGTAAGCGATGCTCAAGAATATCTTTGTTATTGCAGTGAAAACATATATTGTGATCCACTATTGCTAAGTTAAAGAGGCAGTCTAGCGTTTCGTAATTGTTGTTGACAATGAACTACCAGAGCGATTTTTCTTTTGAGTAGTTAAGAAAGGAGCGTTAATATTTTGCCAAATATAAGCCCAGTTAAGTTGTGGCTTTTTCAATTAAATATGAGGTGTGACGAAGTGTTGTGTCCACACATAACGGCGATAAATTGCTCTAACAGGCATGAGGTCTAAGTTGCTCCGGGCAATCAGCCCATAGGCTATATCAAGAACTGGTTCTCGTAGGTGTGGGAATTTATGGCCCCAAGGAAAAATATTAATAGGTGTTTGGAGGTCGACACAAGCTAAACAAGCAGATATAACATTACTAGATACACTGTTCTTATCATTCGTGAACACGTCGATAGTTCGTTTCAATAGGAGTGCCCGAGCCTGGAGCAATATGTTTTGAAAGTCGATTCCACTTTGTGCCGGAGGTAGCACGAGTTGCTGACGTGAAACGCGAACCCCCTTTATTATGCCACAGAAAGAACAAAGCTTGACTCGTGAGGAATTTGTATGTTTGTAGGGGGAGAGGAAAAATTGAGCAAACAAACCACAGAAGGCTGAACGTTTTTTGTTTGAGAAAGACATTTCTACTGATCATGTTCATATTGCGGGGTGTATGTCGTATTAGAAGACCACGTATTTTATGTGCTATAATATCATAATTGAAAGTAATGGTTTGTTTGATGTTATTGAACCATCTAATACCCAGGATTTTGATGGAATTAACTGCCGCGTAGTACGCGCTGTATTGATCCTGGTTGTTTGGATGAATACAGAGAAGCTTTGTTTTTTGTTCATTTAATCTTGCTCCTGAAATGCTTTGATACGCGTCTAAAATACTCTGAATATTTTCGAGGGTGGAAATTTTGTTCACATAGATGTGTACATCATCTAAGTAACTCGCGACTAAAATAGTGGCGTGGTAAATTGAGTTTGGTCTGCTCCGCGTATATTAGAGATGTGATTGAGAGACTAAATAGAATACTGGACATGGTGTCACCTTAAAGAATTCCAGTACACAAAGGGATAACGAAGCTTAAACCACCATTAAGTTTCAATTTTGTAATTCTGCTGTGATACACCCCTTGAAGCATGGACAGAAAAGTGCATTAAATCCAAATTTGTGTAGGACTGTAAAGAGATAGTCGTGTGTTACCCTGTCAAAAGCTTGTGAAAAATCAGTGGATTGAATTGCCACAGGAGTGGGGGCGGCAGTCTCATGATAGTCTATAAAATGTCTTATGTCAGCTAAAGCTTCATAAAGTAACACATGGTGTGCATGACCTTATTGACAGGAACTAAGCAACTCTCCCATATAGTGGATCATACGAAGCGCTAGACACCGTGTTAAGATTTTTTGAATCGGCACATAAAAGACTGATCGGGCGATAATTATCAATAAACGTAGAGTTAGGGTTTTTAGGTATTAAAACAGTAATACCCGTAGAGAGAAATTCTCCTAAAGTAAAATTTTCTCGATATTCATTGAAGAGATCGGTGAGAAAGGCTGCAAGAATATCAATGAAACTAAGATAGAATTCCAATGGAAGAAAGTCAATTCCAGTAGATTTGCCACGTTTTCCTAATCTAATGGAGGTCTCAACTTCATCGATGGCAAAGGGACTGTTTAGATACTCTTGAGCATTAACATCTAGTATTGAAGGGATATAGTCTAAAAGAGATTCATCCACATTCGTTACGTGAGATGCAGAATACAGTTTTTTATAGTGCTGAACAAATTGGGGAAGTACCTGCAAACCTTCATAAATTTGGCCCTCCTTGCCCCTAATAGATGAAATCAACTTTTGTTTGCCTCTGTGTCGTTCTTTTTGAATTTGTACTGTACAATGCTAGCCTGTTACATGTCATGAACCGGAGCAATTTTGCTGCGAACAAGAAAACCACGCATTCGTTGTTTATGCAATGACAATAGATGTGCTTTGATTTCTTGTATTTGAGGCCTGGCCAGACAGCTTCGCAATAGTTCTTGAATATATTCCTTGAGTAGGCGCGAGTAGTAGTTGTAATGAGTATAATATGCATGGTTCCTTTGGATACAATATTGCTTACTTATGGATCAAAATCTAGGTTTAACTCTCTTGTCCCAATAATACATAAGTTTGTCCTGATAGCGTGATATTAATGGACCCAAGATTTTCCATTTCTCTCGAATTAACCCCTTCAGTGAGTAATTTTCAGACGCGAACCGCTGTAAAAAGTGTAGTTTTTTTAGAACTTTGGAATTTGTTACCTTTTAATAACTTTTGAACCTCTCAAGCAACCACGTGAAATTTTCGGCATTATGATCTTTGTTGCTTCTCATTAGCTACTATAACTTGTCATTGTCGTGTTTATGGTTATCATCGTCATCATCATCACCAACATCATATGGTTAGGTTACACAAAATTTGGAAATGCCTCAACAGATCAAGCCCAATTTTTCTGTGTGGTCTCTTGGGGTTCCTAGGTGAGCGCAAACACACTAAATATTGTCGGGAATAACATTACTCACACTGTGAGCAAGCATATTCGCCATGCGTAAGACAAAATAGCCGAAGCAAAATGAAAGCGTATACATACGTCATCCGCACAGCAGGTGCGTTTTGAAGACACGAGTTAACTCGCCACCCACACTGAATTGGTTAAATGCTGATATTCAGGGCCCACAAGTATAGAAGTGTTGAAATACCAAAGAGAACTACTTCTCAAAAATGTTGACACTGGTAGAGTTATTCTCATAATAAGAGCACAGTGATCGCTAAAACGGACAGGTTCGAGGGTAACATCTCGTACTTGTGCGACTAGTGAGCGACTTACGTAAAAACGGTTCAAGCGACTGGATGATTTTGACGTATGAAATTAGTGATCTGGGTCAGTGTGTCGAAAGTGACGCCACACATCAACTAGATTACATGTGTCTATTAGCTGGAGTTCAGGAGAGGAGTTAAAGTTGGGAGTGTGGTCAATAGGTTGTAAAACGGTATTATAATCTGCACCGAAAATACAAGGGTTGGCACCATTAAATAAAGCATGTGCAAGATCAGTGTTGAAGAAATCCTGTCTCTCTCGCTTTTTGTGAGATCCTGCTAGCACGTAAATTTTACATACTTTGATGTGTTCAAGCATTTCAACGGAGATTCGTTCATTTGGGTGATCATTAACGGCCTTGAACTCTAGATAATTACGATAGATGGTAGTTGTACCTAGCTCATTCTCCGTAAAACGAGAATAGGATGTATGATGTGAAAGATAACTATACTCTTGAAGGGCTAGTTATGAGCGAACAACACATCAATATATGCTTTGTAGATAAAGTCTCTTAATGCTTCTTGTTTAACAGGAGATGTAAATCCATTTAAGTTAATGGTGGCAAAACTAAAACTATACATAAAGACAAACATAAAAAAATAGAGTGAAGCGAAATGTTAAACACTACTTAAATGGCTGAAATAGACACCGCAATATATGAAGGAAGATAATTATAAGTCGTCCCCAACGGGAGCACCAGCTTTCAACTTTTTCAAAGTGGCCCGGGTTCGGGCACCTGAATCTTGGGTAACATCAGAAGTACGGTCTCCCTTAGAATTTTTCGAAACTCCACTAACATTTGCCTATAGTTTGGAAAGTTTACGTTTCTCGCATACATGGGCACTGACATCAGATTCACTAGCAGAGTCACTGGTAAAGGGTAGTGCATTCCTGTCAAGAGTGATGTTTCAGTATGCTACCAAGTGTACGTCAGATTGTTTATCATGGTCCATGGGAGCACTCGTAACAACTTTTAAATCCTAAACTGACGGTTGGTCACCTACCTGAGCAATTTGTCCTTCCTGGATAATTTCCTTGGCCTTGGGATCAGAATTAGTTGAGGGTACTGCAGTAGTTTCCAAAGGAACAAGAACTTCCGGGTCAGTAGAACGAACTCCTTCCATAGGAGGGTCGGGGCAAATGTCAGGATCGAGGGATATTTCAACTGCTGGAACATATTGACTTGAAGCACTAGGGCGAGCAGAAGTAAGCAGAGGAAATTCCGTATAGTTATCAGGATGCAAATCATCTTTTTCGTGTGGAAGATTATGAGGTATACGGAGCGGTGGCGGTTGGAAGCTTCTAACTTGAGGGTTAACTTTGAATTGCGGAACATTTTTGGCGGGGGCACTCTTCAACAAAATGGTCCTGTGAATTGCACAACGCGCAAGTTTGGATTTTTCCTGAGTACCTAAAAATAGCCTTAAACTACACACTGTAATAAATTAAGGAATATTTTGTTTAACCTTCATTTTAATTAATTTACCTCCATTACGGTTGACATACACATGGTTCGCAGAATTCTTTTAACCTATGATTGACTGTATTTCACCATAATGAGAAAAAACTCGAGTTAACTGTTGGTTACTAAGTTCCATGGGGCACAAAGATACTTTAACGACTGTAAAGCTGTTGGCAGTAAGATCAATAGGAAGTAAATGTTCCTTGTCACTATCGGTGTATTTGACTTCACCATTAGCTGAAGAGAGAATTCGTTCACATAGCACATTGTTGACTAGTTTAATATACAGCTTTTTCCTTATGTAGTCTAGCTCTATACTATGGATTTGATCAATTGTTAATTTGAATGTGTTTCGTACCCATTCATGGATAAAAATTGAAATAGGCTTTTGCCTTACTTGACGAAAATTAATACGTAAGGTATTCTCACATCCTCACGCAAAAAACTCATGTTGAATTTTCCGTCCAAATCACTTAATCACTTCGATAAGAAATATATATATATATATATATATATATATATATATATATATATATATGAAAACCACCTAATCCTATCATATTTAATAGAATATGCCTTGCGCTATTGACTCAGGATGCCTTCGAAGAAAATTTTCTGAGTGCGATTTTGCTTTGTTTCTATTTTTAGTGTCACATACAGGGGCGGATATAGGACGGATTTCTGGAGGAGAAGTGGGTTATAATAATGCTATTTGCAGCAACTTTTCAGAGCTCCAAACTCTGGATGGTTTTTATTTATGTATAAAATAAGAAAGTTTCCTCTTCTGGTTACAGATATATGTAATGGTGTACGAACATGCTGGTAAATTCGTTCTTTCATTTATTATAATACAATTATTTGATTCAGAAATGTGTAAATGTAGATGGGAAAGCGAGATTATTTCGTAAGCTTGAAATGTGTCCAAATCTGTAATGTATGTATCATATATTATTTATTAAATCGGAATTTTATTATGACCAGAAATACTTAAATATATGTGTGACAGATGACAGGGTCAGGTAATTTATTATTTTGCAGAAAATATGTACTTTCTTTACATTGAAAGACAAGTCATTTCGGAAGAGTTAATATTTCCAGGGACTTGTTATTACAATTAATAAGTCTACATCTCCTTTTTTGGATTAATACAGATTTCTTTCCCTTAATATTACGATTCTCACGATAGGTATAAAAAAGACTTTGAAAATAAACACTTTGAAATAACTTTTTTAAAAGAATGATTGCATAATATCTCCAAAGTTTCACTATTTATTAATTTTGGGAATACGTTGATGCACGCTGAGTATGCTTTTCAGAAATGTTTTGCTTAACTTATTGCTTGAAATGTATATCAGTTGAATAAATTTGAAATAAAATAAATTATTTAAACAATGTTAAAAGAACCTTCCGTTGATGTTTAATATTGGGATCTCATAATTACTTACGATTAGTCACTTTTCCTAATATCGTTTCAATGGATTTCAATTATAGTCTTTAGAAACTATGACGGTAATTAATATAACGCTTACTTTATGTATCTTCGACTAACAATAAATATGAATTCGTTTCAATGTGTCCTACATTTCACTGTAACACTTGGTAATAACTAACATTTTTTAAAGATTTTGTTCCCAGGTGATGTAATTTGCCAGTTTGTTTTATCTAAAAGAACGTTTTGTGGAGTTTAGTGACGCATAACACGAGTATCGTACTGACATTCTATTCCAGTTATCCTATTAGCAAAAATAGAGAATCCATTTCTCTACCTCTCTCTGTAATTTAGGAATTTAATTTATTTTAATGGTCATATTTTTGAGTTGAAATTGCAGCTAAGAGTTTTTTCGCATATACCAACTCATTCATCTATCATAACTACTGGATAAATATTTTCATCAATAATCTCATTTTATATATTAAATATTGTTACTATGTTGCATTTTTGTCCTCTTTTATGCAGCATACCATGAGTTCTGTGTAGCTACTTAGAGTTTGCTTTTTAAATTTACATAGGGAAAGATCTAAATAAAGGTAATCTTAAATAGGAAGTGTTTTATATGCTAACATTTTGAGCTACATTCGTGCTCTATAAAACATAAAAAGTGCTCTATAAAACGTGTTAGATATTACCAGCTAGCCTACCTTAAAAATTCCATGTTTTCTAGTGTACTCTTGAGGTGTATTTTGACACAAAGTCGATGTTTTTATTTCGTTTCTCTATTCATAGAGTTGCCATATGTCCGTATTTTGTACGGACGGTTTGTAGTTTTGGGTCCGTGTCCGTGTCCGTATCGTACAAATCATGAAATAGGAAAATGTCCATATTTGACAGTTTTTGGAGCTGCCAGAAAATTTCAGAGTCGAGAATCCCTCATTTCGGGCGAAAAGAATTGTTTTCGTCATGTAACTTATATTTTAGTTAAAATTAATAAAGTATGTATTGTTTTTGAAAGGTATCTCATATTTCCATTCCAGGGTTCTTTTGGTTAAATTTAACATACGTAATTTTTGTGGCACGATTTATTATATTTGTGTTAATAAAAACATGCAAAACCAATAGTAGTTTCCAAGAGTGTACGTATAGATAGTGGATTCCAAGAGTGTTTTACGTATACAGTGTGCAATTGTTTGACAACCGAAAATGGTGATCTTTGGGTAAGATATTTGAAAATATTTGTCTTGTATTTTGACACCGTATCTTTCATAGGTCGTCATTTTAAGGTTTGTCCGTATTTTGGATCAAACAATTACGGCAACCCTATGTGGTAATATCCTCCCTATCAATAATGATAATAGGAACTGCACAGGATTGAGTAAACTTTAAGCAAGAAAAATTTAATAAAATGTTATTACTAAAAGTTTATTACTGTAAAGATCCAAATACTAATTTATATAATTGTGATGACGAACAGATTGCCAATAACACAGTTTTAGGAAAATGGAAAAAAACTAAACACACGTAAGATTATATTCGTTAATACAAAACCTTTAGTAACGAGGATTTAGATTATTTTAAATAAAGACCTTACTTTAATAAAGAAAAACATTACGACTTATTATTTGAAAAATACCTGTTTGCTAATCCCGTATCATGTTGGAAAACGCATTACAATAAAATATACAATATGATATTTTGTACCGTTCAAAATTATTATTTGAAAACAAACTCAGCTTGTTCTCCGTTTTCTCCTGCCTAGCTCTTTACAAAAGCTTTTCCAGTATAATACAGTATTTTGCTTCCGATGATTTCCAAATCTTTCTTGTTTTTGTAATCCTTGCAGACACTAAATAAAGAGGGTGTCTATAAAGTACATACCCATCCTTAAAACTCAAAACCGGTGAAATACATGTCAAAACGGGAAAGCACGTATTTCATCATTTCTAAAGCACCACGTATTGAGGTAAACAACGAAGCCCCAGGGTCTCTCGAAGGGTCACTGACTGAATCAAACTCCAAATTTTCAAATGGGTAGGGGGTCAAGTAGTATATCGTTTGAAAGCTATTTCCAAAAAAAAAAAAAAAAGACTATGGAATAAGTTTTGACAAACAAAATGGCCGCAGGTAAAAATGTTAATACATTTGCATTAAAAAGTCTTTGGCCATCCATATAAATATGAAATGGCACAAGAGATATCGAAAGTGAGAAATACGTATATCATTATTTCTAAGGCACAACGTATTGAGGTAAATAACGTTGCCTTATGGTCCCTCGGAAAGTCACAGACGCGACTCCAAATTTTTCTTATGGCAAGGAAGGTCATGTAGTATATCTTTGAAAGCTATTATTAAGAGAAGGAAAATGAAACAAGTCTTCTGTTTCAATACCAACCCTGTGTGAAATGGCGGGGAGATTAAAATGTTAAAACGGCCTTCATCAAAACGTTCATGGTACTCCCAGTGATAAAAAAACGGTAAAACATGTAAAAACGGTAAAACGGAGGTTTCTTTACTTGTAAAGTAAAGCTTTTCGTTGTGCAAATATTTGTCCCAGAATCAGTACAGTTTTCAAGTGGGGTCCAACTTAAAATTTGCGAATAGGAAAAGGTTCAAGTAGGATATTGTTTGAAAGTTATTGGTGAACGAATGAAGATGATGTAAGTTAGGAATGGCTATGCAATCCGTGCAAAGAACTGGGATTGGGTGACTGAGAGATATATAAACAGTCACATCTATCGAAAGGTTTAATTAACTGGATGTCACGTCTGCATTAGTAATTGAGACAATGCTATTTCAATTGGTAGTGTTTCTACTTCTGCTTTTGACCTATTACTACTATTCATATTATAAATATGAGTACTATTATTAGTATTACTACAATTTGCTTTACACATACCTCACTCAAGAAGATGCTCGTAGTGAGCCCATTTACCCCTTTGCAATAGAAAAGTCAATTATGAAATTTGTCTCGAACATTTGTGAACGTTTCTGGTGAAATATTCCTACATGCTTTTGTTATTCCACAACTTAAGTCTTCAACGCTTATAGGGTTTTTTTTTATACAATGGATTTGAGGTGTCCCTACAAAAAATTCATTGGGAGATAATTCAGGTGATCTTGGTGGCCATTCAATGGGCTTACGACGACCTATCCACCTGTTGGGATGAGTAGTGTTAAGATGTTTACCCACTTCGTAAAAATAGTGTGCATGACATTCATCTTGTTGGTTCCAAATAACGCCTACATCATACTCAGAAAATCCGTTTTCATCTTATGTATTTTCAACCACACCTGTTATTAAGGGATCTTGTAGATACAGATTACTGCTTAGAGTTTCATCAAAGAACAAAAGACCAACTATGTGGTTTCCCAATATTCCTGTCCACACATAGATTTTCTTTTTTTCTTTTCTTTTTTTTTTTTTTTTTTTGACTATTTCCTTCCCTGAGTATATTCAGATTGCGATCATCCGAAAAACTAACGTTGGGTGTATTGACACATTCATCCAGAGAAAGGTACTCTCATCATGAAAACAGACGTTGTGCAAAACTCTATTTTCGGTAATTCTTTGAGTCATGATTTCACAAAATTCGTTTAATGTCAGCATCTCCGAGTTCATGCTTTATATGCATTTTGTAAGGTGAAACAAGAGTTTTCAAGACCTTTTCTTTGAGCTTCGTGGATAATGCGTGTCAAAGTTTACTTCTCTGAGAGAGGTTGTAGGATTGACAGTCATACTTCCAATTACTTCAATAACAGTTTCTTTCCCTATCTTTGGTCGTCCTGAACGTGGTCTGTCTTTAACGCTTTCAGTTTCCCGAAATTTGTGCACAAGGTGACGTATTGTTGACTGACATTGGGACGTCCATGATACAATTCATTAAAGAGTCTCGCTGTGGCACACGCCACACTACACCATTGTTTAAGTCTCGATTCGGATGATGTCACTACAGTGTGACGTAAGTAGTTCCTTCTTTGAGTGTTCACCTGATGATGATGTTCTATCAGGCTGTGGTGATGTAATGGAAACTTTGAAGTAGTTGGAAACATGATATCGAAGGTGAGTAGGTTAAGTTGTTTCCGTGGACATATACATAGAAAGATTTTCTACAATATTTATTTCCATTTAAGTTGCATAAGCTAAGCCCCGCAAATTTCCAGACTAGCTGGGTAGATTATGAAACTCAAGGATATCATTTACTTATTACTTCAGTGTCTGGGGCTACAAACTGTCTGCCAACTTGCTTGATATTTATTGGCAACAGATATCTCTACACAATGCCACGAAGTTGTGAACTGACGGATCATTACGCCATAGTTAAGAGCAATGAAATTACAGTGGAAATTCATATTTACATTTGAAATATATTAATACATTATATGTTGTAGCTCTTCAAATAGCTATCAGCCCTGAAAGTTGGAATCGGTGAGTATTTGTCTAGTAAAACTCGCACAGGTATTTAGTATGTAGTCCAATTCTTTTTTAATTCGGAACAAAATTACTTGCTCCACCATTTAGTTGTGCATTTTCTTGGTGATGTTCTTGCATGAGACACTGCTGTTTCGGAATATAACCTTAGTTCCATTGTGGCTGAAACTGTCCGTGATAATACTGAGAATTATTGTTATAATGGCAATTCCTTGTAATACTTCTTCGAAATCTACCACGACCTGAACCTGTGTTTTGATTGTAATTCCCTCTTCTAGAACTTCCTATATTTTCATAGTTTCCTCTGGAATTATTATTATACTTCCCTCTATACCTTGATTCCTATAATTCTTTCCTCGAAGTTGTTTCTATCTATCGTTCCTATTATTTCTGTCCTGATGTTGTTGCGACTCCTGATTCCCTTTACTTTCACTTTCATTTTTATTAGCTAATGAAAGTTGTAAGTGATCTAACTTCTTTTCTAATTTAGCTATCTGAGACTTGCTTACCGGATCCCTTTTAATTCTTTCTCTTCGTTGTGTTTGCAATCTTTCTTACATAACAAATTCTTTAATTCTAATTCATTATTTTTACTTTGTTGATCTTCGAATTTCTTTGTTAAGTCAATAATCTAATTTTCTTTTAGAATCCTTCTCTTTTTCTGTCTTATTTCTATTTTGAACTTCTTTCTTCTCTATTTTCTGCAAATCTCCTAGAAAGTCATCTAACCTCTCATACGTATTTGTCCCTACTTTCTGCACGACATATGGTAACAAGTCTGATGCAATAAAACCTATTCTCTATTTATCTGTTCGTTGAGCCATGGCTAAAATATCGAATGCAAAGTTAATTACCTACTCGTCCCCTTTCTGTAATCTATCCCTAATTTTATCTTCTAATCTAAATTAAAATTTGAACTTGTGAAGTTCTCAATTAATTCCTTTTGTAAATCCTTATAAGTAATGGTGTATACATTTTTCAGTTTAAGAAACAATATAACCCAGTGTATACTCCTACCTTTGAAAACTTATGTCAGTAATGTTTTTCGTTTTCCCTCGTTGTAGCCTGATAATTCGTTTGGATCATCAAACTCAAAAAAATGAAACAATGTCATTATCACTCTTTATGTCGGAACGTGGAAAACTACAAATATCTGTAAAAGATGTGCCCGCAACTTCCTTTTAGAGATTCCCTTTAGAAAAGATGTGAGATTCAGCCGTGTTTGCACTATTTGTTTTGTTTGTGTTATCTAACTGCTTATACTTTATTTAGGAAAATCTGCAGTTAACAGTGGAACTTCTTCAGAACTACTAATTTAAATTGTCGTTTTATTTATTGTTCTATACCCTCTTCCAAAAATTTACTAATTTTTCTATTTGACTATTCAATCTTTCTACTTTCTTATGTTTTCGCACTCTAGTTGGTGTAGGAATTTTAAAAATGTTATCTTTCCTATATCAATTCCCTCTAGTGCTTTCTGTGTACGAGTTAAGACGATCTTCTTTGTCATAACATTGAATACATAAAACCTCATATATTTAATCCAAAGTTTACTTAATATTAATTTACCTTTACCTATATATATCTTCATATCCTAATTTTACAAAATCATAGTACTTAACCTAATTAGCGGGACAGGGTTGGTGGGAATTATTTGACAATTGAATAGCATGAAACCTACAAATTTTGAAACTTTCGAAAGTTGTTATTAAAATTGAGCTGTATTATAGGCGTAAACCATATTAACCAAACATGTCTTTCGGCACAAGTAAAACACTTGGAGATCTGGGATTGCAAAAAAGGCGTAAGCCTCATAGCATCTGCACAATGTCAACCTGGGTTTTTATCCCTTTAAAATTGTCTGGAATGTAGCATTATCTCTGATAGAACAATTAGAGTAATCACAGATTGTTGGTATTATCTCAAGGTACATCATAGATGACCTATGTTGCTAATGTTTTAAAAAGCGCACCTATGATGTGCTTATGAGGTACTTCTTAGGGATTCTTCAACACTGTTTTGAGTCGACAAACCACGACCGTTGATATGAAAAGTGAAACTTATGACAATGGAGAGCATGTTTTTAATCATAATTAAGGTTATAATGTGTGGTTGTGTAGCGTAATCTTAAGTTACGTAATTTCAAGTGTATGATTTGTCCTCAGTGTAAACGAGGAAAAAAGGTGAACGGATTCATACCAGCAACTCTGATGAAGATGACCACCAACTCTGAAAAGTTTCACTATGGCAAATGCTGCAATCTTTTGAGTATTCACAATTAACACCAGTGTATTTTTAATAACTTCATGTATACGTGATTCACAAACCGACGATTATAATGTATTCTAGATTCTAGGCTCAGATAACTATTAGGGGAAAGTCGGACAAAACCGGGACCGAAAATGTGTTTGTTTGTTTCTTAGCAATCTATATGGATAGTATAGCTTGAATTAGTTTTCAAATGCTAAATAAGTTTGTTATTGACACAAAAATGTTTATTTCAATGGGAAAAGTTGTTAAATTTTGATAGCAAAAACATTTTTAAAGGGTATGCTAAACCTGGTTTTAGGCTACCTGGTCGGACTAAACCGGGTACATATAAAATAATTATTAAAATTTCTTTTAAAGAAAAAATATGTAATAACTCCAAGAGTTACTACAGTAAGAATCAATAAAACTAAAAAAAAATACGTCAGCTTAGAAAGTACGGAAAATATATGTAGCAAAAGAATTATATACATTTGGCAACACTGCAAATAGAGACTCAGTAAAAAATTTGAATTAAAGTTTGTGTAATGCTATAGACATCCTATATTCATATCGGACATTATAAATTAGTTTCCGTGAGAAATAATGACCTTTAATTTGTATTTTTCATAGCCTCTTCCCCCTCCCTTCTAGGTGCTCCATGTAACCCAAAAATAACATGGTGTTCCTAGTGTTCAGGAAGAGTGTTTAGTAACTCGAGACAAGGCCCATTTATTGCTTTATCCTAAACATCTTTAATGTCTGCAAAATTTCAAAATACTATTTTATATAATTCTGGTCAATAGATCGTCGGCTAATCAAATTTAAGAGAATAGTACAGAAATATTATCGGTGATTATTTTTGTTGACTAAACTGCAGTTAGTAAAATGGATTATATATATGTTAGACAAGATTCTAATCTCAAAGAAGACAAACAAACGATTTATTATCTGCGAAGAATCCATTTTTCAACACCCCATGATTCTTTATTGCACTTTACACAAAAATATTTAGTGTGAAACATTTTTTAATCAAAATTTTTGTTTTTACAATATGTATCTAATCGTAGGCTTTACAGTCTCCATTCTCATTCAGATGCTTTGCTGTGACAACTCTAAATACTTGACTTATATATTTGGCGTAGATGTTAACGTTTAAAACAAATTGATAGTTAAGATTGTCTTGTGTGTCAGTCTGTGTTTACTTATGCTCATTTTGAGCTGGGTTTAGTGTGACCACCGTTAATACTTCTTACTAGATCTATTACTTTTATAATATTTTAATGTTCCAATACGTTCACTAGCAAATCTAATACTTATCTTCTTCTATTCCTTTCTCATAAATACATTTGAGGGAAAAGAAGGAATCTCATGAAAATTTGGCACTGTACGTAAATTTCACTGTTAAGGTGACGGGAGGAAACATATCCATTTCTATCGATTTTGTGCTGTAACTTATAGTTCATACTATTTGGGAATATAGAAAGTACAAAAATGTGCAACAAGGAAATGTTAAAGCTAATAAATGACGACAGCAAGCAATATCACATATTTGGTGATCCGTTTAAAAAGTAGGCTATTGAGGAATTAAAACTCTATTTTCTCAAATAAGCCAAATTCATGATATTTCTTGTTTTCCCCCAATATCCTCTATTTTTGTCATACTTTATTACGTTAGTCGTTTTACAGTAATTCTACTACTACAATTAAACAGGGATTCCGGCATGATTTTTAGTTTAGGGTGTAAAGTCAATATTGGGAGGGTTTAGTTAGTTTGCGCGGTTTGTATCGAATTTTAACTGTTAAAAATCTAAAATTGGGTTTATTTCAAGAATGTAAAAGTTACTCCACCACCCACATGGGAAGGAGAACTGACCAGAAACCCTCTAATAAGATATTAATATAGTAATATGTCCTAAATAGGGTGAAACAGCAGTAGATAAAAATTAGTACATTTTAACAAGATCTAGTATTTTTTCATCATAGGTTAGTACAAAATATTTTTTGCTGAATGGTCACACTGACTGGGTTACTCTGCTTATGTTATCTTCCTAGTAGAGTGACTAACGGAATCAAATGTAGAAGATAAGGTTTTTTTTATATCTGCCAACGTGGGGGATGAAGGAGGTAAACACCTCTATAAATTGCGAACATAGGTCAGTATGGTACACTTTGGCAAGGCTATAACTAGGAAGGCACAATTTGAATTTTGTTTAAACTCCAGCAGTGAATAAAGGAGTTAAGAGTAGGAAATGCTTTTTTGCATCATACAACTTGGGGATGAAGGAATCAACACACTGCTAAAATGCGACCATACGCAACACTACACTAGTTCAGAAATCATTGCCACTTATGTCGTTAGAAATAAACATTGGCTAGTGTCAGAAAACCGCTAAATGTTGAAAAACAACCCATTTAAATGCTCACAACCACTCTTTTCAGGTCCTATCATGCGCAGTTATGCTATTGACCTCCCTGGAGAGCCCGCCGTTCCAGATCCACGATATGCAAGTAAATGTGAATCGACGGCAGTTTGAAAGTTTTGAAGCAAGGTGAACGACACCTCACGCAATTCTCTTTCCTGTTCTACTTGAACAGACTTGCTTTTCCAAACGTTACGATTGTTTCCGTTAGGTTACTTACTCGTAGTGTAGCATATCGGACGTTACTGCAAGCTCATTCGAGTTTCACTCTTCCATAATACAAATGTGTTCCTCTTGTATTTCAAATCCACAGATTTACCAGTCATTATACGGTAGATTCCCGATCCTCTCCTTCGCAGATATTCCTCGTAAGTTTTATACAATTCTCCAGAGGCGGTGATATCATTTGATTCAATGACATAGTCATCCAAATTAAGTGTAAATCAAAGTGCACAGTAACGTCTTCGTTATACTTTGACATATCTCTTTCTGCAGCGTTATTGATCAATTTCCGGAGGTAGATTGCAGAGTGTATCTCTGCCCTGTTTGTAGGTGTTCGGAATGTCTACAATAGCGAATTAGACTGCAAGTAGACGAATGATGAATGACCCTATTTTGGATAGGATAGTATAGCTTCGACTTATTAGCGCCCAATAAACATAATGTTAAGCATTCCTTATTTTGCATATATATAATATTTCGTTTAGTGCACGTCATCAACGATATATAGGACACAAGGCATACGATTAGCACATATGACCATTGTTCACTAATAACTTATCGGCACATTTGTACTTGAATGTAATGGTGTGATAGACGCTTTACTCTGTCGATTGTCTTTTTATTAATACGAGATAACATTCCATTGTAACACGCTTATCAAAGATAAAACAAATTAAATTCAGTGTTCAACTGTGTTACGACTTTTTCGTAATTATAATTTAATTTGCAGTATCTTGTGATATAACCATGCTCTAAACACTCAAGATATTGCTTTCTGACATAGGTACATACAACAATTCAAACTGTAGTAACGAATTCAAATCTAATGTCTCACCTTGGCCAATATTCACAAGGGATCCATCTATTGTTTTCCTTAAATCCTTCCATAGCAACAAAATCCAGATGATGTCAACATTCGTAATTGATTCGTAATTCAAATTGAAGTAACGAATTAGAACCTTATCTCTCACCTTGGCGAATATTTAAAAGTGGTGTATCTATTGCTTTACTTAAATCTCTGCATACCAAGCACCATTCATAGCACCTCTCACCTTGAATGCTGATGATGGCACAAAGTTCCTACTTGATCCGCCATTTGCTAGACATATCGAATACTATTAAAATGTTTCCACTTTCTGCTTCTTCCTGTATGAATTTTAAAAGCATGTAGCGAACGGAAAGGGTGCGTTGTTCGTAATGGTCTTTCCTACATGGTGTCATAGTGCCCAATGTTCGAAGTTTAAAGGTGTTTACCCCAAACATCCTCCCGCTAGGCCTATATAAAAAAAGACGTATCTTCTACTTTTGATTCCTTTTTCACTCCAGGAGTTTCAAACAAATCGGAGTGTGTCAATTTAAAAACCTTACCTGTAAGCTCTGAACCGAAACGTCTACTATTTAAAAATTCATATTAAATACGATTGAGGAAATATTTTATTAAAGGAAGTAGTTGAAGATAACTTCTCTAATCTCAATAGTTATAGTTCGTGTGTCAATTTGGGAGAGATTATTTTAGTTTTATCAAATACAAATATGTGATTTCGTTGATTTGCATGACACAAGATGGCCGTGGTATGTCCGCTATTTGGAGCATCTCATTTATTACTATTGTTCGCGTGCGTAGTCCTGGCACCCCACCATCTTGCAGTTCTTCGAAAACAATTTCAATCGTTTGTACTTCGTTTGCTCCCATTTGCTCCGTAGTAGCTCCGTTTGCTCCCTTACCGTTCCCGAGAAAATGGAATCTTAAAGTGGGGGGGGCAGAACAACGTCATTCCAGCCCCCCCACCCAACTAAAAATAATAGTTGAGGGGAACGGATGGTGGCATTCGTTTGTACTTCGTTTGCTCCCATTTGCTCCACAGTTTCTGCGTTTGATCCCCTACCGTTCCCGAAAAAATAGAAATATAAAGTGGGGGGCAGAACAACATGGTCCCAGCTCCCCCACCCAATAGCAGAGAGAAACGGATGGTGGCATTCGTTTGTACTTCGTTTGCTCCCATTTGCTCCGCAGTAGCTCCGTTTTCTCCCTTACCGTTCCCGAGAAAATAGAACCTTAAAGTGGGGGGGGGGCAGAACAACGTCGTCCCAGCCCCCCAGCCAACTAAAAATAATCGCTGAACGGAACGTATGGTGGCATTCGTTTGTACTTCGTTTGCTCCCATTTGTTCCGCAGTAACTCCGTTTGCTCCCTTACCGTTCCCGAGAAAATAGAAATTTAAACTGAGGGGCCAGAAAAAGGTGATCCCAGACCCTCGAATTAAAAATAGTCACAAAGAGGAATAGATGGTCGCAATCGTTTGTAATTCGTTTGCTCCCATTTGCTCCGCAGTAGCTCCGTTTGCTCCATTACCGTTAACGAGAAAATAGAACCTTAAAGTGAGGGGGGGCAGAACAACATGGTTTTTGCCCCCACTCAATGGTAGGGAGGAACGGATGGTGGCATTCGCTTCTACTTCATTTGCTCCCATTTGCTACGCAGTTTCTTAATTTGCTCCACTGCCGTTCCCGAGAAAATGGAACATTAAACTGGTGGTCCAGGAAAGCGTATCCCAGCACCTCGAATTGAAATAATTTCAATGAGGAACGGATGGCGGCATTCGTTTGTACTTGGTTTGATCGCGGTAGTTATGTTTACTCACCATTCCCGGGGAAATGGAACTTTAAAGTGGAGACTAGAACAAAATTCTCCCAGCATCCCATTCAAATAAACATAATAACATAGAGGTGCGGATCGTGGCATTGTTTTGTACTTCTTTAGCTTCGATTTGCTTCACAGTTACTTGGGTTGCTTCCCTAACGTTCTCAAGTAAGCAGAACTTAAACACGTGATCTCAGCTACCGTCCCGACGTATATATTCGGAGAATGGAATGGATGTTGGCTATATCTCGTTTATTCATATTTGCTCCACAATTGCTCTGAGTACTCGTCTACTCCGATTGATGTTAAGAAAGAGGAATTTTGAAGCGGCTGGTGTGGAAATGTGATCCCAGTTCTCAAACTCCTAAAAATCTGGGAACAATAGGGAAGAAAGTGAAACAATTCCAGAACAATTCGCGGCAAATCACGCAAAAAATTATTTTTACTACATTTTTTAGTAGGTTGAGGAGGTTGAGCAAATCGAAGGTAAAGAAGTACAAAATAATGCCACGATCCGCTCCCCTATGTTATTATGTTTATATGAGTGGGATGCTGGGAGGATTTTGTTCTTGTCTCCACTGAAAAGTTCCATTTCCTCGGGAATGGTGAGTAAACGTAGCTACCGCGAATCAAACCAAGTACAAACGAATGCCGCCATCCGTTCCTCAGTGAAATTATTTCAATTCGAGGTGCTGGGATACGCTTTCCTGGACCACCAGTTTAATGTTTCATTTTCTTGGGAACGGCAGGGCAGCAAATTAAGAAACTGCGGAGAAAATTGAAGAAAATGAAGTAGAAGCGAATGCCACCATCCGTTCCTCTCTACCATTGATTGGGTAGCTGAGACCATGTTGTTCTGACTCTCCCTTGTCTAAAATTCTTTTTTTCTTTTCGCGAATGCCAGGGGAGCAACCGGACAAATTGCGCAGCAATTTAGAGCACAGGAAGTATAAACGATTGCGACCATCTGTTCCGCTCCGTGATTTTTTTTTAATTCGAGGGGCTGCGATCACTTTTTTCTGTCCCCTCGAAGTTGCCGGGCTTCTTTTTTCTGGCCCCTCACAGTTTAAAGTTCCATTTTCTTGGGAACGGTAAGGGAGCACACGGAGCTACTGCGGAACAAATGGGAGCAAACGAAGTACAAACGAAAGCGACCACCTGTTCCTCTCTGTGACTGTTTTTAATTCGAGTGTCTGGGACCACTTTTTTCTGGCCCCTCAGTTTAAATTTCTATTTTCTCGGGAACGGTAAGGGAGCAAACGGAGCTACTGCGCAGCAAATGGGAGCAAACGAATTACAAACGAATGCGACCCTCTGTTCCTCTCTGTGACTGTTTTTAATTCGAGGGTCTGGGACCACCTTTTCTGGCCCCTCAGTTTAAATTTCTATTTTCTCGGAAACGGTAAGGGAGCAAACGGAGCTACTGCGGAGCAAATGGGAGAAAACGAAGTACAAATGAATGCGACCATCTGTTTCTCTCTGTGACTATTTTTAATTCGAGGGTCTGGGACCACCTTTTTCTGGCCCGTCAGTTTAAATTTCTATTTTCTCGGGAATGGTAAGGGAGTAAACGGAGCCACTGCGGAACAAATGGGAGCAAACGAAGTACAAACGAATGCCACCATCCGTTCCGCTCAGCGATTATTTTTAGTTGGGGGGGGCTGGGACGACATTGTTCTCGCCCCCCACTTTGAGGTTCTATTTTCTCGTTAACGGTAAGGGAGCAAACGGCGCTACTGCGGAGCAAATGGGAGCAAACGAATTACAAGCGAATGCGACCATCTGTTCCACTCTGTGACTGTTTTTAATTCGAGGATCTGGGACCACCTTTTTCTGGCCTCTCAGTTTAAATTTCTATTTTCTCGGGAACGGTAAGGGAGCAAACGGAGCTACTGCGGAGCAAATGGGAGCAAACGAAGTACAAACGAATGCCACCACCCGTTTTTCTCTGCTATTGGGTGGGGGGCTGGGACCATGTTGTTCTGCCCACCCCCACTTTATATTTCTATTTTTTCGGGAACGGTGGGCGATCAAATGCAGAAACTGTGGAGCAAATGGGAGCAAACGAAGTACAAACGAATGCCACCATCCGTTCCCCTCAACTATTGTTTTTAGTTGGGTGGGGGGTCTGGAACGACGTTGTTCTGGCCCCCCACTTTAAGATTCCATTTTCTCGGGAACGGTAAGGGAGCAAACTGAGCTACTGTGGAGCAAATGGAGCAAACGAAGTACAAACGATTGAAATTGTTTTCGAAGAACTGCAAGATGGGGGGGGGGGCCAGGACTACGCACGCCTATTGTTCGGATGGGCGTACTAGAATAAATTATTGTAAAGTGTTTTTTAATGGAACGTTTGTGCATTTGTTTAATATACCACATGACACATGATGTTTTGGAGGAATTATAATTGTACCATTTATCCTGGAAGAGACGTAACAGATGACACGCTATATTTAGTTGATGGATCTACGTTTCATACATTGCTCTTTTAAAAGGAGATATAATTTGTATATTTATACCATTAATGTGGCAACGAAAATTCACTTTTGCATTTTTTATGGTCGCAGGGTCAAATTTCATTTCTTTTTATATCAAATGTTTACTGCAAACATTTTGAAACAATTAAACAATATTTAATGGTCGCTCAATGGATCTATAAATTCACCTCAAACCACCAAATGTGAAAATTCAGAGATAAATACTATGCAATCAAAAAATACGTTTGGATTCATCCTTTAGTAATATTTATATTTTGCGAATTTATATTTTCTCAGTATTTAAGTTTACGAAAGTATAACTAATGACTGAGACTAAATTTACTTGGATTGAGGGAATTCCCTTCTGTGCTGCTCTACAACTTGGGGAAGAATATGAGCCTGATCTTCCTGATTCGTCAGATTTCCATTGAAGTTTTATGTCAACGCTTCCTCGTTCTACCAGATCATTTACAACAATCAGAGCTTTCACGCTCTTAAGCCTTGAAGGAAAATATAGTAGTTCGTTTCCATTGTTTCAGGGTTGTCTAATAAAAAATCCGTGGAGATGTCCAGTATTTCAAACTACTTCCTGGTGTTCCTGGAATAGAAATCACTAACAGTTTTCCCCTTCGTGTTCTGCTAATATTTTGAGCAGACGAGTGCTTCTACTTCACTTCCATCCCTAAATAAAATTGTAACCGTGTCTTTGTTTCACTGCTTCACAGGTTCGAAAAAAACGGGTATTTTTGAAAAAAAAACCAACCCACCTGGGTCCATGTGGTATTTTCGGGTTTAATTGGGGTTTTCGGTTTTGTTTGCTTTTTCTAATATTTCAATGTCTTTGGGGTAAAAATGTTAAAATATTATTTACATTTCAAGATTGTCATTGTCACAGCTTGCAACAATTTTCTATTCACTGCTGTTTTGAAAAAAAATGACCGTCATTTTGAATTTTTATATTGTAGAGCAGAAAAAATCTATACAGCAAATTTAGAATGTCTTGTGCTTCTACCCTCAAAATTTTAACTTAAAAAGTCTGAAAATTGTACCCTATATTATGAGTGGCCGCTATTTTGAAAAATGACCGCCATTTTGAAATTTTCTGCCGCCTAAATCTATACAACTAATTTAGTCTCTCCTACTTCTACTCTGAAAATAGAGACAAGACGGCTCTTTTCTGAAAATTAATTTAAAACAATTAACAAGGACAGGCCTATAATTCACATTTTATAAAGTGAATGTTTTAAAATGTCCTAAATGAAATTAATATCATCGAGAGTAAAATAAATAGTTTTATTGTAGAAGTATTCACTTCCGTTGCTTTGTGCATTCCATTGCGGGAATTTCCCGAACACTTCTTTCACGACGGACTTTTCTTGAAAATGCACTTTCCTTACTTTATCGTACATCTAAACTTCTATTAATACTGAAGTTTGAATTTAGCACTTAAAATAGTAAGCGTTACGAAGTCTTGGAAGCTCCAAGCACTGAGCCTCTTAATTTTGACAAGAATTTTTAGCTATTGCTAGTGTTGATTCTACAGAATGCTTATCTGAAGAGTAGCAACAAATGACTGAACCAAATAGTTGTTGTTGGAAAACCAGTTTTACTGAAGAATACTTGTGTTATCATCAAATAGTAAGATATAAAACTAATAGTTTTACTAATGTATTTGCATATTTACTGTTAGTACTGACACCTATGACCTTAAACCCGTCAAAGTATGAGGGATAACGTCCCTCAGCGGCGTCAAGCTAGCAAGCACACTATTCACGGAAAGTATTTTCAAAATTATAAAATTGCTTATTTTACTTCAAATAGGCTATAAGCATAATCCACACATTAATTTGTTCTATAATTCTCAAGCTGAGTTTTTTTTATTAATTCAGTGCATTCAGAAATTTATAAAGGTCTTATGTTTAATGTTGTTGTGTATCGTAACGTGATAGCATCTAATAATGAAAGTCTAGAATATGATAAACATCAGTTACAATGTGATCATCTTAGTTGTACCAAAAATATACTAACAAAAATGTCAAAAACCCATTTGGCTTTTAAGGTGATTTTATTTGGGTCCAACCCGAAAAAACAGCTGTTATTTTCGGGCTGGGTCCACTTGTGCAATCCCTGCTGCTGCGAGGACTTCAGGATCAAAGAAACTGACACCAATAAGTATTTCGCAGCAGATGTCATGAGAAACTGTGTATTGCTGCTTCAGCAATTTTTGGATTAACATGCTTTTAGAAATAAATGCGTCTTAAGAGATTCAAACCATTTCTTGGAGCTGAAGTCGCCTGAGAGGAATACCATGCCTTCAAATACACAAATACAATGCCTGCGAGGACGAATATGTTTCAGCTCACGAGATGTAATGTAAACCTGCGACCGGAAAAGATATATGTTCTAACAATAAATCAATTTCGCACGATGGTAGGTTCAGGGATCGTAGAATTCGATACCTTCTCGAAGAATTTCGCCAAAGAATATAAGAACAAGTTGAAAATCTCTGTAATTCTGAAAATCTGGTGGATTGATAGTGCGTCTGTTGCTGCTTGAAGAAAGATATCAGTTCTTACTTTACTTAGGCCAAAACCTATGCGACAACTTAGTCCTGGATTCCGGTGTCGAACTTCAGGTTGACAATTAAGTTCCAGAAAAACGTTGAAATTTTTATGTGTGGATCCATTGAAGCACCGAAAACCATGTCGAACACTCTCGCCCCAATTAGTTCACTACGTAATGAATGCAAGGGACTCCGATCAGATCATTCTGCATTTTCTGTTCCAGCAGGGTACATGCTCCATTTTCTAACCCTGTGTTATATGCTCTTGTGCACAAGTGTGGTTAAGTTATAATCCTTCAATAATTTCGAAACAGTTTCCTACAGCGATATAACACCTTTATATGAAATAGCTGGCACTCCTAACAGTTTCCTGTCACCAATTCCAGAAATGAGAACCAATATGCGATTAACTAATTCCTTGGAAGTGAGAGCTGGTAAAAGCTTCTTATCCAAACGCATTGTAAGTGAACCACCAGATTGAAACGACGAACAAATTCGCTAGCGATTTGGTTACGGTTCCTTCTGCGTGTTCTTGTAATAGGTTCCTTATTACACATATTTCTCATGAGCTGTGCCCTAAAGCTTCCACTGTAGCAGTTAAAAGATGAAAGGCATTTCTGACCCTTATTTTTGTACGATTCAGTGCTGAAAACATCCCTAGTGTAATGATGTTGTTTGGTCGGTGTAATGATGTTACAACCTTCGCTTCTTTGTAACGGACAGTCTTTGGGAAGTAGAACTCGCATAATCTGAGTCGTTGCGGTTTTCGGCAGCCTCGTATAAATTGTCACTATCATCATCATTATTGTTGATTGAGGAATTTGCTAAATTTCTTTTCTCTTCCTGGTCTCCTATTTCTTACTTCTTTCTTTTCTTTTTTCTTCTCACCTTGTCAATGTATTATCCACTCCAGCAGTCAAATAATGTCACAAGCACCCAATGTAATACACTTGTCACGCACCCTATATATGAGGCATCTAAACATAGGCCTATCATCACCAAACTTTAAAAGGCGTCGCGAATACATCCAGAAGTGATATACTGCATATGTGAAAACTGTATCTCAAACAAGAAAACTTTAGCTGATCCAGGTTACGATATGGTGAATTTCGCATGTAATGCGTAAGCAAGTTGGAAATAGCTATACGTTTGAGTGTTTTAAATATCAAAATATTTTCATAAAATTTCGCACAAATACTTAAGTAACCAAAAGGAATAAATTTAGAGAGTGAGACCGTGTTAAAATAAATTTCGAAATTTCCCCATATAACTGGTTGCCACCTTAATATCCATAAAAATACCAAGGAAAGATTCAACATAATGTTTATTAGTGGTACATTTTCCGAAAGAAATTATGCATGATGAACAAGGTAGTTTATTCTCCGATCATTTTGGTGTGCAAGTATGGAAATATTAGGATGTACCAAGAAGCCTAGTGATTTTGCTAGTGCAAGAGATTTTAAAAGTTAGCTTTGCTTGAAACCAGTGTTGCCATTGTCTTAGTTCTGGAGCAGGCTGAAAAATAGTATCAAATTGAATCAAAAGGGCTGAATTCACTATTATATACCAGTGTAATACTTGGCTTTAAAACACGAAACTAAACGACGTAAAATTCTACCACACTCCCCTCCCCTCTTTTAAGAAACCAAATAAACAAAAGTGTTATTTTTAAAAGAATTATTTTTTTAAAAAACATCCATATAATAAGACCCCGAATAACCATGAAAGTAGATGAAACTTTCCTCGCACTTAGGAAGTATAACAGAGGATGCAAATTAAAAGAAAAACATATATCATCTTCGGTATGTATTGTAAGGAAAACGAACGGGCCTATATTTAGAAGTGACCAATAAACCAAAACTGTGTTATGGTCATATATCATAAAATAGGCAAAACGAGAAACAAATCAATCATCTTCGTGTTCGTATTTAAACAGTAAGTTATAACAAAATATTAAAATATAAATTATTTTGCCTTTTTCTTGCTTATTTCACGACAGAAGGGTAATAGACTGTAAAAATATAAGGTACGGAAACTCATGTTTGTAAAAAATGTTAAACCGTTTTTTAGCAGCATTTTTAAGAGTCCAACACACAGTATTACCAACGTGAGATGAAGGAAAAGTCTTACTGATACTTTTGAAACTGTCTCAAGTATATGTTAAATGGTGCTGAATTGGGTAGATTTGTTCCCACTTTTTAAACAAAACGGGCTGAAAATGCCAGGGTGATACCAACGGGCCACTGAGTGGCAAAACTCCTTGAAACAAAATGAACTATCAGAGCGAGCAAAGAAAGCATAGTGAGGAATTTGAGGATTGAGATGTTTTGTGGCAATAGTGAGTTTGGCTGGAACGTTTTTTTATAATTGTATATCTTTCATGTGATCGGAAGATGTTCAGAATTTCCATTGCAGTCAATTAAGAAAATTCTCAGTTATTATTTGGCGATCAATCTTCTTTATAATTTCCTCCATGCCTGGCGTTACACTTGCAAATTTGTATTTTGGTAATTAATAGTGATATCAAAACCTTTGTGGACCATTTCTGTTGTTTGGCAGTACCTGTGTATTCATCTTCCAGAATATCGTTGTAAGAAAAGAAAACGAGAATGACAATTACACTCATAATTCTTCCCCAACATCTCAAACATTCCAGGTGAAGTTTTCCATTGTAATTAGAACACTTTATTACTGTATGACTAATGATTACATTGTATACGGGGATTTCTTTCTCTTCAAAATAAAGTTTTCCCTTCCTTTTAATATCACTGTTTGCAATAAGGGTGCATCCTTGCACTCGTTTCAGTTGTACTATTCGGGAAGCCCATTTTCCATCCTTTGCAATTTCAATGAACAACTATGACGATAAAAAACAATTCCCATAATAAACAATATGATTCAAACCACTCAGAACAACTGCAAATCTTAGTCATTACCACGGAATGTCGAGAAAAACTGGCATACTACATTTTTGTAACATTTCGAGAAATGCTTCGTCCAAAATGGACAATATTACGTAACTGTAACCGCTGTATATTCATAAATGTTAGACAGGTTCTATATTAAGCGCCCTTATCTGTTATGCAGTACAGCGAAAGATGAAAACGAAAAAAAGAAACGTGATTCTGGTTTCATTAAGATTCTCCTACTCATCAAAGTACATAAAACCGTCCATAGACGTATACTAAGCAAGTATAACTTGACCGATACGTCGAGATCGTTGAAATCGTAATCTGTGGCCACCGACACATCGGCTCGTAGAAGCACGCATACGAAAAATGTAACGGATTCGTGACAGACATACAAAAGGTTTTAATATTAGATTAAATTACTTACCCAAATTCTATTCTTTTCCTTGTAAATGATGTGTAATACCTATAGAGCGACTAGTATTTTAATATTTGATTCTAAACATCCAATAAATGCATTTAATTATGAATATAAACTTCTAGTTTTGAAACTAATATTCCTTGTTTTAACTCAATTGTCAACTAGTATGGGTCTTCATTTTTTTCTTTCGTAAATATAAATTTTGTAGGTACTGACTTTTTCTTCGTTATGGCCATCATACCACTAGCGGTGCACATATAGCACAAGTCGACAACAGCAAGTTGAATTGAATTGAGTTAATTTGGATTAAATTAAAGCAATAGATAAACAAACTAAAAAATGTGTTTAGAACAATAAAAAGTCTCGAACATATGCAATAAAACAGTCACTAACGTAGCAATAAATTAGTCACAAGTAAAGATAAAAGAAATATTAAAACTTATTACTATATAAAGTTTCTTGGAAGGGGTTGGGACTTTACAAAGTAGACATAATGGAAGGAGATAGGTATGTATTCAAAATAGTAATTAAAAACCCAATCGGAAAAATGGTAATAGGAGAATCTGCACGTTAATTAGAGAACAACATTAAGATAGATCTCTCAGAATTAGGAATACAAAATAGAAACTGGTCCCAGTTGGTTAATAACAAGCAACCAATGGAGAGGTTTTCTAAATGCAACATTGAACCTTTCAGTTCCGTGAACATTATAATTAAGTAGTTAGTTTTATGTACTATCATATACAACTTCTGGCTCAATTTAAATTTATTAATTTAAGAATTAATTTTCCCACGTTATGAAATAAAAATTAAATAGCTTCTGGTTTTAAATCAAGCTTTTTTTGCTTCTTAAATGTTGTGTAGAATTAAATGCGTTATTGACATAATTAAATGCTCTAAGCAAGAAGAACTTTTTTATTTTGATCCCGAAACTTACATAGGTATCTTGATCCTATTTGATTGGGTGTTAGGTGTTAGTGAGAAAAATTACCGTACTCCTTATTTGTTTTTCGGTCGGTACTAAAGGGAAGAAACCTTAGTCAGGAAAATAATCACTTAGCATCATATAATGAAATTATATTCTATCATTGCGTATGTCACTACCGCAGCATATTATTATATCACAAATCTATGTACGTTTTAGTGTTAATGTTTAAGTTTTTATAGTTTTAATAAAAATAGTCTATAATATTTTTTCGAAACCTTGTATATTTCTTTCCGAATATTATTTGGTTTGGTGTTCAACGACAATTTAATAGAAATTTTGAAATTATTAAAACTATTAAAATTATTGTTTAATTCATTTATTTTGTTGAAATAACCAAAGTATTTACTGTATAATGTAAAATAATTTAGTTCCAGCATCAATATTGTTAAAAGTATCATTCATGTAAGGACATATATTTGCGATAATAGTATGTTCCGTTTACCTTATGTAAATTTTTCATCTCGATGTAACAGCTTACGAATTCAGAGGTAACCTCTTTCTATTCTCATACTTTTTTGCTTTGAACGTATCCTCATACTGCAAGTCTTGCTTCTTCAATCTAACAAGCAAATTCTTTTATTTCTCTAAAAGTATGAGTAATAACCCCCTTTTCTTCACACCCTTCCGATTCCTTTCAACTGGGTTTGTACTCCAATTAATTTGTACATATTTTCGACTTCCATATTTTGAACACCACAAAATATTTATAATAGTTTCCCTTGTATTCATGTTTCTAGCTACCCAAAATAAATTTCTCCTTAGCATTATTTTCCATTTCTAGAAGTTAATCTTTCCGTTTCCGTTATTTACCTTTATCTCACCATAGTACGTGTTTCGTTAGGTAGCAATACGTCCTAGAAACTTAAAGACTATTTACCTGAACTGCATTTCCCATCCTACTTTTATATTTCGCTAAAAACGCTTCGTTTCAATCAACACTGATTTTGTCTTTCTACTGTTTATTTTTACTGAATTTTCTAGGAAGATTTCTGATTTCATGTAAACTTTCTGTTTAGAGTCTACGAGTGTAATATAATGTTCAAACTAAACTTCCTTCTTACCGAAATATCGTATTTGTTTTATCTAGACTCTTCTTCCGTTTGCATTCTTCTATGTCCTTTTTTCTTATTCCAAATTTTATTACTATTTGATAAGTATGTACTTTAAATCTCCGACGATTATATTACAACCAAACCTTTTATTTTTAAAAAAAATAGATATTAATATTAAGCAGACTACCTGGTCAAAACCGATTTCAGGATTAATATCCGCAAGATGTAACTCATTTTCTTCCCTACAAACTTTTCAATGCTTAGTCATATTTAGCGAATACTATCATTTGCACGATTACTCTTCCTAAATCCTAATTGTTACTACTCAACTTCTTGAATTTTTGTTATATGCAAGCTTCTGTTAAATAATCAGAGTACCTTGTTTGCTGTACGTAGTATGAGTAATAGTATTGTACTACTTATATAATTGGCGGTACAATTGTCACCTTGTGAGAATCTTCCAATCATTTCCTTGTTATATTTATTTCATTACAGTGTGGAACATACGGTTTTCTCTATATCGTTAATGGATTGTCTTTCCCTCTTCTTGTAAGGTTTAGTTTCCTTAACCTTGTTAATTTTCCCTTAACAAACGTTTCTTTGTTATTTGAAACTGGAACATTCTGCTCACTTAGCTATGAGCGGTATGAACACTACATTTGGCTAGAAGTGCCAGATGTTTATTTTCCCTTTACTCCGTGTAGACGTTTCGAAATTGTTAATTCATTAATAGTCATCGTGAAAATTTTGAAATTTACATTTGAGTAGATTTCCATATTCTATAATCCCCAAAGCTGAAACAATAATCACATCCCTAAGTTACAGATAGTCTTTTCGTCTTGGTGTTCTCCCAAGTATTTTAAGCCATATTATTCAGTGAATCCTTTGTTCAAACTTAAAATTTCAAACTTTTTAATATTATATAGATTTTTATAGTTCTTAGAAGGAATATAGTTATATCATTTACAGGACTATTTTGTAGAAAACTGTTCATTAACCAAAGTTATAAATAAGTATACGTCACTTTTCGGAAGACATTTAGGTGTTCTCTCTTTCTCCTTAATCCCAAAGCTATTCAAGCAATTTAGTATATATCGTTTGAAAAAATATATTGTCAACTAAGAACAATACAGTGTAGCGTAAGTAATTTCTCATGAGTAAATTTCACAACTGGTAGTTCATTCCTAGTGTGGAGATCTAGAGGTCGATTTTCTTAAAAATGACAGTTCACTTTGTTCATATTTGGTTCACGCATCTACTATGTTGTACAGATGTTGACATAATGCAAGAAATAAAATTGAGAAAATTTAGTACTATCTCCTTCAGTACAGGTTAGCTCAACTTAGGTACAGATTAATTGATTTATACAAATATATCGGTAAGACCTATGTTTCGCAATATTTTTACAACCCAAACGCTACTTTTATACGTTGTAATTGATCGTAACGACAAGGCCACACTGACTCAAGAGAGTTGCAATAGGATAATTTAACAAAGAAGCCGCCTTTTCTTCAGTATGCTGAGTTCAGTTTCGGTGGCTCTAACGACAACTGTTCAGAAACGTTTCATATCTGCATGGTTATTCTTTGAGTTTGAACTCAAGTTAGAAGTTTCGATAACAAGGTTCAGTAATTTAAAGCACAAAAACTCTTTCCTCCTAGATATTTTGTGCGGGTTTAAATATATTAAAGATCAGGCATGAGTTTTGCGTAAAATACATTTACCAGTACATTGCAATCGTCAAAGAAACTCAATGTGTCGAAACCCACCAAAAATTGTCGCTTTGTGTCGCATGACTTAATCCCAGTTCAGGTCAAGAGGCGATCGTATGCTGATACCTTTCGCAACTAAGTGTATAAAATGTTCCAGTTCCAATTTACAAAGAAAAGTTTGTTAAGGGAAAATTAACAAGAATAAGCGAACTATGCGTTAGAAGAATGAAGAAAGGGAATTCATTAACGATATAGGGAAAACCGCATGTTCCACTCTGTAATGAAATATATATAACAAGGAAATGATTAGAAGATGCTTCATAACTGTTATAAATCTACGTGATATGCATTTTCTGACCGGATATTCATATGCAACAAATAGTGGATGATTGTCATACATCAGAATGTTTAAAAAGATTGGGTGAGGAAGGGTGAGCTCTCAGAATCATCTTTAGACAAGTTCTTTCCCAGTATAAAGTCATGTTCTGTTTGTTGTGAAATTAAGAGGGGTAATTGACTTCAAATGAGTTCAAAAATTGGTACTATGAGCGACGACATTTATTCCCAACTCCTTGAGTGGATGTATGCTGAAGTAATCCAGAGATATCTGGAACCAAAAGAGGGCCTTGATGCTACATAATAAAGCAAAACTACACTGGACTCAAAAAACTCATCAATAAACTATTGAACTTGAATTCAGCCAACTGATAGTATGTATTCAGCCTCCTTAAGATTACATCATTTTTCCTCGTGGCACACTTCTTAAGATTACAATGTTCCACCAACCAGCAGGAGGTGAAAGCTATAGTACGTCTTCTTTGGCTCTAACAACAAGACAAGTTATATACGCGGAATCCAAGAGCAGAGAAGACGGTTGCTGCCGAAATTCAACACCAGATCAGAGACATAAATTAAGGGGAACGCGGGGGAATGCCTTCCCCGAATCTCCAAAAATGTGTACGGCGTCCCCCCGTTTTCTAAATAATAACAATGAGCAACCACATCCAGGGGGACGGCCTGACGTAATAACGCTACCTAGCGTCCCCCTTCCTTTGCAAATCAACTTTTACCCCTCCACCAAATTTTATGTATTTAATGTTTATCTATTTCCATTTTATTATGATAATTACAACTGGTATGTTATGTCCTGGAATACTCAAACTATGATTCATATTGAATGATTATAACAACATTTGCTAGATTTCTAATAGTACTCCAATGGTTTTAATAAGTTTCAGTACATAAGTGGATCCTTGGACTCCATAACGTAACGGTGTGCATCAACAAAACTGAGAAAATGAGTTGTGGTTTGAAATAATACGCATAGCATCAATAATTATTTTTGGCAAATATTACGTTGCGATTTGCGACGCAAATATGCAAAGGCTGCTACGTAATAAAGCTATGGGCTATCACATGTTTATAGCACATTTGCGCAGGATGAATAGTAGAGGTAAAGAGGATGGCATGTCAAAATATGTTTGGCTTCTCTTCTTAATTGCTTAAGATATTCTGATTTTTTCCCAGTGAATGGACGCTGGCCTGGCTTAGGTTCTCATCATTTTTTTGTGTGAGATGATGGAATGAAGACAAGTTTAACATGTAAAAATAACTTTGAACGACCGATATTAATGTCTAATCCCTAGTTCCCTGTTTTGCGGATGCTAATATTAACACAACCAATGTAGTTCAAGTCTAAACTTGTCCTTCATGTTTATCCTTAGGAAGGAAGGGGTTTAAATACATTTAATCAATTTATGTGTAAATTCATTCGAGGAATTCATCAGGCAATGAAAATTAAATATTAATTTTTTTAGTTGGAAATTGACGGAATTAGTTAAAATAGAAATAATGAATAAATTGATGATAAACGACATACAATCGACCATACTAAAACGTTATATACTTTTTGCTAATCTTATTTGAAGATACTGACTTTCGATTAGATTCTTATATTGATTGACAGCGCTTGTGTCTTCTGGGTCGGAGACTTAGATTGGAAACTCGGGATGAGTTAATGTGGTTCGGATCGCACGTTATCCTCTAGGCTAACGTTTCTTTTCCAGCCTTAATTCTGAGACGATACTATAATATGCAATTTAATTTTAAACAATATCACTTCTCTTCAACTTGTCTTATTTCATGGATGTTACTGTAGTTTAGAAAACATATGTGATTATAAGAGTCAGGGAAGGTTGATTAATCTGCCTTAGATATCAAGGAACAATACAGGATTAAAAATTTGTGTACGTACAGATAGTTCTGGAAATTTGATTATATATTCAAATCGGAAGTAAATAACTGTGTTAATTTTTAATTTGTTTCCTTTACTTAACACACTTTACATAAAGCCTTGCATTTTATCCATTTCTGCACCAAACTTCCTAAAAGTGAATTTGGTTGGTAACGTCCGTGTGTAATTTCCTAATAAATTTTACATTCTAATGTGAGAAGTTTAATATTTGTATTTGATTGTCATCTCTGGAGGCAAGTGGGAAATATCGAGTAAAATTAATGATCAAAATTACAATGTTGTCTACAGTTTACAAAGTGATTATAACAGTGTAATGTTTGACATAGTAATTAATACCAATTACAGTGTTTATAGTTTGCTGGACTAAATATAATCAAATAAATTATCTCTATTACTAATTCTGTTTTTCTTTGCTTCCTATATTTCATTTAAGGTAAATTTATGCTGACGTAGATAAACATAATACATGTATTACGTTTTATTTGTAAATTATTCATTGCAGCCTTGGAAAATTCAAGATATCTAATGAAATTCAACTGACCAAAGTAGTATACTATATTTGAAAATTATATTTCTGTGTCACATAATATACTGCTTTGGCCAGTTGAGTTTTATTAGCTATTACGTTTGATTATTATTTATGTTAATCATTAAATATATATTGTTTTATAAAGTTGTAATATTATTCTTCATAATCTTTCAACATTATTTAAATCGTCTAATTTGGTTACAAAATATTCTTTAATTATATTCTTCCTTTTTTCTGTCTATTTTATACTTCCTAGTTGAAAGTGTACTTAATAGTATAAAACAGAACAAATCGTAACCATTCCTAAGGAAGCCCTTGTCACTGTGTAGAAATTCATGTACAATTGTAACATGAAATATCAGCTCCTATCACGAACACAAGCTTAAACGTGAAATAAAAATACCGTAACTCTTCTTGTTGAGCTTATGACAATGTTGTTCAATAGTCCTCGTGATTGATCAATGAAACGGAAATAAATGTTTCACTAGTACAAATATACATAAATATCCCGGAATTTAGTTGAATACAACAAATTTCAAATCATCTGATAGACATGGATGTAGTTTTCTAGCAAGGTGTCTGGAATGGGTTAAGTTTTTAGAAGTCCATACTATTAGTAAGTTTCATGCCAAACAGTAATTACAATATGTCAAAAATATAACTTTTTGCTAATATTAGAATGAATTATATATTTAGGATTATATATCATTATATCAAGTTTCTAATTTTATTTATTATACCAATACTATCCTTTATCTTGTAGACGATTCTTGGACAACTATTCTTGTTTTAAGATTTAACATAAATGTTCTCTAAATGTATTTAATTAGGCATCCAAATTTCTGTTTTTAAAACAATAAGTTTTTTATTATAGTTAAATGTCAATACATTTAAATTACAGTAGCCTAAATGTTTATTTCCTTGTTTGAGCAATCTAAAAGTTCTAGGTTGTGACATTTTAGCTGCGATGGCCGTCAAACTACTTGTGATGCAGATATGGCGAAGTAGGCTACTACGGATTGAAAGAAACTAGGTTAACTTAAAGTAATTTATAAAGAAAATGACAAAACTGGTTAGAGAAAAAGAAAGCAAATAAACATTAAATAAGTAATACATTTTTTAGACCGAATAACCATTAAGCAAATGATATACTTGATTACCACAATGTCTAGTCGAAGACAGTGAGGCGTTATAATTTCGACAGACTGAAGGAAGAAAGGAACACTTTCAAAATAGTAACTGAAGAAGAAATAGGAAAAGGGTATTAAAAAGATCTAAGTGATGATGAGAGCAGTATTAAGAAGGACCTCTCAGAAATGCAACTACAAAGCAGGACCTGGATCAATTTGTGTAAAAAGAAGCAATCAATGGGGAAGTTTAATGAATGTCATACGGAAACTTTCAGTTGCATAGACCGTAATATTAAAAAGCTAGTGTTATGTAATCATAAAAGATTGATACATCTTCTACTTTAATTTCAATTTATTGATTTAAAATTGAATTTCCTGGTAATGAAGTAAAAATTGAAATGTTTTAATTTTAAAAAAGCTTTGTACTTTTGCTTCTTGAATGCTGTGTACAAATAGGTGCATTATTGACATTGTCTAACTAAATGCGCTTAGCAAGAACTTTAAATGAGAGGAAGAATGCTTGTATTGTGATCCCGAAACGTACATTGTTAATTTGATCCTGTTTTGAATTGTCTTAGAGGTCAGCAACAAAAATTACCACACTTAAAACGTAATTTGTGACATCTAGTACAGCAGGCCGGTAGCCGGCCCAAAATGTAGGGGGGGGAGACGGTAGAAGTTAAGAAAACCGGGTCCAACCATGTTATAGTTTATCACCATATTATAGCTCAATTGCAAGCCTTCCGTGAAAATTTTAGGGGGACCAGCAAACACTTAACGGAGCCGGCTACCTAGACTCCCCATGGATATTGTTAAGAATTGTAGTCAGAAAAATAATCTAATATGCTTAATAGAATAATTATATATTATATTACTACGTATATCACTTAGACACCTTTTTACTGCAGCATGACATTATATAACAGATCTACGTACATTGCAGTTTTAATACAGTACGAAACCTCTTTGAAAGCATTGTGTACTTATTTCCTATTAATATTAGCTGTAGAATTGAAGGAGGACAAATGCGGCAAAAGTTGTCCTGTGCCCCTTAAGTAAGTTTCCATCCCCATGTAACAATTTCCTCTCTGAACTCTCTTTCGTTTTCTTGTACCGTCATAATGTAAATCCTGCTAGAATAAAACTCGTATCAAATTCTCTTTTTCTAAAACCAAAATATATATGACTAAAAGTCCCCTTTTCCACACTTCTACCCATGTCGTTCCACTGGATATCCATTAAAATATATTTTTGGTAGATCCATATTTCAAATGTAACGATATTTATAATATCTTTTTCTTTTTGTATCCGTTTTTCTAACCATACAAAATAAGTGTTCTTGACGTTATTTTTCATTTCTATACTCTCCTGTGCCCTTTTTCATCACAACCTTTATTTCACTATATTACTTCTTGTCTTTACTAGTAAAATTACCTAGGAACTTACGAACTAGTCATCAGAAACACTTTTTTCATTCTACTTTTATATTTGATGAAAACACTTTCAATCAACAGTGCTTTTGTCTTTTACTGTTAATTTTCACTCCAAATTCTAGGTAGAGTTTCTACAAGGTTTCAAATCTCTTATAAACGCTCCGTTTTGTGTCTGAAATAACACCTTATCCTTTTCACACAAGTTAATCCTAAACATCATCCTTACCAAAATATCTTACTTTGTTTGCAGTCTTCTGCCTCTTTTGTCATTCTAATTCTTATTGCTCGTTAATACGTAAGTATTTCAAGTTAAACAACTCTAAACTAAAAACTTCAAAAGAAAATTTTGAAACACTTTTTCAAACAAAAAGTTTGAAATTAATATATTTTGGTACAACAATTTCGAAAGATAACTTTCAAAACAATATTTTAAAAAATCAAATCAAAATTTGAAACTTAAAATTTTCAAACTAGAATACATCTAGAATGATTTCACGTCTCACTGTTAACAGTAAAACTTTATCCAATTCTTAAATATTGGATTAACAAATAGACGGTTTTAATTCTTGATCGCATTTACCATTGAGTGCAAAAACGTTGAACGAAAATGTTCAAACTAGAAATTTAAACCAAAATTTTCGAACAAACTTTTGAAACCAAGGTGTTTTATTTACCCAATTTTCAAATAAAAATTTAAATAGCATTTGATGTAATGTTAAACAAAACTTTAAAAATTGTATGCAGTGTTACACATAGATTTGGTCGACAAGTCCTAAGCCGCACTCAACATATGGGTTGAGGCGCCCCACGTTTTTCTATTCCGTTGAGTAGAGAGAAGAGAGAGGAGGAAGCTAGTCAAGAAAAACATTAATTGTATTAACAATCCAATGTGTCTTTGACGCCGAACCACACACATGTATTATTGGCATGACCCTAGGTTTGATTTACCCAAATCACAGAGCTGAGCTACTGCTTTAGACTATTAGGTATCACTTAGGCGTGAGTGAATAAAAACATTATTTATTTGAATAAAAACTCAAAATTAAAAAAAATGCATTAATCAATGTAATAAAAATGCATCTTCCCAAGCGTGATGGGGGAAATGTCATAGAAACAAGAAGTCTTGATCACCATTGAACATCCGCGTATAAAACTCTTCAAGTCTCGTCTAGTTCGTTACATCATTTTTCGAGCTGCGTCAGCATTTGGAAGAAATTCGTGAGACGACTTCCCTTTATAAGCGACGAACCTCCCTGAGTTCAAATTCTCTCGGCGCCATTCATTGTAGTGTTAAATGAAACACCCGTCCTTGTTGCATTTTCAAATTTGAGGTATATAAGATAGAATTTTTGTTTCTTTCACACGGCGACGGTGATCGGAGAACTCTCAAATTTGTTTACACAAGGGATTAGGCTGTAAATTCGAAATGAGAGCAAACGTTTTAATCGGAATATTCTTTCTTACTCCTCCAATGCAAGTTATTACTACAAATACTCAGAGATACTACCCTTCCTAAGCGTGGGTTAACTTCGTATTCATCTAGCAACATAGGATCTCAAGCGGGATTATGCTGATCCATGTCAAGGGTCATACTGTAACATCTTAAACTTGTAGGCTCGTAATTCGTTAATGTTTATTTCTTTTTGTTATTTTTTCCTTTATATCTTTGTTAATAAAATAAATGATGGAAATGGCCTCTTTAATTTAACAATGCAATCCCTCTCTACTTTGAGTCAGAATGCAGTCGTCATAAATTACCTGGTACCCGATTCTCAGTACATGCTCTTTTGCTGAGATACAATTCTCCCCTATTATGGAGACTATTAGTGTACTTTCTTATCATCTTCGAACCAGTAAATCCAAAGACGTACTTAGTACCGAGGTTTAAATGAAGTTGGACCATTAGCACCAGCTTCTGGGTGAAGGGGAAGTAATAGTCACAAAAACACGTAATAAACGAATACAAGTTTATATACACACACAAGTGTAACAACAGTAAATATTTGAAGGTGATCTACCCATCAGACTGCACCAAAATAGTGATCAGTCAATCAGATTGCATCAATAATAACTTTCTCGGTGATTAACCAATCAGATTGTGCCACCTTAGACAGTGAATTATGACTAACGAGGGAACGGCGCTATGTCACACAGAGATACTTACACCACATTTGGTGTAAGAGTAGGTAATGGAAGTAGAAAAGAACGTGCGGAAGCATTCGTTTCGCATGGGTTCGAAATCAGAAATAATGGGCCCTCATTTTCTTGAGATGATGGCCTATCAATTAGATATTGAGGGACGAAGCCTTTTCTTGCGTTTGAGGCCAATGCAAATGAAGTTAAATGTGAATGAAAACAGAAAAGATGAGCTGAACAGTAAATGTGCCAATGTCCGCTCTCAGTCCCTCCAGGCGAATGCCAGGATACTACATCGACAACTACCCTTGCCATTACCCATTTTATTCCTATAAAAAGGAACGTAAATAAATTTTTGAAAACGCAGATGTTTAAGACTATACGTGTGTTTTTTTAGCATTTTTTTGAATATAGTTCCTTGTGCCATGTGTACCTGTTATATTTTTAATACTTCTGTTAACAACTGTTTCATTACGTCAAAAACAGTATATAACTCACTGTACGGTATATTAATGTTAACTACGGTATTTTCTAATCTTGCTGAAATCCATTTGGAAGCTAACTTTACGAACATAGCATATGTGTAGACAGTGAAGACGTTCTGCCTCATGTGTGCTAGGCCACAGAAGTCAAACGCTCATGTTCATTTTATGTTCACACTATTAAAGTGCAGTGTTTGCGAATCATGCATGAGTTATATTTCGAGTCTTGAACATAGTTGTTACGAGAGTGTTTCTATCCAGCACATTTAACTGATTTCAAGTGCTGAGTAGACCAAATTCAAATATTTCCCTTATCCTTTGCGTTAACATAGTTTTGTTAACGAACAGTCTTGTATGTATTCAAACGGTTATTTTAGTTACGGCCCTCCACAGTCGTTCCCACTTTAAACATCACTAATCCCGAAATATATATTTACATTCGCCTTACAAACAAACAATACTTGAATTTTGGAGGGCGCTACATCATAGATATCAAACATCTCTAGAAACGAAATCATTTGATATTGGTTGGCTCAAACATTTAATATTCGCGTACTGATATCCTTTATTGTGAAAAAATACAGCAACGTTTGTCCCTTCACTGTAAAACTTCTGGCGACGCCTATGATTAATTTCTGTATTATTTTCTTTATTTTTTTAAAAATATAATTCCATTAAGCTAACTAGTGATGCATACCCAATTTGTAACGGCAAGGGCAGGGCAGTTGATAAATGCAGTATCCGCCTAGTGGGACTGAGGGCGGCCATTTGCGTATTTTCTGTTCCGTTCATCTTTTCTGTTTTCATTCTACTTTATTTAACTTCTTTCGTACTGGCTGCAACAGCGAGCTAAGGCATTGTTCCATCACTATCCGATTCAGTACCTATTTAGAACTAAGGGGCCCACGCCTGCGAAACGAATCCTTCCACATGTTCTTTTCTATTCCGATTACATACTCCTACACTAAGTTTGGTGCAATTATCTCTTAGTGATATCACACCCTTCCCTCATAAGTTCAAAGCATTGTTGCATATCATGTACCTTGTGTTAAAAATTTGATTTTAGAATATGTCATAACTAGAATTCTAAGATTCAAATATTGGAATTGTTAAGCACAACTTTCCAACTTCGCGTCCCAAATTGAAGAAATGTGCCGAAACTAAAATTTTCATGAGAAATGCAGTAATATACCTAAGTCCTAAAATTAACTATTTAATCATATGTTATACCTAGGCCTCATATAAGATGATCACTTAGGTCAATTACGGTGATTATTTACCCATAGATGGGAATAAGCAGAACCAACTGGGGTTTAGAAACTTTCACTCATAGATGGGATTAACCAGAACCAACTGGGTTCAAATTTTGTTATTTTCTAACTCCTAAATTTAACGAGTGGTCCTATGTCCCGTAGCATATTTTGCAAAGGGTGCATCAAAGTTTACACGTCGTATTAAAAGAAAAATGAATCAATATACACAAACCTTATCAAAAAACATAAATTAGGTCAGTAATACGAATCAAACACCTCTCGCGTGGAACATGTTGCTTACGTATATATTTTATATTTCTTACCCACGTTCGGGACTAATCGAGATCAATGAAATTTACCGGTATGTATATTATGTAAAAAGATTTTGACAATTCTCAAATTCAAGGAGGGTGAACTTAGTACTCCTCCGAAAGTTTAACAGGAACGCATCAATGTACCAATGTCACTTCGAACCCTATATAACCATATATGATAATGTTCCATCAAAGAAAAGAAAATTGGTCAATAACTGACCACGTGACCGTATTGACAATTATTTAACCAAAGATTGGGAAAGCTGAACTAGCAATTTTTAAAATGATACATATTCATATTCTAAAAGCAATTTCCGATTGTTGATTTGAAAACTTCCTAAACTTAAGATTGGTGCACAAATATACCTGCCTCTTAAGAAAGGAAATAAACCCTGTATTTATTCATATAACCATATAAGGTAATCAAGTCGTATCAAAGAAGATAAAATCAGCCAATAACCTTCGAAATTGGAAACTTTGGCTATTTTATACCCATAGAAGGAAACAAGATAGACCACCAAAATTTAGAAGGGGTCCTAGAGAACGTTTACCGATTTTTTATTTGGCAATCTAAAAAATTAAGGAATAGTCATATATACCCAATAGAGAGAACATCAAAGGAAAAAAATTGAGGAAATGAAATCTTTGAGTTTTACGTCCCACGATTATGCCAGTTAGGCTAAAGGAGACGGTGATGATGAGTAATGAATGAAACGGGGGAATGAGAGAAGTGGGAGGAAACGGGAGAACCCCTAGAAAACCCACGCACACGGTGTTTGTCCACCACAAAGTTCACTTGGCGGGGCTGGGATCGAACCCGGGACCCCAAACACCAGAGGTGAACGCTCTACCACTGAGCCACCACGGCCCCTGGAACATCAAAGGAAATGGACTCCTATAAAGGAAGTATCTCACAAGGAAGGGTCACGCAGTGGCTCCGCTGAGATCCGAACGAGACAACTGTGTTTGCATTTGATATGTTATAACTAGATGAATCCCAAAGCTATACGTGCCACCAGGCGGAATACCGTGAGTTACGACATATTTTGTAATGTAAGAATTACAAAAAATTACCTGGCAGAATAGTTTGAACCAAGTCATTTGTTCGGAAACGGTTGGATAAGTGGAAACCTCGGCCAACACGTATCCCATTATTTTTAACGACAAACTTTTTGGGAAAAAACTTTGTCCCAGGGTCCCCAGCAGGGTCCCAGACGGGGTCCAACTCAAAATTTTCAAATGGCAAGGGGGGTTATGTTGCACATTGTTTGAAAGCTGTTGCAAAATGTAAGAAAATGCAGCAAATCTCGACTCTCTACGACAACCCTGTGCAAAATGGCGACGGGTCAAAGTGTAAACAAAAACTTAATTAAAAAGTCCATGGTCACCCCTATAAATCGGAAACGGTAAGACAAATGTGAAAATAGGAAAGGAAGTATGGCATTATTTTCAAAGTACAACAATTTAAGTTAAAACGTCTTGTCCCAGGGTTCCCACATTGTTCCAGGTGGGGTCCAACTAAAAAGTTTCAAATGGCAATAGAGGTAGCACATCGTTTGAAAGCCCTTGTTAAGTGAAAGAAGATGAGCGCGTCTTGAGTTTTTACGATAACCCTGTCAAAAATGCGAAGGTCAAAACGTAAACAAAAGCTTAATTAAAAATCTGTGGCCACCTTGAATCCAAGATGGTTGCTTAAAACCAATATCGAAAGGATAATCATACCAAACCTCTGAAGCTAGGAAAACCAAATTTGGCATGAATGTTGATTAGTAGGTGACGAAAATATACGAAATGTTCAAAAACGCGACATATTGAGTTCAAAATGCCAGACTATGTATCGAACGTATGTCCAGCTCACACCACTTGTGTTGGAGAAGCGAAATGTGGTATTTACGTTTATGATTAATAGTAGATATGCACAAAATATCAAAAAGTATAATCATTAATCCAATATGGCTGCCAGCATGAAAAATGAGTTTTTTATAAATATGTTATTTCTTGGAATACTGTGACCAAACCAACGAAGTTTGACGCAGCTCGATGTACTGAAATGACTTACACATGGTTTGGTACTACCCGTCAATCTTGCAAATGATTTTTTTTTTGTGTGTGTATTTGATATTGCTTGAAGTATTGCGATCAAACCAACAGATGACATACAAATGTAACCATCACGAATACGTTACAACAGAGCCCTCAACCTACTGGTGCAGGAAAACAAAATTAGAAAAATATCCGAAGGTATTCAACTTTTGTTTAGCAGTATGAGTAGGAAGTCAGAGTTGTGTGCTCATCGGACATTTGTTATATTCAAGTAAATGATGTAGAGAGAGCCGTGACGAACGTGCATTAAGAACAAAACATATATGGTGTTGTTACCGAATGAAATAATAGTTGAAGTGAATAGAAATGTAATTCTTCTTTAGTCTTCCTATTGTTTCTAAATACATAATAGAGAAAAATAGAGATTTAGATTTGTACTGTTATGAATGACATATGTTTTAAGTGGCCATAGTTTTTCAATTAAGCTTTCGTTTACATTTTGACCCGCCGCAATTTTGGACAGGTTTGTCGTAGTAAGTCGAGACTTGCTCCATCTACTTTCATTTAACAAGATCTTGCAAACGATGAGCTACTTAACCCCTCTTGCCATTTGAAACCTTTTACTTGGACACCATCTGGGACTCTGTGGGGATCCTGGGACAAGACATTTTAACCTAAATTGTTGTACTTTGGAAATAATGCCACACTCCCTTTTTTATTTTCATATTTGTCTCACCGTCTCGAATTTATAGGGGTGACCATGGACTTTTCAATTAAGTTTTTGTTTATATTTCGATCCTCCGCCATTTTGCACAGGATTGTCGTAGAGAGTAGAGACTTGCTGCATTTTCTTTCATTTTACAACGGCTTTTAAACGATGTGCTACTTAACCTCCCTTGATATTTGAAAATTTTGAGTTGGACCCCGTCTGGAACCCTGCGAGGACCCTGGGGCAAACTTTTTAATCAGAAAATATGTGTCCTTGAAAATGATGGGATACGTATTGTCCGAGTTTTCCATTTACCCAACCGTTTCCGAACAAATGACTCGGTTCAAACTATTCTTCCAGCTTTGTAGCTTTTATATTACAAAATATGTTGTAACTCACGACATTCCGCCCGGTGGCACGTATAACTTTGGGATTCGTCTAGTTATAACATATCAAATGCAAACAAAATTGTCTCGTTTGGATTTCAGCGGAGCCACTGCGTGACCCTTCCTTGTCAGAACGTAATCGGACTCAGAACGTAATTTTTGGCAATTTTTACGCATAAAAGATAACGAGATGGACCGCCCAAATTTATAGTGGTATATGCCAAGATCCTATACTACTATACCAAATTTTTAAAATTTACTTTTTCTAAAATTTAAGTATTGGGCCAAGGCACTACTTCCAAATTTTCAAAAGGGCCTAATAATGTACCCACGTCTTATGGAGGTGTATAAACCCGGTACACACTCATATAACCATATAAGGTAATAAGGTGGCATTAAAAGGAAAATTAGGGCCAATAACCAGCATCAAAAGGAAAACATAGGATCAATAACCGACCTTATTGCAAACACGTGGTTGTACTAACTTCTTTGTAATGCATGAAAGCGTACAAGATGAACCAACAACATTTATTGGGGTCCTGAATTACTATGCCAAATTTTACATTTGAAAATTTCAAAAGAGGTTGACGATTGTTGCAGATTTTCAAAGGTGTGAATAAATGCACCCATGTCTTATGAAAGGGAATGGCCGCACCTATAACCATATAAGGTAATATGACTTCATCAAAGGGGATAAATTGAACCGAAACCTCCAAAATTTGAATTTTGGTAATCTTTTTTCCCATGAAAGGGCACGAATATACACCAAAACTTACAGATACATACCCTGGTCGTATACAACTACACCAAATTTTCAGATCCAGCATTTTCCAAAATTTAAGGAGGTGGTCCTTCGTTACCCTGTAAAATTTTAGGGGATGGACCAAGGTACCCCTGTCATTTTTCAAGGAATTATGTAAAAAAAAAAGTCTAAACACAGTGCTTAAAACAGTGTGTATATTATACAAAACTTCTTATCAAACTGTGCAGAAAACCAGTATTATAGCTAACTCCCAACAAGGTCTGTGAAAACCTAAGTGTTTATATTAAGAAGAAGCTTAATACGAGTTTTAGATATAAAATAACCATTGGAAGAAATTTTGTGGAAAACAAAGATGTGTAGAATTAAGCCTTTGATGAAACCCGAAAAGTAATTCAGATGCCACATTAAGCCTTGGATTCAGATCCTATTTTAAGCCTTCAATGGAATTACAATAATGATTCAGATCCATCTTAAACTAATAAATTTATTGTTTAAGATCGGTATCGAAAAAAGAGAATAAACTCTACACAAGTTACTCCAGTAGTTTACGATATTTGCTGATGCACTCGTCTCTGATGCACGGGATTCTGGGTTTGATTCACGGTGCAGGAGCATTGAAAAATCTGAAAGCGTTACAGGCGTTCAGATTCGACCTTAAATTGTCTCTCTCTGAGAATTGTCTATGCCTCTTATGGCCTCAGTGCTAAAAGGGACACTAAATTCTAATCGAATAAGTTACATTAGTTACATTATTTTATAGTTTTAAACTTTTAACCAATTTACTAGTTTAATCTGTTTCTTTTCTTCTCCCAACAATATTGTCTTATTTTATTCTGAAATACCTGTTCCTACCTTTTTAGTAACTTAGCATTTTACCATCAGTTTTACAACAAAGTTCGTATGTACTAGTATTTACGTGGGCAATTACAGCAAAACCACATTAAATTTTTAAACATGTCGTTCTCACGAAAATTCCTCTGTCTTGTGTAAAAAGGTGTTTAGAAGTTTAAAACTAATATGTCTTCCTTTAAAAAAATCTTAGATTTCTGAACATTTTGCGAACATGGTCTTCGGCTTCCTTATATGAATTATAAAGAGAATAAAATATTTTGAATCACAACTCAAAATTAAGTGAGTGCTGTTTAAAACATTTTCGCCATACGTACATATCAAGTAAATAGACATGTGATTTAATCTCTTTTCTCCTTCGAAAGATGACTGCTACATCTTTCACCTATTTTAGGTAAAACATAACAAGTGAATCTTCAGTGTAAAATATAATTCACAGTCAGTAATTCCTGTTAACGTTCGAGACCAGGCAGACAATTTCAAGACTGATTTCTCTTGTCTCGGTATCGTCTTGAAATACAAGTTTTCTTGTCGGTCTCGTTTCGGCTATGTTTTGAAAAGTTAACTCTCGGTTTCATCTTGATTTATAAACATGCTTCTCAATCTGGGCCTTGTGTCGAAAAGTGTAGAAGTGATGAAGAAGACAAGCACTTCTGTCTCTATTCCTAAAGGCTTCTTTTTATAATTCTTCTCCTTTCTTCTATTCCTTCTTTTTTCATATACATATCAAATATTTCTTGATGACTCAATCTAATTATCTAACACTAGACACGCTCTATACTTCCTCGCTTCTAATTTCCACAACTGTTTGGTTCTCTTCGTTTTAAACCGCGTTGCTTTCTATAACAAATAGCGGTGTAACGTGTACACCCCGTGAATGAATTTGGTTTGTATGGTGTGATTTTTTCCAATTGAGATTATAACCAAGAATAGTTGTAGATTTCTACCACTTCCGGTGTTAGAATTGACAATGGAGAAATGGAAAATTTGCTCAAAATTACCTCTCGCTTATATTACCATTTTTCCTCTTTAGTGATAAACGTGAAAACCGGAAATGGTTGGTTTCTGCAAATATCGTTTTGAGTTGAGAGACAGAAAAAAACATCTACAAATTCTTACAACGTAAGATGAGTATTGAATAAACGTTTCTCTTTATTTGATAGTTCGTTGTTACTCTATGTTGATCAATATTGGAACCAGAAATTACAGCGTATTTTTGTCCGTTCTTGTTTAGTTACGAGCAAAAGACGGAGACAAAATATATTTTTTGGTTGTTGTACTGATTCCAGGAGAAACAGCTTGGGATTCCACGTTAATCAGTAGGTCCCATCACAAATGCTCTCGCTGGTGAAAGGGACGTTAAAATCAAAATCCACTCAACTCAACTAATAATGGATGCGGAATGGAGAAACTTAGGCGTAGGAGTGTAAACTTTCCCTAATTATGTAAAACGAGGCTTTTAGTGAAGAGTGCTTTCTAATTAATGAAAATTAAGTAGTATAATTGAGGCATACATAATATGTAAGAAAAATGTGGTCATTTTAAAGACAATGGCCCTTATCCAGAGTTGTTCTGAAGCATGATTAGCGCCATACTAACGAGATCGACTAACATGTTTCCTCCTGTAGTCAGGCCTTTAATATGACGCTAATCATACTTCAAAACTACTCTGCATAATTCGGATTGTATTTATCCTATAGATCTATATATGTTTAGTATTAAAGACGTCCAAAGTAAAGCCATAGAAATATTTAATTTGTCCCAATTGTCCCGAGATTTCAAAGACACGACAGAACCACGTAGTGATGCGTGGGGGGAGGACTGCTTCAACAAAGTCGGGATCGATAGTAACTCTAGCGTCGCTAAATCTAGAAAGACTAGATTATGTAATCTACGCAGACACTACGTAATTTACGTAATATTACTGTTTCCGCATTTAACGTTGGAAAGCCCTAAAATTCATTAGCTGAAGATAAGAAATGTTAACTTTAATGGAAGAAATTAGAATTAAGAGTTTCTTCCCTTTTAAAAACAAGAGCAAATAGATCTCTGCTTTTTATAACAGACTTGCAAACTAGCGGAAGTTTTGAATTTGAATCCTTCGTACATACGTTGTGCCTAAGTTCACACATAACCAACATACTTGCCCCGATTTTTAATTTTGTTTTCTGTTTCTTTCGGTGAGGATTTAATAATTCTCTTTGAAGTTCGATCGTTGAAAATTCTCATTCCATATTTGTGTATATGATCATCTGCTGTTCGAATAATTCTCATGGGTCGACTCTGTAAGCAGGGGAGAAGGTTAAAAATCAGATCATCCTTCTGTATTTTGGCACGCATGTTACGCAGGGAGACACATTTTGTAGGAAGTTCGTTCCCTACTTATCGTTAGGACCTTAACTAAACTACTAAGGCAACGAAAGAGTGAGAACATTAAATAACATTGAAGAGCAAATATCTTATTTTAAACGCACTAAAATGTATAAAATATATAAAAAATTTAAAAAATTAAATTATCGGATTTCAACAAAAATACTTAGGAACAGATAGTAATAATAATAATAATAATAATAATAATAATAATAATAATAATAATAATAACAATAATGGAACGTTTAAAAAGAGAAAATAATCGTTAGTACTATCTAAGAATTTGAAGTCTGTGCAAAGTCAGAAAAAAATAATTCCTCATTAAATCACTATCCAATTGATTCATTACACTGTTCAACAATGAAAATGTAAATTGAAAAAAATCAGCTAATTCTTATTGATTTTGTGGTGCTGATCACGAATTTGAAAGTGATTTTATTAATAGAATATTTGAACTACTTTTCGTTTTTCAGGCATGTCTAATAATAACGCGTTAAAATAAATATATTCGCTTCGTTTGGGGTAGAATGTTACACTGATCCGGCAACACTGGAGAAAGTATATGAACGCTTGGTTTCATTGTGTTCCTTATCTCAGTAGTGTTCTGCTATTGTTAGAAAAGACAGGTTTAGTGCATTTATCAGCGTTTTGGGTGTGACTATTGTGTAGTGCAGGACATAAAAATACAATTACGAGTTCGCAAAAATACTGGTATTTCGAATGTATATTTTTAAATAGTTGTCGGAACTGTTTCAAGTGACATTTTGAGGATTTCAATAAACTAAAATGCCGCGAAATTGTGTAAACAGTGCGGATAGCTTCTGCTACGTGTGTGGAGAAGTGACATTAACCTCACAAAAGCAGACTATAACACCACTAATAAGAAAATGCTATCAATATTACTTTGGTTGTAAAATTGGAGACCAAGATAAATCTTGGGCACCCCACATTATGTATAACACTTGTGCCAGCAATCTGAGAAATTGGATTACTGGGAAGGGGCGCTCAATGCCTTTTGCTGTGCCCATAATTTGGAGGGAGCCAAGCGACCACATCAGAGACTGTTATTTTTGTATGTTTCCTTCCGTCAAGAAGGGAATTTCCACGAAGAAGAAGCGGGCCTTGATCTATCCTAACATTCCTTCTGCAATGCGCCCTGTTCCACATGGAGAAAGACTACCTGTTCCAGACCCACCTAAAGAATACGATCTTTTTCTGATGATGATCAAGAAGTTGAAGCTCCTGAATCAAGTACTTCGAAGGACCCTACGTTTGTTGTAGAAGAACCTCCATGTGAACCTCATAGACTTACTCAAGAGGTACTAAGTGATCTAATCAGAGACTTGGACCTCTCGAAAAGCAAAGCCGAAATTTTAGCGTCATGTTTAAAGCAATGGAATTTATTGCAGGAAAAAGTAATTATTTCAGTGTATCGGAATAGGGAGAAGATATTCACTTCATTTTTACAATGGAAGACACAATTGTGGCATGTACAGATGTAAATGGTCTCATGAGGGCACTTAAAATTAATTACGAACCTACGGAGTGGAGGCTCTTTATAGATTCGTCTAAGGTGAGTTTAAAGGCAGTGCTTTTACATATTGGAAATTAACTTCCTTCTATTCCTGTAGGTTACGCAGTTCATATGAAGGAATCTTATGAAAACTTGAAACGTTTACTTCAAGCCATTAAATATTACGATTTTCAGTGGCTCATTTCTGGTGACCTTAAAGTAATAGCACTGTTGCTTGGTATGCAGTTAGGGTATACAAAATATTGTTGCTTTATATGTGAATGGGACAGTAGAGATCGTGCATCTCATTACCGCAAAAGTGATTGGAGTACCAGAGAAACTCTTCAGCCGGGAGTGAAAAATGTGCAGCATGAACCATTGGTAGATCGTAACCGAATTTTGCTTCCGCCTTTTCATATTAAGTTAGGTCTTATGAAAAGTTTTGTTAAGAGCATGAACCAAGAAGATGTGGCCTATAAGTGCCTAAGAGGACAATTCCCTCGATTAAGTGATGCCAAAGTTAAAGAGGGTGTTTTCATAGTGCCACAGATTAGGCAACTATTCAAAGATCACAAGTACGACTAAATTCTCCAAGGTGAGGAGAAAGTTGCGTGGGGAAACTTAAAGAGTGTTTGTTCACAGTTCTTGGGAAGACACCGAGCAACAAATTACAAAGAACTGGTAGCAAAATTGTTATTGTGCTACGAAAATCTTGGTTGCAATATGTCTCTGAAACTCCACTTTCTTCATTCACATCTAGACTTCTTTCCCGAAGATTGTGGAGCAGTAAGTGACGAACATGGTGAGCGTTTCCATCAAGATATTATGCAGCCATGAAGAAGAGATATGAGGGAAAGTGGAGTTCTTACATATAGACCGACTACTGTTGGATTATTGCAAGGGACGCACAAAATAAAATAAACATAATCCTGTACAAGGGATCTCTTGAAACTTTTGTCTACATTGCAGTGTAGTTCTTGCACAAAAAGGTAGGCCTATTTGTACATTTTTTTCATGTTTTGATATTAATACTGATTTTTATTACGGAATTGTTAATGTTTAACTTGACCACGGTTACTTTATTTTCTGTATCGCTGTGAAACTGGTATTTGCGCGATTTTGAAAAAGGAAGTACAAAGGTATAGAAAGCTATAGGTTAGGGTACTTGTTAACTCCCCAGCTTATCACATCACAGTGAAGTAGATAAAAAAGTGAAATGTAGGTTTTTACAAGGATTTTGCTTAAATGTTCTATAAATATTAATACATTTGTATATATATAGCTACTGTTGTACAAGGGCGTTTTTTTCACAACCTGAGCTAAGAAAATTCTTCTATTATCATTTCATTTCATATTATGCTTAAATGAATGTAAAAATCGCAGTTTCAAAGAATTTATATACTTTCGATCAAAATTTGTTGAATAGTGTTATTAGTCATTAATTTGTTCCCTTGACGGACCACAACAATCTATATGGATGATAAATAGTACATAGTAATTTTCTGCTTTTAAGTGCATCGTTATTTTTAATATTATTATTGCTTTGTAGTGTTAGTTGATGGTTTATTTCCATTTTTAATTCCACATATATGAAATACATAATGTCTTACTTCACAAGTAATTGCATTACCTACCAATTAGTTGTAACTAGATCTATGTGCAATTTCGGATGTTACATTGTTCATGCTCCAAAACAATCTACTAAATTGTGTCTTCCTATTTCTAAAACAAAATATTTATTATATCTGTAAGCATTAACTACATTCGCCGCAATCTTTAGTTTCTTCTCCCTGAAACTAATCTTTGCAAAGAAATGAAATTTTATTTTACTACATATTTTGTTTAAGATAAAAGTTTGCAACTTTTAGACGGAAACTTTACAAATACAAGCTCATCAAGGTCTAACAGCGTAGCAAGTTTTGTTAAGATTGCATATTGCCATCTATTGTTAACATTGTTATCCACGCAGTCTCGAAAATAAAAAGTTCTTTTTTACATTCATTACCAGATTACAAGACATTCTAGTCTCCTTTGCATCAAGACATAAGAGCGTTTACGAGTGAGATTGTCAACACTATTTATACCTGTAAAATGTCAAAAGTTTACGTAGCATCCTAGTATTTCACATATACTTCTAAAAAGCCTTGATAAAAGAAGATAACATTACTTTGTTTTGCGGCGAACGACTTGTAGGCGTTGCGACGGTTAAGGAACCTAGTAACATATTTGGCCTGGTATTAGAATTCACATTTAGTCAATAGTATTTATTCAGCAGCTATTCTTACATCATATTTAAAATTTATATTCCTTAGTATAAAATTCTGCAGGGCACTTCCAAAAACTCAGATACAAAAAGAAAGAAAAATAAGAAGTTAGACAAGACGAGTAAATTTTTTTCGAGAATGAAGTCGAGACGAGACAACGAAAAGTTACATGTCGTCTCACTTACCCCTTGGGCAACATTAATTGTACAGAGCATTATTAGCAGTAGCGGTAGCAGTAAAGTTAAGTCCCATATGAATTTTTTAATCTAAAGTTATTTTGTGGCTACAGCATTCCGATATATTTGTTCCGCTTTTACTTTCATCACAAATAATGTCTTGTAACTGCATAATTGGCTCAAAAATCTCTGTACAAGTATGTTGTAGCCTTAGTGGAACCGATGACATTGCACTATTATTTGTCTGTCGTTTTCTATTCCGAATAGTAGTTTGATTCGTTCTGTGTGGCAAAGGTTTTTAAAAAATGTTAATATTTAAGCGAATAAGCTCAAGTAAGATGTTAGAAATTTTTATCAGTTATTGAACTGGACATTTATGTATGTTCTGCAATATTGTAGTCTTTAACGATTAAAAATAAAGTTTCACAGTGTAGAGGACGTGGAAAAATGACAATTTCAAAATTGAATTTTGAACTTTTACGCTATCCTTAACTCAAAATATTAAGTAACACAAGTGAATGTTTGAGAGTAAAACTTATTTAACTCTTTAGACTTGCTTGAAAGAAAAACACTTATTTTCATTTTTCCGGATAAGTTAAACGGATAAATTGGAAGTTAGTATCCTGAACATCATACTAACCTGGCAATATCTTAACACCGTGAGTAGTCTATTAATCTAGGAACGCATTAGTCCCATACGAATATTCTGGAGGTTTATTTTGATCATTCCCATTTTGATACCAACCGGACGTATTACGTAAAAGAACTCGATTACTCGTATCAAGGAACATGATTACTAATTTCTAGTTCTCTAAATCTCGGCCAAAATGGATGGTGATCCGTCAAGAAATTCTTGTGATTTTATGTCTCCCAAAAGAACATATGTAGAAACAGAGATACTATATATAACTCACAAGATATGCGACAAAACTAATTGTATTAATAATAATCGAATCATCTTCCTTCTGTCAACATCTTATAAAATTCTCTCAGCCATTCCGTTAGCAAAGTTGACTCTATACACTAATGAAATTATTAGGGATTATCACTGGAGCTTTCGGAGAACGATTGGACAAATATTTACCACTCGACAAATACTCAATTTGAAATTGAAATACAATACCCAGGTACATCAATGACTTATTGATTTTAGAAAGACATACTACTCGAGTAGAAGGAAAACAGTGTTATTTTTTCACAGAAATTAGAATGTTAAAAAATGCTAGATAGATTAATTGAGTTGTAGAGTAAGTGGTGACAAAAATCAGCAGTTTGGAGTTTGAGTTGCGCTGGAGCCGAAATACATAACGGAAAAATAACGAATTTCACAATTTCACACAGAAGTATAAGGTAACATTCCTCTATATTTTGAAGGTGCTATAAAGCCTACTAATTTATTACTTAATAAGATACACCAATTAAAAAAAAAGATGGACAAATTAGCACTTTTGCCCGAGTATAGGGGACAAAACTCCTATCACAATGGGGCAAACTCCGTTGAAATACACGAAGTAGGAAATCCACTTACAGGCATTTTTATTTAATTATTTTGTTTTCTACGAGAATCTTAAGATAAACAAAAAGCTTTCGAAGCACGAAGTGATTCTTCGTATTAACAAAAAAATTAGACTAAGCAAAAGATAAGTTTATCTCACTTGTGAAAAACTCAATGAACATACAAAGTATGTAGTTATTCTTCTTATTCTTCGTATTGATAAAGTTCAACTAGGAAAAAAAAGGAATTATTCCACTTATTTACGAATACCACAAGAACATACAAAGCATGGATTTGTTCCCCTCATATTGAAAAGTTACACTAAAAGAAGAAATTACTCTATCCCAGTTATTTTTTTAAAAAACACAAAAACATGCGAAGCATGAATTTTTTGTTCGCGTTAAGTTATACTAAAAGAAAAATAAGTCTTTCTTGCTTAAGAAAAGCTAATAGGCACACAACGCATAAAACTTCTTTTCATCAACAAAGTTAGAGTAAAAGAAGAAATTATTCCACTTATTAAGAAAAAACACTTATTAAGAAAAAGAAACTTATGAAGTGAAGTAATTACAAAACCAGACTTCGGTCTAGGCATTTGTCACATACGAACTGACCTCCTTCATAAGCTGTGCAATCATGATGTCACCATTCTTCGCACGAATTACACCTTATCCAGTACTCATCCGGTAGATCGACATATTTGCGTTTACACAATGGACATACAGTATCCACTACTCTTGAAGTTGAACTTTCAGCGAATGAAAACCATTTCTTCCGTGATGCTGACTTCTTAGTACCCTTCTTCTCTTTTTCTTCTCGAACAGTATTAAGCTCTTTCCGTAGTGTTTCTAATAGCAAAGAACAAATCTTTCTCAGCACCGATGAACCAAATGACTCCAAGAGCACTTTTCACGCCTCAACAGATGGATTGAGCAATATAAACAGGTATGTGTTAGCACTACTGACTATTAATCCTATTCTCTGTTTGCAACGCTGAAATGTGAATAGTGCCCTTGGTGTCATCGCTGCACTAATCAGTGTTGAGTGTGGCTTGTCCAAATTCAAAGATCAAACTCCATCCAAGCCTACATAGCTTTAGCTAAGCTAAAGAAAGTCTACAAAGCAAACGAATTTCAGTAGGTCTACTGTGAGAAACAGGAATTTAAATTTAAGAATAAAATTATTTGCAAATTTGAAAGCTGGGGCGAAAGCTGGGCCCGTTAAGATTCATACCCTACAAAAAATCGGACTTTTTCCCCATTTGCACTTGTTTTATTCTCAATGAAGTCCTTACGTAATAACTGATACCGGGAAAAGGGAAGATAGGGTATATTGTTAGTCAAGAAGTGTTTTCATATGAAACAGCAATAAAATAAGTCCTGACTTCTCCCACGTACTGTATACTATTTCCCATAAAACAAAATATTACTTCAAAGTGAGACAAAATGTAATTTACCTCATTGTATTAACAAATTTCACCGCACGCATTTTACTAACATGGACAGAACAAAGCCGCCATTTAATATTACTGCAACACAATCAATCTTGCACAGCTCCAACAAAAAGTACCCAAATCCCCAAGAAGGAAATTTGCCCTCTGCGGACACAATAGACACGATTATCATTTTATGTATTTTAAGCTTCAAGTTCCTCAACAGAATTCGCGACGATGAAAAATTATAAAACGGATAATAATACGGATTCCATGCTTTCAGCAGACATTTAACTTTTCGTGGATATAATTTTGGTATGTTAATATTTGAAAGTGTCCAATTTGTGGAAAGTATTATTTGAACTATTGCCATGTCAGTAAATTCAAGGCGTTACGATCCCCAAAACATCCCCATACTTATATATTGTGACTTTCTTTAGAAACTTATGCCCCATGAAGCGTTTGAAGTCTTCCTCTAGCCTTCCGTATCAGATATCATCTGCGAACGTCATAAGCTGATAACTACCATTCAGTTCTAGACCCTGGTTGCTGTCTTGGATTTTCTTACAGTATACTTCAGAACAAAGTTGAATAATAATATCGACATTCCTTGTTTCAGGCCATTCTGGACGTGAAAGCTCGAGATAAACAAGACTTTTGCTACTTGGACTTTACACAGGGATTCATTTAAGCAGATCCTAATGTTTTGCTGGTATTCCAAAACCTGTACGTAGAATGGTTTTCTCTGTACGAGTTATAGGCCTTTCTAAAATCAATAAATAACAGCTACACACAAAAAATAAAAGTTGTGTACATCGGAGTACAGACTATAGATTAAAGGTATTTTGTTACACAGAATACAAATTTCGAAACTCAATCACGACAGGCCACTAGAAAGCCCAAAAATTTAGGAGGGGCCAGCTGAAGTTAGGGGGGCCCATCAAACCATATTATAGTTCATTTGCAAGCTTACCGTGAAACTTTTAGGGGGAGCAGCAAACAATTAGGGGGGACCGGCCCCGTGGACCCCCCTGATTACGGGCCTGCATCACTACCGATAACATCAATTCCTTTAATGGGCGAGAAACTATTGATTTTAGATAGGGAGGAAACACGTAACACAGCAATACTAAAAACCAAAAGTTTTGTGCAGATTATCCCAGGATAGGGATTTGAAGTGTTTTGGTACACAGAATCCAAAGGACGATTGACAATGTCAATTTTGTTTTATGGGTGAAAACCCGTGTACTTTCTTACGTACCAAAATGTGCACCATAATCACTGAAAAAAAAAAACTAATATAGTTGTAGTAGAAGTCCCGGCGGATAGCAGAATTTGACGTTTGACACTTAGGAATGAACTAAACCGGCCGAAACTATTATGTTGCTATGCAGTAATAATGTAGTACACATATGTTCATGCTCTTGGACGCCTATTGATTTAGTTGCTAAGGCGAATATCGTATTTCATGATTTTTTTTTTTGAAAACGTGGTATAAGAATTCGTATATGCAGGTGATCTCATAGACATTGAATTGGCTTTGGCTTCCGTGAAAAACCGCAGCATCGAAATTTAGCCTTGGTCCCATCCCGCCCCGGAGATGCCTATATAAACAACATGAAACATGCTTTTCCCAGGATTTAAGTCAATAATTTGTTATTTTGATTCCTTTGAATATGATTTACGAACGGATACTGAGATATTGAGTGATTAACCGTTCTCATAGTATTTCATAATGTTTTCACAACGTAAGATGAAAATGTGTATACTCAAGTCCCCATGGGGGTAGTGTTGCACGTAGGAAGGATCGAATCATGTGATGGCAAGTTTATTGAAGATATAGGGTGAGAAAACGTATATTCAAGTCAAATATTTGAAGACTCAATTGGACGTTAGGAGATGTTTTGTTTAAAATCACTTTGTGACGTATATTTTCTATTTTGAATAGGTAGAAATGTTGGGTTGGTGTGTGTGTGTGTGATTGAATGCATCGAGAATCGAACCAGGATTGTTATTTATGCCGAAGGAAAGAAATCAACAAAAAGTTCTATGACGAGAGTCGCTAAGATATATCAATAAATATGAATATTTGTCTTTGATTGACGTAGTCCACAATTCGAATCCGGATGAGTCACTTTCCATTTTACGTTAATGAAGTTAAATTTGTCAGAAGAAGAGAAACGTACATTTGGTTTCGTTTGCGTCGGACTATTTGAACTCTGAAGTGGAAAATACATTTATAAAATCTCTTGGACTCACACAACAAGATAAACTAACGTTATGTGTAGATTCCGATTAAAAAGTGGGAGACCCGAATTCGATTTCTGGGTTCGTGGTTCGGCGGCAGCTCATGTGATTTAGATTTCAAGTTAATCAGTAGGTTCATGTCTCATATAACCTCGCTGCTGAAAGAGACACTAAACTAAAATCAACTCAACTCAATCAATTCAAACCAAGAGTTTTTTTTTTAATTTCGTTTAATAGTTTTATAAGTGTAGTCTCATTTTATTTGCTCAGTTGTATAGTGTTCGCATTTGCCATTACAAAAACAATCTAATTCTCTTCTCTTCTCTTTGTATTTGTGGATTCCTCATCAGGAAAGAAAAAGTCTCTGGTCATTGCTAATTATTTGTTCATCTTCAAGTTGATTTGAAATAAACATTTTGAACTCAGTGCCACCCCAACGGAAGCAAACTCATGATTTTAGGGTCGATACCCTACGGAAGCTTATGATCGTTAGATTGCAATTTAGTGTCTCTTTCAGTACCGATGTTATGAAAGAGAGAGACAGATCCCTTACCATCATAACGTCTTCAAATTTTCAATGTTTTCTTACCGAGAATCACAAGTTGAGCTAAAGAGCGAGGGAGATCTGTATTCTGAAAATCCACGTACATGTTTTCACTTATCGTAAAGACGAAACAAACTATAAGTATGCGGCTTGTTGATGACTAACATAACGGTGTGCCCTACCACCGAGAGTCGAAACAGTACCCGGTACTGCAGAAATAAAAGTATAAGCCAAAACAGTACAGATATGTCAGTTTAAAGATGTGTTAATGGGTGTGTGCATAATCGAACAAAGTGGTATTAAAACGAAAAAACAAATCGGGCATCGAGCTTAGGACTGTATGTATGTATGACACAAGTCTTATCAATAAATAAATAAGTCTCGTTTTGTGTGTGGCACGTATTGTCTTTGATAAAATAATTCGTTGTAGTCATTGATATTGAAGAAAGAATGCTGAAAAGTAGAGAGAAGAAATGTATGTCAAATGTGCTTTCGTTATGAGATGTGATAAATTATAGGAAAAAAGTAAGAAGAACCTTGTGAGACTTGGAAATTTATCGTATACATACAGCTTCAACGGCAGAACATGTTCTTTTGATACACCTATCGAATAATGTGTGTGAACAGATGTTATAACTTTGCATTAGCTGTGGGACTGCATGCAGATGTGAAAAGTAGAAGGATTCGAATCTCTATGAAAGCTAATGTGTTTGATGAGAAACCTCTTCAGAAGACGTTCTCGTTATCTTCGATTTCATATTGTACTTTTGTTAGTATTTTTCTTTGATGTCGTTTATCTTGAAGTTATATCGATAAACCAAGAATCTATTCGAAACTTCAATCTGGTATTCCTCTCTTACCTGGTTCTCATCTAATTTCTGTAAATTAAATCTCTCCGTTTTCAGACATAGAATATTACCTTTATTCAACGATAATCTTTTTTTTATTATTGCTGGTATCAGGTGCTGATCAGTGGAACAATAAGCCCCTCTAAACAACCGGACATCAATTATGCTAGATTGCCTGCTTCTATCTACTAAAACATGATCAATTTCATTATGTGCTTTTCCGTCTGGTGAGGTCCATGCGTATTAATGAACGACGTGATGTGGGAATTTTCTACTCTTCACGATAGGTTTGTGGATGTTGCAATGTTCACGTTTCTGACACCGTTGTCATTACTTTCCTTCTGCAGATTTTCGTTTCATATAATCGGTTTGAAAATATAAAAATATCGTTTAGAAATCTAATTCAAATTTATATTAGAGAACTCAAATTTAAACAGAATACACTATGAATGTTGTGTCCAATTTTTTGTTGCTGTTCATAACGAAAATCATAGATAATAGAAACAATATATATGGAAACGAAAATGAAGGATGTAATCTACTGGTTGTCTGTCTAGAAATAGTAAACTGTCATTGGGAGATTTATGTAAAGAAGCAACTGAAGTAGAGCAAAATCTGCAAATTTTATATCACAGTAAAATGGAATATTATACTTAAAATATTAGCATGTTGTAAAGGAACGAGCTGAAATTGTATTGTCAACCATAGGATTGACACGATTGTTTATCGTTTCTAAGTAAAAGAATTCAAAACGCATGTGGTGAATAAAGAAAATAAATTCTGGGAAGTCGGTGACAGAAACTGATTTGGTATGTCATTGGAAATTCTTCAAACTTGCTATGAAAGTTGTATGCAAGAGATTTAATGATTTGAAACCACTAACAGCGTCTGATTATGTTATCGGAAAGGAACCATTTCCAACAGCGAGTCGCTACCTAGACAGAAAAAAACTACAATTAAAATCATTGCATGTGCTTGATAAATTCGTCAAAGAACCTAGAGAACGAGACAATGAGATGAGGTCAATATCCCTCAAATTGACCAAAAGTTAATTACTGCCAGCGATATCAAATGGTTTACAAAAATGATATATTGACTTTGGTCTGTTACCTTAAAGAAAACATAACCTGCCGGGAAGATGACAGCTATTTGGTTCTAGATCTTCATATATGGAAAAGCATTAATTAGTTTAAATACTATGAGTAATTTGTTAAATATACCAGTTCTACTATCTTTCTTGGAATAGTTAAAACTAGTATTGCACGTAAATACATATAACTTTATTTATATAACTTTAAAGAAACTGATATAAATTTTGTTGTTCACATTACATTTAACATTGCAATATCTGACAACAATCGTAGAAAGTGTTTCTATGATTAATTATGTTGGTGTGTTTAGTGGTGAATGCACTAGTAGTCAACAGAAAAGCACATAAAGAAATGACAAAGGAATAAATTGTGATTTGTTTCCAAAGAAACAGCAAATTAGTATAAAACATTGTTCCTGGGGTCCGTCTAGGAAGTTGTTCTTCCCTGAGATACCCTCTGACAGAATAAAAGAGAATTTATCAACTATAGCCATTCACGCACACCGGTAAACAACATATTTTACATAATAATAATACATGATATGAAATTTAAACTCTTTCTCAGCTTGTTTTTCAGTGCATGAATATTTATAGTACATTGAGACATATTGTTGTTAAATATTTAACAAATGATACTTCTCAGCAAAAAGAGAGCTATTTATAGTTAAACTTTCAGTATGATTTTCTAGTGCTCGGCCCAAAGATGGATCACTATCGAATACAAGAAAAGAGACTTAGTATTAGTTTTGTTGACTCACAGTTGTGTATTTATATGTTTTTATTGGTTGCAAGAGTTATCAGTAGGAAAAGTATAGGCGTTTTTCCTGTATAAATTTGCAGGTGGTCTGAAATAAATACCACTGAAAGTCAATATGCACAGTAGATTGCTCGGTTTATTGAGATGTAATATTGTTAAATTTATTGTTGTGAATTCAATTGTAAAATAGATACCAAAAAACACCACATTAAGAAATGCATTACGTAATTAGATGGAATGCAAAAGAGAATCAAAATGTCAGGAGAGAAAGAAAAAAGGAGGACAAATTGCATCTAATAAAACAACAGAGATAGTTCATTGTGCGATACATAGAAGTATGAGAACCGTGGTTAAAATTCAACCACACTAGTCAATGTAGAAACCCACACTGTAGAAAATTGGCGTAAGATATTGGCAGACGCGGTTTAGCTCACCCCCTTTCAGTATATTGATGCAAAAATTTAATTCTGCTCATATAAAGTATGTCTTGTTTCTGATCCCTATAATATATACCTTATAACTTACCACGACAATTCTACTATCATGGGAAAGAAAACTTAGTTTGCAAAAGCTGCCTTTAATCCTACATAAGATTTTATGAATTGATCATGTCCTGAATTACTTTACCTTTGGACAGATGGGCTCTTTCTTGTCAGAAAAAACATCCAACTTCAGCATTGCAAAAAGAGAAACAGGGTACTAAAAAAAACCCTCCTGATCTACTATTTACTTTCGGCTGTTAATATCAGTAAAACTTCTATGTCTTCGGTGGTTATGCAAGACTAAAATGAAATAACAATACTATGAAATACTGGTTGATGAATACCATCCAAAATCATTAATCGATTTCAAATTGATATGTATCTATGTTTAAAAATACTTTTCTCTTAGTAGAAGAAAATAACTAAATCATACACACCATTTCCATAGAGATAAATTTACAAATTAATTCTTACTTCAAACTGATAACCCTAAGATAAATATTTTGACGTAACTGTAAAACTATATTTACAATGTATAATACCAAATAAAAAGCTTAAACCAATTTACACGGCTAATGTTTCTTGATTAGTCAAATCCAAAGGACGCGAAAAGTAAAATAAATAGGATCACAATAAGAAAAACATTATAAGAAAATTTAGAAATGACCAATCGAAATACAGAAACTACTTAAAATTTGTGTAAACTGTAGTACCTGAAAAATATTATCAAAACCTTGAGATTAAACTGAAATACTCTTTGATTTCTTTTTCTGAGGTGGAAAACTAGCAGACTTGTAATAGTGCTCCATCATATTTCTCTCCTCATTTTGACATGAAAACATCTTCATCTTACAATTAAGAAAAAACTCCCAGAGCCAAACGTGCATCAAATAAATTAAACAACCCACAATTCATATTAAAACTGACCTTACAGAAATATAAGCATAAGGAACTTTTTAAACATTCTAAACATACCTTTGTATCTATAATGCACGGAGTTCAATCTTATCTCAAAATCAAGGGGTCTTCTTTTTAACCTTTAGATACACTTGGTGGGTCAAATTGACCCGGTACCTGTTTCTTTTGTTTTTCTAAACGAGTCAATGATGTTTTTATAAAACCAGTCTTTGTGACATCTCATATTCATCTTTTGTCTACTATACCTGATATTTAGTTTTTTAGTATCACCAAATATGGGGTGGGGGAAAACTGATTTCTCTCTTTGCTCCGTAATTACATTTGGTGGGTCAAATTGACCCGTAATTTAGTTTGCTTTATTTTCAGTAATATATTTCACTTTCGAACACTTGTATTCTCTAAGGCAACATAAGGTCAAAAATGTGGAAATGAAGAGACGAAGAAGAAGAAGAAGAAAAAGAAAAAGAAGAAAATATTTTTCTGTGAATTTGATTTATTGAAAATTGTTGTCAGCTTGTGTATTAGTGCGTCTATTAAATATTTGTGAGGTGAAATTTAGACTGCGAAAATGAGAGGACTTTCAAATGAGGCTATAAGAGATGAACTTCTGTTAGATGCAAGTGAGGATGACGATAGTGACACGTAAGATACTGGACAGCTACAGGCAGAAAGAGTAACTGTTATTCCCGAGAGTAATGAAGAGGATTCCTATAATGAAAGTGAATCTACGGACGACAGTGAAAGTGAAACTACTAACGATGTGCCCATTCCCTCTTGTAGTCATGATATAAACGGTCGATATATTTCTAAAGACGGTACTATTTGGAACACGTATCCCCGTACTTCAAGTCAAACCCTTGTACATAATGTTGTAAGACATAATCCCGGACCTGTCAAAAACATTCATCTCACTTCACCTAAAGCTGCGTTTGATATGTTATTTTCACCAAACTTGTTGGAAAAAATTAGACTGTACAAATCTAGAAGGCAAACGCGTTGCTCGAGAAAAAAGAACTACGTGGAAAGAAGTTGATATGGTGGAACTTACTGTTTTTCTTGGATTACTTCTTCTTGCTGGCCTGGAAAGAAGTTGGGATGTACCGGTAAAAGAATTGTTTCTTGACATGTATGCAAATCCACTTTATCGATCTACCATGTCGGTAAACAGATTCTTGGATATAGTGCGAGTAATGAGATTTGATGACAAGCGTACACGGGATACTAGGCTAAAAACTGACCGCCTTGCTGCCATGAGTTTCGTGTGGGATATGTTCATGAAGAATTGCTCCGAAGCTATGATTCCAGACATTTATCTAACCATTGACGAACAGTTGCTGCCATACAGAGGTCGATGTAGTTTTATTCAGTATATGCCCCAAAAGCCAGGAAAATACGGAATCAAAATATTCTGGATGTGTTCTGCTAAATCTGGTTATGCATACATTGGAATGGTGTACACAGGTCGCAAACCTGGGCAACTAACCTATCACAATATGTTGTTCGAAAGCTATCTGAATCTTTGAAGAACTTTCCAGGGAGAAATAATACAACAGACAATTATTTCACAAGTTTATCTCTTGCTAAAGAGTTGTTACGTAATAAGATTACTTTAGTTGGAACAATTAGGAAACACAGGAGGGAAGTGCCTACAATTATGCTACCAGCTAAAAATCGACAAATTTATTCATCTGAATTTGTTTTCATTCCACAAGCGACAATGGTCAGTTTTGCAACGAAGAAAAATAAAGCTGTTACTTCATTATCTTCTATGCACGGAGATGCTTCAATAGATTCTGAAAGTGCCAAAAAAAAGAATAAGCCAGAAATAATAACATTTTATAACAAAACCAAGGGTGGTGTCGATACTATGGACAAATTGGTACGCACATACACAACAAAGAGGCAAACCAGGCGGTGGCCTATGACCTTGTTTTTCAACATGCTAGATGTCGGAGGAAATAACGCATATATAACGTACATAGCTTGCAATCCTGGCTACGAAGGAAATGCTACTGACCGCCGCAGAAAATTCCTGAAAGAGTTTGTGCATGACATGTTGGAACCTCAGATGGAAAGATGTGTGCTGATTCCTGACTTGAAGAGGAGTGTAGTGGATGCTTTGAGAAGATGTGGTATAACACGAGGACCACAAGAAGACCATGCCGGAATTTCAAGGAAAATGAAGCGATGCTCAGTTTGTCCTACGTCAGCGGATGAGAAAACGTCTACTGTCTGCTATAAATGTCAAAGATTCATCTGCACAGTTCATACTGTGTCTTTGTGTGAAGAATGTGCGTAGGGTGAGAATCTAGAGTACTTCTGTAGTGAAAGTACGTTATTACTTGTTGCTAATAATTTTCAATAGCATTAAAATTCACCTTTGTACAACATGTTACGATATGAATAATGAAATATTATTCTGAATTGCAATCAATAGTTTATTTTTACTACAATAGCATGCCTATGAACAAGTAGACATTTCCTTGTACACATAATCCCTTGTACAACCTTCAAGCACATTAGGCCGTGTGAGAAAATAGCGATGAAGCAAACACAAATCCTGAATAAAAATTCCCACTTCTTTGATTACAATAGTAAACCTGTGAACAGGTACACATATGCTCTTGTACAAATAAGTTCTTGTACACATAAGCCCTTGTACAAACTTCAAGCACATTACAACCGTGGGAGAATATAGCGATGAAGAAAACATCAATTCTGAAACAAAAATTCCAACTTCTTTGATTACAATAGTAAACCTGTGAGCAGGTACACATATGCCCTTGTACAAATAAGTTCTTGTACACATAAGCCCTTGTACAAACTTCAAGCACATTAGAACCATGTGAGAAACTAGGGATATAGCAAACATCATTTCCTAAGCAAAATCTCCAATTTCCTAAAGATTAAACATCAAAAAGAGCACCGGGTCATTTTGACCCACCAAGTGTAATTACGTAGGAAAAATGCCAAGTGAATCTAAGGGTTAATATAATAAAGTGGAACGTACCTATTTCAAGGGAAAATTTATTTTTCTCTCAAACCATTATTTTAATCAGTTCCCACTGATACATTTATGAGCATTCAAAGGACGAGATCCTCCGATTATCAAAAATGTCGTAGTCCATTGACAGCGCCTTTGTCTGTATTATCAGAAAACTTCTTTCCAATTTACAAATTGAATAAGATTATAACATTTCTAGAATGCATACATTTAGTTCTATAAATTATAGATTAGCTATATATTTGCCACTATATAGGAACGTTGGCCCACCTAGCAATTGGCGGGAAACCGGGTGGTCCAGTCTCCGCTGTTGTTCTCGAAATGAATTTTAAAGATATTATTGAACAATACTTCTTGCTTTCGAAGTTCAAATTTGACAAGAAGCCTCCCTGAGTTTGAGATAAAATTGAAACCTGTCTATTATACATATAAAGGTGGGTCTTATATGTATAATATATACATATGATTAAGCATTATATACTATATATAAACACACATTATTCTCATCTAGTGTAGTATACACTGTTATGTATACATTATACATATATACATTAGAAGGATTAAATAGTTCATTGTAATATTAAATGTAATTACTCGTTCCTAGGTTTTCATTTAGGACCAAGATAACAAAAGGGAAAGAAGAATGTCCTTAATGAAATGTATTTACAAAAGTTTATGCAGAAATCTCTGGAAATAATGAAATGTGTTGAATATATATCAATAACACTGGTCCACATCAATTTTGCTGACTGGAGGCTATCAGCTGTTCTTTAATAATTCCAGTGTGCTAAATCCAAAAATGAAATCCGTTTTTCTCTGTCACGAAGGTATTTTCACAAAATGAAATTTTATGTAATATTTCATGTATGCTTTAGAACCATTAATCGTAACGTAGTTCTACAAGACATCACAAGATGGCAGCACATTCACTATTACGTTTAATTTTATTTTTGCGAGTTAATATCATGTTGAATTAAAATTGAAGAGGATGTTACGTATGTAAAGGGTTGAAATAAAGGAGCACTCGCAGGGTGCTGCTGAATTTTTATGCAGGGTGACGAATTACGCGGCACTCTTTGCTTATGGAAAACATGGCGAGTTAATAGATTGCGAAAGGTGTGCTAGAATTTTGTAGAAATTTTGCAAACATTTACTGATCTGGTTATTTCTAGTATTGGTGCGCTGTATTGGTGTAGTGATATCTACAGGATTACAGCTATTGTAGTGTAGACTACACACATTCTGATCAAGTTGGCAGCTGTACCGAGTTTAAATAACATTACATCTATTCGTAGAAAGTGTAAGAACGATCCGGATATATTTTGCTATATTTGTGGTTCTTTCACAACCCCGAAACAACGAACAAATATTTCGGAGTTTATACGAAAAGTGTATCATGCATATTTCGGAATTCAATTGGGCGACCAAGATAAACCATGGTCACCACATAAAGTATAGACTTGTGTAGAAGAAAATCTCAGACAATGGAGCAAGGGTCGAAGAACAAGCCTTAGTTTTGGAATCCCAATGGTGCGGCGAGATCAGCAAAATCATGTAAATGACTGCTATTTCTGTATAGTAAATGTATCTGGTATGAGCAGGAAATCTAAACATACTATTGAGTATCCTGATCTTTACTCTGCTAGAAGACCTGTTCCTCACAGTAATGAAATTCCCATCCCTACATGCAGCACGTTTGCTTGTTCCAATGATGATGACGATTGCCCTGTCAACACAATACAGAACGTAATGACGAGGATTTTGTGGTGTCTAATGAATGCAATTCATGCAAACCCTTCACTCAATCAGAATTAAATGATTTAATTCGCAACCTTGCTCTACCAAAAGCACCAGCAAAATTGCTGTGTTCAAGACTGAAAGAAAGGAATATGTTGCACCAGGAAAACTATCGTATATCGGGACAAAGAGAAGCATATATTACAATATTTTCAAAAATATGAAGAACTTGTGTATTGTTCAGATATAAAAAGACTAATTGAAGCTATGGAATGTGATTATGATGCGAATGAATGGAGGCTATTTATTAACTCTTCGAAGAGGAGTTTAAAGTGTGTATTGCTGCATAATAGCAATAAGTTGGCATCCATTCCTGTTGGCCATCTTTGCTTTATTTGTTTATGGGACAGCCGTGCAAGGAATGAACACTGGGTACGAAGATTGTGGCCTGCCAGAGTAGATTTTGAAGTGGGAGTGAAAATCATCCAGAATGAACCCCTTGTTGACCCTAAGAAAGTGTTACTCCCTCCACTACACATAAAGCTGGGATTAATAAAACAGTATGTAAAAGCTTTGAATCAGGATGGTGCTTGCTTCAAATACATTTGCTCGAAATTTCCTGCATTGACACAGGAGAAAGTGAAAGCTGGTATTTTTGACGGCCCCCAGATAAGGTTGCTAATGAAAGATAAAGAGTTCTTGCAAACCATGAACCCCACAGAAAGAGATGCATGGGATGCTTTTTGTGCTGTTGTTACAAACTTTCTTGGAAATTTTAAAGCGGACGACTACGAGGAACTTGTTGACAATTTGTTGGCCACATTTCAGAAGTTAGGAGTACATATGAGTATGACGCTTCACTTCCTACACAGCCATCTAGACTATTTTCCTTCCAATCTTGGTGCCCTTAGTGAAGAACAGGGTGAACGATTTCACCAGGATATCAAAACCATGAAGAACTGGTACCAGGGAAGGTGGAACGAAAACATGATGGCAGACTATCGCTGGTGCTTGCAGCGTGACGTTCCGGACGCCACTTACTCCAGAAAATAAAAGAAACGAAGATTTATGCCTAAATAGGTAAGCAGGCTGTGTTATTTGGTTGTGTGCATTTATCAGCTTGAGGTCGTAAATGAAATAAAAAAATTGGATTTGCTTAACTCTCTATCAAGTCTAAGTTCATTATGACAAATAGGTTCGTAAAACTACTCCATACGTAATATTCTGGAACCATAAACATCAAATCGTATATATATATATATATATATATATATATATATATATATATATATATATAGTATGATATGTGTAGGTGGGTATCAGTAACTTTATCGTAACTTGTTCCGTATTTATATTTGATATTAAAGCAATAGTACAATATTTAATGTAAGTTTCTTACTAAGATATATGGAACAAATAAGAAATTCTGTCAGTGTAAGTATGATCAGATTGTGTAAAATTCTGACGTGATAGGCAAAAACTAACTACACCACTGGTATCAGCAACCTCGATTTTTAAAAAAAACAAGTTAAATACCTCAGTCAGCAGAAAAAAATTTTCATATGTAGACCAGTGTAATCAATTCCTTAGCCGTTGCTCAAATTGTTTCTCGGTCCAATCGATTTGACCTCAAAGGAACAGAAAGATTAAGGTTAATATACAAAGAATCATGGTCTGCAAAATATCCAGCGTGCACCATAGGAAGAACGGGCTACCTCACATACACTATTCTAAAGCATTGCAAATAATACACCTAAAATTTAGACAGCCCAATCTCCCATTTCATCAAAATTCGAACCAAAAGGATTCAGCACCCACTAACGTGGTGTTGTTTTTGCTACTTCTTTCGCAAATTTGTAACATTGTGTAAACGTACCGGTATGAATTTAACCCAATTCATTTCTTTAGATGTTCTTTCGTTCATATTCTTTCTATCAGAGATGTCCGTACAGTAAAATCGACAGCATCAACAGTTTAAATATATAATTTTTGATTCTAGTAATTGAAAAAAATACATCTTCACTGGCTTTTCATTGCTGTTAAATTGAGCGATCATTTATTTTTTTTTAGATTATTTTTATAACTTGTCAGCTTTCCAATGTATAACCCAGAAATCCCGAAGTTTTACACTTAAATATGTATTGCTTATTTGTAAGAGAAGACAAACTTTATTGAATTGCATACCTTGGTTTGGTAGGAATTTTATTATTTCAAGAGTAGAAATGAGTGTACATTTTATACATGCGAAGAATTTCCATTCAATATTGGTCATACATACTTCCCTTTATATGCATGATGATTAAAAATAATTATTTGGATTATAAATTGATTTCAAAAACTATTAATACAGAGACTTTGTGCCTAATTATCAATATAAAATATTTGAAAGTTTAATTTCATATTGGCTTCTATGTAAGAAAAATTAAAGTTTGCAAAATCACACTTATGCGAGAGAATAATTATGTGTTTGAAAATACGGGAAAGGTTTTTCAGCTTTATACCGTATACCGTGGACACTTTCCAATTGCACCACCAAGTTAAAAAATCGGTTTCAGAGATATTGGCACTTTAAGCACTCCGGATGATTATATAAATGTAAAATCAAGGACTCCTTAGCATCTGTGAAGATAATAGCTCCCTCAATGTTGCAGTTAGTCATTTTCAAGTTTGGAGGTATTTTGAAGTCACCACGTTGTGCATCAACTACCGACAGCTTTAAGAGAGCTCCAGGATTACATTACAGCTGCTTCTAAGACTATCCACAGGACTGCATGCGCGGTGGGGTCTAGGGGGCCCCCTAAAGGTTTACTGGTCCACTAAAATTTTTAAGGTAGGCTTGTAAATGAATAATAATAATGTAATGAATTATGAAATCGTTCGATCGGATCCTTAATTTCTACCGGGACCCCCTACATTTTTGAGTTGGCTACCGGCCTGCCACAAAGATGTGTGTTGTGTGGGTAAAGCAAGCCATATCGAACATTTAGACAATATGTCTGAAACTTTTAAAGTTTATGTATTATCACGTTTTATCAATCGTTGTATGTGTTATAAACTTTTTAATACTGACTTTTATGAACCCGATGAACCATTTACAATGACCTTGTAAATCAGCCAATTAATTTTCTTTCGGAAATATCGTAAAAGAATTGAGTGTAATGCTACATTTGTTAATTTAAATGCGAACATGGAATCTTGAGTTTCATAGTTACACTTTATTATATTTATAATAAAGAACTCCATACCAAAAACGATTACTAACTATTTTGTAATAGTGGTCTCTGTTTCAGTCCTAGGAAATGCTGGTTTCTGATAAGAAAGATCATGCCCATGGATTTTCTATTGGTTCTTCTGTTTCCTCCCATTTATTCATTAAAAATATTTAATAATCACTCAGTTTAATTAATCATCTGTTTTTTGTTAGACAATAGATAGTAGCGTGCAAGATGTTGCGTCCTCATTTGAATACTAAACAAAACGAGTAGCTGATCTATTCTTGCTGTTGTAAATATGGCTCCATTTATACAAAAAATGATGTACAATGGGGCGAAAGTTGATCCTTGTTGTATTCCTGGCCTAGATTTAAGATTTAGTATCGGTCGATTATGAATTCTTTGTTCAGCTTCTCTAGGAAGTGGTACCATTGGATAACTGTTCTTGCTAAGTTGAAATTACTGTAAGTTGTTAAAACAATGAATGCACTGCATGTTACCAAACACGGAGATGAAATCGAGAAAAATGGCTTCTTTGTCAGTTGTTCCCTTGTTTACTTTTGATACGCTTGATGAGTTGTTCAGTCAACCAGTTTCATTTAGTGCTATTTTGTTTATTTCGTTAACGCATGAACTACCAAAAGAGATTATGAGCCCACTGGTAGTTCCAGAGTAGGCCAGTAAGGGCTCGTTACAAAGCCACAAATATTTGCACTTATTAGGTTTGTTCCAAGTTACACACCATTCCAACTCACCCATGCACAGACTAGAGGAAGTAATATTTGGCGTGCCTGCTTTGAAGAGTCAAGAGTAAGTCTTCCACGAACTATCCTTGTTAAATACTGCAGCATATCTGCATGAGGAGCTACAACCAAATCTTTCCTTACGCGTATTCTATAATATCAGTTATCCATGATTCTTACCCATCTAAAATTTATTAACTGCAAAATTGAGGGGTATATAGTATCTAAACAAGGAAGCACGTATATCATAGTCTACAAACTTAATTTTTTAGACTTAAAAACATATTATATATAAGAAGACATGAACTTTCAAGCCCCTAAAACACTTGCTGTTCTGAAGTCGCTACCATTGTTATGAATGCTTGCCCTCAATATTTACTTTTGTCTGTCTCAATGGCGTATGCAGAGCTTCATCAAGTAAGATATAAATTTTATATATATTCATGGTTTTAGTATACTTTGCCATATCTCTATATTTTATGTTAGTTTCTCAGAATATATTGTACAAGGGAGCAGTCATAAGTCCTCAAAAGTCCTTTTCGAAGACCACTGATATGTTAAGTTTGAAAATCACACTTAGTACTTTCAGTATCATTCTTCGATACATTTTCATTCTTCGGTAGAAGTTTTACGGTACATTTTCATTCTTCCTTTTCCAAGTCATAAAAAATTAAATTGCTCATATTTACAACGGAAGTGAAAATATATTTGATGTTTTAGATGTTATATAATATTATTCTGTATTAAAATTATTTGGTGGGTCTAATATTGCCTGAGTTTGATACTCATTAATAATTTATATATAGTATGAAACCTGCCTTCACGTTCACGTAAGTACGATCTCATATGGTTAAATTTCGTTTCACATGCTTTTCGTACTGAAACTGAGCTAAACTTAGAAGTAATAAAACAAATGAATATAATTCAATATATTATCCCTATAATTTTTAAAATTAATTTAGCAGTTTTACCGCGTGCTAATAAACTGTTTATTATTAACTGAAGGCAATATAAATATCTCAACGAATAATGGTGATCTTTTAATAAAGTAAATCTAATATACAATCATCGAGAATTTTGCAACTTATTTGAACAAAAATATATCTCAGGAAATTTTGTTTCTAGAGAGATCGGGTCTCGACTATAATAAATTTTAGCAAAGTAAACTGAACTCAAACCCTAAGGTACTAGCCAAATTATGCAAATAACTAATTTATTAGATAAACATGATCACTAGACAATATTTGAAAATTATAATAGAAATAGCGGAGAAGAGAGTAGAGGAATAAACTTAAAATTAGGAACCCCATGAATCTATAAACACTATATTTAATAAGCTATACAAACTCAAATGCACCCTTAAGCATGTACAAATTAATGTTGCATTATCAATTCGTTCATACATTATTAATACTTAAGTGTGTACTTGACTGAATATTAACCAAAAGACATATACGTATATCAAGTTACGTATATAATAGGAAAAGAAAAAACAACTTTGAATAGCGTAGAAATGTTTTATGGAAAAAGTTCTGTCGAAATGAGTGTACCCTCAAAATAATTAATTTTGGACAACTCCTGTCTTAGTTCCTTTATTGTAGTGGGTTTGTGCAATTCTCCACGAAAGTAAATCTCCGCGTATTTTAATTTAGCTACTAAATGGAAAGAGAAAATAAGCTTCTTGTTGTGACAGAACAACTATTGATGCAAGATTTGACTATTACAAAACTTTTTCTGCTAACATCCGACCCAAGTTAATTGGTTGAGTGCTTAAAGTTTAATTTGGACTCCAGTACTAAAAATATTTAGCTTCGTCACGGAAATGCTAATGAAGGACACAAATTATAGTAAGTTCTAAAAATTCTCTAAGATCTGGGTAGTTTGGGTATTCTACAAAAGTGTGCCGAATACTCAATGAAAATATACAATCTTGGCAATATAGAACGTAAAAGCTACGCACCAATTATAATTCTGTGAAATGTAACTGTCCAACACATAAGCACGTCAATACATCATCATTTGAACAAGTGGTGCGCTACGAGGTTTGCCAACATCCAAAAAGTGATTTAACAAAGATGAAATTATTTTCGTTGATCTGGTTCCATTCGGTTGGTCAGTAAGAGAGTATCCCTTGGAAGTAAAATCACAGGACGGAAAATAGTCCTCTTGTGCAACACCTGCTAATGCTGCGTTCTTGACGATTGTGCAAACACATTTATTTTCCCGAATGCCACATGTCCCGGCATAAGGATCCTATCCCAGAACTCCATGTAGTACGCAGTTAGTCCTTTTCCGTCAAATACCAATACTTACCAACTGATATTGCACCCCTATTTTCTAAAGGTAAGCCACCCACCCTGAGTGTCTTTTAAAATAATATAAATTTGTAAATATAGATATATGATATAGATAAATTGTAAGAAAAACCCTTTTTAAGTGTTAAGACAAATAAAATCTTCAGAAATATTTAATTTCGATTTTGTGATCGGAATTAGCTAATTCAGATGTTCACGCGTTTCTAACTTACCTTTGAATTAATGGAGGAAAAAATAAAAATATATGAACAAACAGTTTCAGTATTGGTTTAATATTGGGTGGCTTTTACCAAGTAAAAAAAATCATGAACTCTGACTACTACCTATTACACGCCAAAGAATATCTTTGAAGGTTGAAGGTTTTGCGGAAGAATGTAATTCATTTCATATAATTTCATATCATTAAACAAACAGTAATCTTAGGAAGTTAATTTTACCTCCCAAAATAGTTGAACTCTGCTCTTGACTTAAGGAATATCTCAGAATCTGTGTCAAAAGTATTTTTTTCAATAGTGTCTCCAATGTAAGGAAGAATACAAAACATCTAATTCTAGCACGATCAATACGTTTTAAAAAGAATAAAATTGTGATACTTGTAACAGAAACAGTATTAATGTTATTTAGTAAATTAGATACATTCCAAATTTTATATTGAAAGAGATCTAAAACGTTGGCTGCATTACAGAGATGTGTGGGAGACCAAACCTCGTCATCTGAAACTGAATAAACACAAAAAAATCTTGCTATATTCTATCACTTGACTATATAGAAATCAATATTTAACCCAAGAGTTCCACTATTTTGTCTTGCTGCGGGATATCAAACCGGCACCGTTTTAATTTTTGTTTTAACTGAGCGTTCATGTTTATAGTATTTTAGGATTTCTTAAGAATAATAGAAAAGAGTAAATATCGAGTAAGTGTACCAAAACCTTTCAAACCATGAAAATTAAACAGAAAGTGACTTTTTGTCACTGCATAAAAGAAATTCCCAAGAATGTGAGTATTTTATCACAAGCGAAATGACCACTATCATGCACGTAAACATGAATGTATTTTCAGGGAAGTTAAAATTTTTCCAAGAGTTCAATTTTAATATGAGAGTAAATTATAATATATTAGGTTAAATAATGTCTAAAATTAAACTACATTTATCGAAAAGTTGGAATTATGTGCGGTACAGGGCCATAGGACCCAACTCCTGCGTGAATCCTTGTCTACTCAGATTGAAACCCACGACAACAACGAACTCATTATGCACGAAATAGGTAAATTGCTCTGAAAGAGAGCAACAGTGTCTAATAAGAAATATTTCGATCACAGGATTCATGAAACCAGCCCACAGATGTTATATATTGTAACTAATCCAGGTTTGTTTTCAACATTGTTGTAGTCTATTTGTATTTCTTTCACAAAAGAGATCAGTTGCAGTTATTTGAACTAATGCCACTATTATATTGCAGCTTTTTCTTGCAGGGGATGCTTCTCTCCTTTTTTCCAAATCGTATCCTTGGTATTGAGACAATTTTGTAAATAGCGTTCTACTAACTAACACTTCTTGTAAGTTTTCGTTAATCTTCGTGCCAGACTGAATTAATGTAATTCATGGAAAATAAATTAATTCATTGAAGTTTGAGTGCTCTGAGGATATAAATGCTTAAGATTTTTGAAAACACTATTGAAACGTTCACAGTTTGGTGTTTATTTCTTCTAGTTTTTGCTAGTTCATTTGCCTCCAATGCAAATCCTGGATCCTCATGTGGAGAAATTTCTGAAGGAGTAGTGCTTGAGGCAAATGTTATGTTCAGATACACTGTAGGTTTGAATGGATATATTCATGCTTTCTTGGAATCAGAAATTCAGTTCTAAGGTTTTGAGGTCTGCAGACAAGATTCCCTGAATAACTGACACTCTTGTTGCTGTACAAGGATAATAACATTGTAGGTGCCGACTATTTTCGTCCAGCAAGCTTCAAGGGTAGAAAAAATCCTTAGCTCATTGGCTGTATTTCATCGAGAAGATGTGCTGATAAAGGTAATAAATGTACTGTCACGCAGCAGCACTAAGTTCATATCCTTTTTTCAGAGCCTTAAATGAAGTTAACAATCGATGTTCCATGCACAGATATGCATTCATCTAACTATAGTGTATCATTGAACTGTAAAAAGATATAAACGTGTCGTGAAAACTTATGTAGCGTATAACGAGCCATATTATGCCTTCTATGTAATATCTCCTACATATTAAAACTATAATTCGCTAGAGGCGTTATTTAATCCATACACTCTATATCCAATTACGCCGAACCTGCGTTGCCTGAACCAAGTGTAACAATTGTGAACACAGTAAATACATTTCTCATGGTCCATCAAATCCCACGAGGAAAAATAACTTACAACATGACTATCTATAGTATATCATACCAACGTCTAATAGAAAACACTAGAAGATACTGAACAGGCCGCGCTAAATTTAGGTACTAAACATGTTGGATAAAATACATTTGAATTCCGGATATTTGAAAACACCAGATATAGAATTAGGCTGAAGAGAATTATATCAGAACGAGTGCGGGATGTAAAAGATGCGTTGCGATTGTGCTCCACCTTTGTCAAAAATTTCTCGACGGAGTAAACTGGACCAAACTTTGGAAAATCTTTAAAGAAATTGGAATCACATGCAGAGTTCGACTACTTTTTCGCAACGTGCACATATTAAAAGGAGTGAACTTGCGTTGGAATGAAGAAGAAGCCAATTATGTTAAGATAAGAAAAGGAAGTCAAACAAGTATATAGTATGTCGTCTCAACTACTCAACTATTACAGTAACTGAATAATGAATTCAGAGTAATAAGGAATTAGTGATGTGAATGTTATAGGCTAGAGCAGTAACAAGATTAGTTATGGTAGTTTGCAAACTATGGAGGTTAATATCGAAAATTCGAAAGTCATGAAACGCGTTGTGACGGACTGGAGTAGAAGAAATTGAAGTTGAAGAGGCCCATAAATTAAAGTATCTGTATATATAGAGAAACGAACAAAAATGTTGTGAAACATATAGGAGAAAAGATAACGCTGTTAGCTAGCATCCTTCAAAGAAAGGTCAATTGGGTTGGACAAATCTTGCTAAGAAATAGTCTTCTTCATATCACCATAGAAAAAAAGATGGAAGTAGAGCGTGGAGTAGGAAGAATAATAACAAAACTGATCGACGATCTGAACATAGAATAAAATATTTTGAATTAAAAAAGGAAGCTGAAGATCGAGAAACGTGAAGGAAACTTTTCCATAAAGTTTAAATATAAAATTAAAAAAAAAAAACTCATTAATCCCAGAATCTGCACAGAGGTAGAATGCGGAATAATATAAAGGAGAGACTATTTAATTCTTGTGTTAGATGAAAGAGAAATCAATTTAGATTGTTTAAAAAGTTAAGTATAATAATCTCCTCATAAAATTCCACATTGCCCTCTGTATGAAAATTGGAAAATTTCAGATGTAACCCTCTATCACACAGGTTTACCTTAAACTTCCTTAAATCGCATCCTACCTGAAAATCGAAAAGTACCTGTTCGTTTTGTGTATAGAGGTCATTAAAATTTCAGTTAATATATTCCATTTCCTCAGAAAGGAATGTTTCATCATCTGATTAACGGGAGTACCTAATGATTAGCTTATTGATTTTAGTAACTTTTATGAGGACTGGACAATGTTTGGAAACCCAAAATTATAGAAATAATTCGAAGTGATGAATTTACAACCCCTGATGAATTTACACTCCCTCTCAAATTAAACATTTCTTCCTTATATAGCGTTAAATTCATACGTTCATTGGACAAGATGCGAAGTACTTGCAATGCATTACTCTCAGTTTCAGATTAAATATTATAAAATAATTTTAGACTAAAAATTAAATTTTCAAATCGTCAAGTGTGTTGGATGTGTTGCAATGAACAGTGTCTAAGGTAATGAACAGGTCTACACAAATCACGGTAAATTCACATCTTCGAAAAGGATCTGTGGACGGTTGAAAACTGTCTGTGACAGGTCCTGTCGAGAATTGAAGCAGATTGTTACTTAGAACCTTGATTCGCCTAACGAACATGGCTGCCGTTCTGTCGTGTTTTGTATATGACATCATGGTTTTCGTTACCGGTAGATCATTTGCTGAAGCTTACCAGGTCCGTCAATTCCTATAATTATGCTATCGTTTTAGCGGATACGTGCTTTGAATGGTTTATACTGTATGTCGTTTCCAGACATGACGTCATACTCCAGGATTATAAAACTGCCATCCACACCGTTGCAGCTGTTACGCTGTGATTTTGGGAAACACAGAGATCAACTGAACACCTCCCTTCAAATGACTAATTTCCGACCCTGTAGTTAATTCAATATATCTGGTCCAGTTTGGAAAACACATCTTTCTGTACCTATAAATCTCCTTTCTTTTCTAGGAAACCGAATGATGCACTGCACGCGGAGTGGTGTAATATTATACTTGTTACAAAAGACTACCTCCATGACTACACTCTATGTCCCATCAGCGCTGGTCAGAGGGTCGACTGTTGTCACATGCCATGTTAATCTGAAAAGTTGTACTTTTTAGACGCTTCCGTTAGACTGATAAGACTCTTTACAACTATCTAGTAGATGTAACGATAAAGACTACATTTCCTTATGTTATTAAATGGAATATTGTTTTCGATTATAATTTTTCAATGACATTACAAAATAATAATAATAAAAGAAGTAGCATGCAGTCATTTTCCTTACTGATATCTGATATCATTGGAAATTGAGTTAAGATAAGGTTTGAAACAGAACACAAATTTTGTCTATACAATCATTTTCCACATTTAACCCGAGAAGTATTTCTAAATTTTATTTAGTTTTAAAATAATAAAAATATAATTTTAAAAAACAACACGATCATTATTGCAATTTATCATTCTGGAATACTAGTAGTTTTCAGTTTACCAAGTAATAAAATATATTTTATTAATTACAATGATTTTCTTATATTTCATGTTTTATAGATAGCGTTTATACGAACAGATAGTAATATCTTAAACAGTATGGGATTGTTTATTATTTAAGAAACGAATGTTTACATCAAATTTACCATTATATATTTTTTCAATTCTGTATCAATATCTTTATCGAAATTAACAATAAACTTTGATTATAAAACTAGTAAAACTCTTTCCTTATGTATAACATCTGTACATAGTAATACTTCCCGGTACTATATTTCAGTTGAACAATTTTTATGTAATAAGTTGGCTTTTACTGTGGTTTACTGCAAACGTATACATTAGAACTGTTTTGGGTACTGGAAAATAATAACAATTTTAATTAGTCTTTCACTAGTCACATAAGCTGGTAGGATAAGTGTTTCTTCCAGACATGTTTTTGGGAGAAGCTCTGCCCACCGGAGGTCTGAGAGTGGTTCCCGGAGGAGACCAAAATAATATGTTTATGATATAATAATTAATAATAAATATAATAGTACAGTGTGTAAAGAACAGAGGCTATTCCGAATAATAAGTATGCCCCCGTATTTTTTCTAAGAAAAAATACTAGGTATGAACTATTATTTTCAGAAGTAATGAGTTTAGCTGAAACACACCTTAAATAATTTTACCTTCAGAAATTTCCTGATAACATAAAACATTTTTTCATTGACTGCATGCTTCGTAGCGGTATCTCAACAGTTTTTGCTTCTACAGCTAACAAAGGGAACTCATTCCTGGTGGTAAAAGCAAATGCAGTGAACCGACGCCAACTTATCATCTTTCTTCACTGAAATTCTCTCTAATAGAACGGCATACAATTGATTACAATTCATAAACATTCGCAAACATAAGCTAAGTGAAAACTCCCATACATGTTTCTAAGTTTTAAAAATACATAAGGAAGAATGCCATGCAGTAGGTTAAAAAAAACAAATTAAAACATACACGAACATAATTAACACAAAATGTTCAAAAGTGCTGGCGAAAGATTGAACTCTACAAATCTTACCTAAAATGCTATTTTGAATCTTTATGAACTCGGTATATCTAAAAAGCCACATACAAGTACCTTGTGTCACATGCTGGAACTAAGGTAAACCTAGAAAGCATGCGAGTTCAATTCTGTAGCCGGGAGTAGTAGTTACATAACTATCACTTGCAATAAAGGAATTATTTGAGAAATGAAACTACTATTTTAGATCCCTAACTCATATCAGAAAGTTTCTCGCCGTCTCTTTACATTACTACTGTATAGGAAATAAAGTTGAAACCGGAAAATGTATTCGCTTCTACTATACTACATTAAATATGGGAAAAAATATTGACCGTAAGGTGAAGATCTCAAGCGCTATTTAACGGATCACCACCAGTTTTGTTCAGAATGTTAGTGGATCAAAAGTGTGGAATGTATTTAGTTGATGGAGGTTATCCATGTACCGGAGGTCGTAGAAGTCAATCATTTCTAGTTTTAAGGTTTATCACCATAGAGCCAAAACGGTAATAGATAGCGAGAAGGAGTTTATAGAAATCGATTAATCGCCTCAAGAATACATTTTGAGTCCATTCTTATGTCTCCAATAAAATGCAAAGTGAAATAAATCCACTACAACTTTCGGTTTTACTATTCATCTATGTACAGAACAAACAACATTTTCTCTTTTAGAAAATCAATTTAACGTTCTAAGAATGGATACTGTACCATCTTCTCCCTTAACAATGTTCCCAAACTGGAATGCAGTTATCAACGAGCTCCGGTTTAAACATTGATCATTATATCGCTAAAGAGTGAACAGAGTTTTCAAATAGCGAGATACGGTTGTGTGAAATCAATTAACTACAATGCGTCTGTACTCTAAACTGTCAGTTATAACTGGTGCTCATAGAAATCTCCCACTTCCAGTTTTGAATATTAACGAGAAAATACCTTCAGTTAAGTAAAAGCTTGTACTGCATAACTAGCAGTTGGTATCACATATCGCTCTAATTCTTTCATGAGTCAATACAGGGATCCTCCGTCTTCGACGCGTTGTTACGAATGATTCAGTTGGTTTTCAATTTTTGCCAGAGAAACACGTAAATCGCCATGAGTGCCGCGTACGCGTCGCGCTACGAGGCTGTGTTCCTCTGTAATCACCCAAAAGTTCCAAAATTGTCTTATGCAGCTACTGCTAAGTACATGAGGAAGTCGACATCATTTCTACGTAAGTGAGCGATATAGAAAAACACAAAGTGTTGATGACTTGCCGGAACGTGGCTCGACAGGCGGAGTAACAACTAAAATCGAAAAGAAGATCCTGAACTTGTTTTCTCGGAACCCAATCTTAACGTCAAGGAGCAACAAAATTGAAACAAAAGGTGTTGCAATATCTCGCGTACCTATACGAATCTATCTGCAAGCGCATGACATCAAATGGCGCTGTCAACAAAAAAGAACTGTTAGGCGAAAAGCACATGATGAAGCGACTGGCTTGGGCAAAGGACAATATCGGCCGAGATTGGAGCAATGTAATTTTTACTGATGAAGCTTTGATTTCTGGTCACCTAATTGTCCCAGGAGCGTGGACATCTTCCACCAACAGGATAGTGCAGCGGACAGTTAAAGCACCCCATAAAAGTTCTTCGTTGCGGCTGCTTCTCATAATGGGTTTGGGAAAGTTTTATGTGTTTCCTACAACCTAAATAGTCCGAAAATGTTTGAAATTTATAACAAAGCTTTGTTACCCACTGCTGAACGTTGGTTCATTCAAAAATAACGAAGATTGGATCATGCAGGAGGACAACGATCTGAGACATCGCAGCAAGCTTTGTTCTGAGTGGAAGAAGCAGTCTGGCATCGAGATATTTCTTTGGCCCTCGCAGTCACTGGACGCAAATTGTATCGAAAATATGTGGGCATAGATCAAGCACAAGCTTCATGGAATTAAAGTAATTACTTTGAAGTAACTAATACAAAAATTTCGTCGCATTTGGAAGTTCTCGTCAAATGAATACGCCGTGAGCTTGGTCGAAAGTATGCCTCGCAGATGTCAGGCAATCATCGACGCTGATGGAGATTGGACAACCTTTTGACAGAATTGTATCTTTGTTCTTATCTTGTAGAATGTACTCGTGTATTTGAAAACGAATTTGAACAAATATTTCTGTGCACAAACCCGAACACGCTCTTGCTTAACTGACTGTATGACGGTATATAGGTTAAACTCGTTGAGGTGGTAAATACCCATCATTGTTACTTATTTTTCCAAATAGCGATCTTATAAGTTTTCAAGATGGTGTTCTTTGGTTAGAAATTTCCTATCTTCAGTTTTCAACACTGAGTTACAACATTTCTTCAGTAGTAAATTGAATCACTTTTAAACTTAACTTTGTAGAAAACATATAATGAATATTTTCGGCATTCAAAATTCGATTTCATCAGTGTTCAATCTCAAAACAAACGAAGAAAATTATACAGTGATAAAACATACGTAAATGAAATTTTATATATATTACAGGTTGAGTTCTAACTGAGTCAGGGCCTGAGAATATTTCGTTTAGTATTGAATACTACATTTAAATAAAACGTTTACTTTCCCTGTATCAAAAGTATTAAGTCTCAGCAAAATCCATTGTATTAAGATAAGCAATTTGCACTTTGTGCTTACGGAAATATTATCTTCTATCTTCTTATACATGTGCTGACTATGAAGAAATTTAAGATGTATAGGAGAGCCAGAAAAACTAATAACTTTATTGTTTAAAAATAAGAAAAGTGGTGTATTTATATGATGTGAGTAAATTCACTTCAAAAAACATGATAACTTTATCGACAAAAGCTCTGGTTCATCAAGATTTTTGTAACAGAATTTACTAATGTCATATTACAGTATTATTGTATGTTTATGAAACAGAAAGTAATACGTAAGAGTGATTTCGAGAAAACTAGATTATTTTACTTCGATTCTTGTCAATAGGTAAGCTTTCATTAGTACAACCAATGAGATGGACTAAGAAAGAACGAAAACATCCATTTGCAAATGATTGTAGATCAAGTGTAGATAAACAAAACGTAGAACTTTTATGCAATAGAAATAAAAGATTTACAAGAAAAGTTAGAGTTGAAGCTTACGAAAAAAGCAGAAGTTTTACAAAATTCGATATGAAAATTTGAGGTTCTTCCTTCTCCCCGTCCGCATCAAAACTGGCGAAGCACGAAGTGGAAATTAAAATGGTGTTTAGAACTTTGCAAATGATGTAAAAATTGCATTAGTGTAGGATGGAAAGCTTCATATGAAACTCTTCAAAATAAATTCGCCAAAGATACGGGTGACAAATAATGAAAGTACAATTGCATTTAAGCAGATGTTGCCTATCAAGTCGTACTAGACGAATAGTTAAGCATTGTACCCAGATTGAACTAATTGCTGATGAAGGATTTTTTTTTAAAAAGAATGAAAATTGGAAGCCTTTCAGCTTTGCCTTTCCGCCTGCTTTATATATAATGATGCGCACTGAACGCGCGTGAATATTCTTTGTATGTTAACAATATATAACAGCTGTATGATTCTGGGATATAAAGTGGAATTAGGGCACCCTAAAATGTTTAGACACAATTAAGTACGCTCGGGAAATTCCGAAAATGCATTTATTCTGAAACGGTCTAGATTGGACCCTACAACAGTTGTATTCTCACGAATAGCGAAGCAGTTTAGGAAAAACAAACTTGTTTCATATTATATATGGCTCAGGAACATCTTATGAAGTTAAGGGTGGTTCAGAAGAATACTCAAAATTTTAGTTTCTTCATGTCCTTCGCTGATCATACCAGATTTGAAAATATTCAGGAACTGTAGAATAGCATTTAGGATATTCACAACAATATATAATAACCTGTTATCGCAGTATACATATGATGATATCCTGGTACAGATAACGCCTATTTGTGACTTAAGGTCCGCAGTCCGTATATTTCTTTAATGTAAGTTACTGTTTTATCAAAATACATTTCAACACTTCACTTAGCTATTACATTTTTATTGTAATACGTAATAAATTAGACATTGACACACTTTTAAATATTGTACATATAGTTGTCACGAGATGGATCCTTCTTTTATATATTATTTATTTTCGTTGCTAGGCCGACTTACAAAACATGTCATATCACTATCACAACAGAACATAATAACAGGAAAGAAATTATATGTATTTACCTTTATATTTTCTTCTTCTTCCTTTTGAACAGCTTGTGCATATTGTGAAAACAAATTTTGCTCGTAAATACAAGTTATTATATTAAAATTACAGGATACTGTTACATAATGTCGCATGAAAAATGGGACTTTTTGTTTTAAAATAAGAAATCCTTGACCGTGGGATATCACCTGTTGGTTACTTGATTTTTCGAATGACCCACGTATATGCAATAGTTACAATTAATACAATCGTATACATCATATTTTACTTAAATATCAATATTATTTTCATATTTATCTTAATTATTGTAATTAATTTCATTTTGTACAATTTAACATTGACAATGGAAGGTAAATTCAAATAACGTTATAAAAGTTGTGTGAGTTAAAGTCCTTTCGAGTCCATGGATACGTGTTACAAGTTGAAAGTTAGAAAAATCTATGTCATTTTCTTGGGCAAAACTGCTGAGAAGATTACAAAAAGATCTTTATTATGATGTTTGTATGATAGTTTTCTTAAACGAGAAAGGATCAAATATATTATATATTGAATCTATAATCAACATCATAGCATTAACTAACATAAGTAAATAAATTATCATATTAAGAATTAGTTACAAAGACTAAATCGTTAGTGAGAAATTTAGTTTCACATTTCTTAGAATTAAAGTAAAGTACAAATAACAAACGAAATTATAACGATATTTACAGTGAAAATAATCAAAAACAATTCAATATAGTTAGGTTACATGACCAACGAATTCGTTTATTTTGCTTTGAAAGTCATAAACCTGAATAAGTCTTTCGCGTTATTTATTTCTACAGATCTTTGTTTCTTATTTTGAGAATTTTTCCATCTGTAAATTTTCTACGTAATCCAGTTCGTGTAAAATTAGACCCAATGACTGCTTCGTAAGAGTATCACGATTCTTATTATTGTTGATACTAAGATTAGGTTACACGATTACACGATTAATATTGCTTTTGGTACTAAGATTAGATTTGGTTACATTACCGGTAAGATTAGTTTCTGTTCTCATTCGTTTTACGGGTAGCAAAACGCTGTGTATCTTAACAAGGCTGTATTTGTTATTTTCACAATATTCACGGTAATCTATTCTACCACGGTTTCTGTTCCATGAAGACTTCCTCTGACCATCCTTTCTGGAAGACTCCCTCTGGTCATCTGATGTATCTCTTTCCTATTTCTTAAAACTAGCCTCATCGCTGTACGGCGGATAATTTTTATCTGACTTCTTTCCTTTTCTGTCAACCCATTCTTCTCTTCGCCGACCGTTTTGACTTCCATTTCCGTACCTCGTGCTCTTTCATCAGAACTTATCTCCCCGCTTGTGATCATGTTCATCATCGCTGCTTCCCATGTTTACCCTCGCCACATTATCAGAAATTAGTTGTTTGCTCCAATTTGCTTCAAGGATTTGCAAAACAGGAACAGAATCAAAGCACTCCGAGTCACTGTTTGTCTTTGAACTCTCATTGGATGGAAAATTGGGAGTAATTCTCGAATAATGCTGATTATCTTGGGAACAACCATCGTTCTCTGCGTTTTCGTTGTTTTGATCCATTTCACTTTGTTCGTATGTTCATTAAATTTATCCTCAACAACTTTTAGGGAATTTTGATGTAAAGTCTCCCTCAATATCATCGCAACTTCTTGTGCTAATGGCGAATTTATTCGGTCAATCAGTGAAAGAGCAAGTTGTTCGAAAAGATCAGCTATCTTTGAGGATATAACTTCTATATTAGCACTTACTTCAGGAGTATTTTCACTTTCATTAACACTCATTTTAATACTTAGGAGATTGTTTACTTATCTTTTCACAAATCTCCTGAACTCCTGAAGCGGCAAACTACCAATTTATAACGACCACTAAACGTGTATTACTATGAAAAACACCAGTTTGTAATTAGCTTAATGCTTGTTTTGCATATTTTATATGTAGTTATTGCCCTCACTCCGTATATTTCTTTAATGTTAGTTAGTGTTTTATCAAAATATATCTTAACACTTCACTTAGCTATTACATTTTTTTATTGTAGTACGTAAAAAATTAGACATTGACACACTTTTAAATATTGTACATACAGTTGTCACGAGATGGATCCTTCTTTTATATATATTTATTTTCGTTGGTATGACGACTTACAAAACATGTCATATCACTATCACAACAGAACATCAATCATAATAACAGAAAAGAGTTTACATGTATTTCTCTTTATATTTTCTTCTTATTTCTTTTGAACAGCTTGTGTATATTTTAAAAGCACATTTTGCTCGTAAATACTGGTTATTATATAAAACTTACACAATAGCGCTAGAGACACTCTTTAAAATAAATGCTTAGATGTCTCAAAAAACTAAATTTAAAAATCAAAGTAAACAGACGTATATAATGATGACAGTAGGAAAATAAATAGAAAGATAGATAGCAGGATACCTGATGGCATGAGAGGAAAGTATAGACGACTAATATGAGAAACCTGACCAAGTGTGTCTGCTCTATTAGGTTGAATGTTTCTTCAACTTTCTTTTTCTTTACTGAAATACATTATTCAAGTGTTAGAGAGCATGATTCTAAAAACATGCTTTGAGTGAAAGGCTATATTGATAATTTTAGGGGAACTCATAGAGTACACTAAAAACTTACGAAAACAGTGTTTAGATTTTATCTTGCCCTGAACGCCCAACCGCATCCCAGGTAACACAGGAAATGTGGTTAATTTTTATAACACACGAAAGCACTTTTATAATGCATTCTTCCTTCGTATTGGAAAGATATAGATTTAAAGTTTAAGATCAAGGCTATATGAAGCATGGGCCTACAGTTTAACGTATCATCTAATCCACCCTAATGAGTTCAAGTTTAATACGTCTCCGAAACATGAAACCCATAATAAAGTATGAACCCCAGGGATGTGTTTTACTTTTCGCTTGAGACCATCCTGGTTCAATGACAGAGCGCTCACCTCTGATGTGTTGCTTTTCTTGTTCGATCCTGGATCTCACCTAATGTGCTTTTACTTTGGAAACACAGTGTGAGCTCCTTTAAAAACGATTTTCTGGCTTCTTCTCATTTACCTCAGTCATTATCACAATCACTTTCTCCCTAAGACTTGAATCAGAATCAGGCACAGTAAACATTTGATAATGTCTGTTCAATGTTACATCTCAAGCTGTCATTCGCTTATTACATGGTGTTAAATCATACATATTGCATATTACTTTCATAAACATGACTCCAACATACTAGTCCCGTTTCAGACGCATTTAGTGGACTTTGCGCAGTCCTTTAATTATATGAACAAAAGCACCAGAGGTGAAAAAAGTCCAGCTAAGTTCGTCAGCCTCAAAAAGTGTTGAAATGAGGATGGATGACAAGTTTCTTGGCCACTGTATCTGAAAGCAACAGTGGAACTTGGCGCGAGGTGTCCAACATATTCGAATACATTAAGATGTCTGTTCCTAGTTTCACGGCAGGGGACATTTCAGCCCTAAGGCTAGTGGTGACCACCAAAGCCACCATGCTCACAAACAATCCCTAAGGCTCTTTAACATAATTCACTTTGACACTTCGTGGAGGAATATAAGTTTCCCTTGTCTGGGTTTCGAACCACCAATCTTACTGCAGTATACTGTATATGTGCCTTAGCGTCTTAGCAAAGTTGATATTCCTAAGGTTGATGTGGTCCAAAACACACCACGTTCACCACCACTATCCCTAAGATTCCTTAACATCATTTTGCTTGACACCTCGCGCCAAGTTCCAGTGTTCCTTTCAGATAAGGTGCCCAAAGAACTTGGCTCATCCATCCTCATCTAAACACTTTTTGAGGTTGACGAACTTGGCTGCACTTTTTGCACGTCTGATATTTTTGTTCATAGTTCACTTCTTTTTGTAGCTCACCATGTCAATATCGTATATTGGGATTCTCAATTGTGGCATATTGCTGGATTTAAATTTTAAATTATACATTTTTAAATGACTCATAATGTGTCACATACAACATTAGTTCCCAAGGGCTCTCCCACCGGAAATCGAACCCAACATCCTGTACAAGAAAGGTGCACATGCTAGCCACTAGAACAGACGGAAGGATTTATTCTATTAAATATCTGTCAGAGAGTTATGTCCAAACGAGATTCCAATTCATTTACCCGAACTACAAAATCACGATCGCTAATATTTCATTTTTCATTACCTAAATACAAAGAGTATCAACAGGGCTCAAAACCCATGATGGTGAATCGTCGCTGCTACATCACTAGACATAGCTGTTGTTTCAATATACTAAACTGTTGTCTACCTTTTCACATTTCGAAATTACGGAGTTCATTACACGACTCGCATGTTGCGCAGTTTCATACTGCCTTGTTTGTTTCCTTCCAATGATATACACCTTACAAATAGCTTGTAAACATACACCTTACAAATAGCTAATATTTGCCACCAACATATCCTAACTGTATATAAAACTACATGAACTGACATAAATTAAAGGAGTGGTTGTGGTTGAAGTGGAAAGTTGAAATGATGAATGGTGATGAAGAATTTTCTCATGTTATTTAAATGGGTGTTTTTCCTCAACATATAATCTCATGTTTTAGTAATTTGGAATTGGAATAAAAAATTGAAGTTCGGTCCTCTTGAACGTTTTCATTAGTATTACCTAAGTAAATCAGTAAAAACAAACAATTGCAAATTTAGAGTGGTTTTATGGGAACTGAAAATTTTTTCCGATGGTACGTATTTATATGGGACACCTTTTACACCCCAAAGTTATAGGGCACTTCCTGTAGGGCTACAATGATTCAATTTGACATGATTGTAGTTTTTTGGAAATAACCGACAGAAAAATTGTCAAAAGTGAAAGTTTCTGGGAGTCTAAAGAGGAGATGAAGAAATTCCCCATGCTATTTAAATAGGTCTCTTTTTTTTTATATATAATATCATATCTTAGATACTTGAATTTAGAATACAAACGTGGAATTCGATATGCATCAATGTTTTCATTAGTATTACCTAAACAGGTCAGTAAAAATAAAAATTTCCAAATTTAGAGTGGTTTTATGGGGAACAGAAAAACCTTTACCATGTTATTTATATTGGACGTCTTCTACACCCCAAATATTTAGGCACTTCCGGCAGGATTAGAATGATGAAATTTGGCACGATTGTAGCCTCCCGGGAATAACAAACAGAAAAAGTGCGAAAATTGAATATTTTTCATTTTTGAGGAGTCTAAAGGGAGATGAAGAAATCGCCATGTTATTTAAGAAATAGGAAAACAAACTTAAAATTCGGGAATTGTGAGCTTAAGAGGTGTGAGGAAGTAGGCCAAGCAAAGGCGAGGGCGTGGGGGCGAACCCTCGGAGGCAGTCACGTAGCCAAGGGGGGTCCGGGAGGTCCGCAGCCAACCCCATTCGAGACCGGAAATTTAAAAAAGGGAATGATGAAACAAAATGAAATAAGAAAAATAAGGATCAGTGTTGAAAATAAACTACAGGAAGCTTTTGGTTACTCTTTTTTACGAGAAAATGTAAATTACTTGCAATAAAAGGTTGCGAGGTGAGCGGAATATCCTGGAAGAGTCAGAGAATTTGAAATTTCTAGAAAAGTTGCGGAATTCTCAAAATTTCTGCTACTATTCAGGGAAATTTCAAGCTTTCGAGAACATAGTGCCGTTGTGTAAGAGCGTGGACATTTTTTATCATGATTTTCATCATCACACCCATGCAATAAACAGGTGCATTGTTCCATGCATGCAAGGTTCATCGAGTAGTTATGCAAGTTTATGCATGCATGCAAGGTTGTGTCATATAGTTAAACAAACGCTAATTGGCTGATGACATTGCGTCACTATAGGAGCAAATAGAGAAAAGCGCATAGTCACAGACAAAAGGTGCTTGGCATTTGGAGAAGAAATAATCGTTGCGTATCTATATTTTCTGGCTAATTAACTGTTTTGTGCTTAATTTTAATTGAGATTATTTTCTTCTTTAGTTAAAAGTGATGTTTAAATGTTATGGTTAATATCCATGTACTTTATTGAGTAAACATTCTCTGACGACGTAGACTCATGCACATTATTCATATATTCATTCATTCATTCATATTTCTTTACTTATTTTTCCGACTGTTCTATTTTAACATTTTGTACTTCTTATTAAGGTTTCATTTACATAATTTACAATCATCTCGAATGCTTTGGCTCTTGTTGCTTATTTCTCTTAGAAAAAGTAAAGATCACCAGTAGCGCCGAGGAGAGTTCAGGTAAATATGAATAATTGTCATGTAACCATGTGAAAATTCAAGCAAACAGAATAACCAAGCTCTGAGGGTCCAATCAAACTTTGGCGGGGTTGATTCTTGTAGGCCCTAGGTTTAGCGCCCATGGGGATCAACACACGGCACAAAATGTCAACTCTAAAGCACCTTACGTAAATGGAAGGAAATACATTTCTAGATGTTACCTATTAATGTGCCATATTTTCTTTCTCAATTTACGATGTAGGGAGAGCAAGACTTTCACTGGTTTGTTATGTTGAAACTAATAATGGAAGTTGAAACATTGAAGTGATCACTCCTTAGACACAAGAGAATTCAAGTTTTGTAAATAGCTCTCACATGTAGTGCAAAGGATCACTGGTTCGATACCGGTCTATGTAAGCTTGTGGTAGACAACAGTGTATCCTTGGGTTTTCCCCTTGGGGTTTCCCACTCTACAGTCGATATTTTTTTTACATAATAATTCATTTTCGTTAATTATCAGTCTGCTTAAATCTGTAAATCATAGATGTGGAACGTGAACCTGAATGATTTCGCTTTCTGTTTCTAAAAACGGGCCTTTTGTGAGAAAAAAACGTATGCACAGGAGCTACTCATTGCTATATGGTATTAAAATTAAATTGATTTTTTTTCTGTTTTGAGTTATGCTGAAGAAGACGGTGATGATGAGAAATGAATGCAATGGTGCAATGAATAAAGTGGGAGGAAACGGGAGAATCCCTTCAAAACCCACACACACGATATCTGTTCTACAGAGAATCAACTTGGCGCAAACCAGGATCAAACCATATACCCTCACACCAGAGATGAACGCTCTACGACTGAGAACTGTATGGTTTGTGTATGCACTTTCAGCACCAGAGATCGGGGTTTGATTTCCTACGCGAGCACATGTTGTTCAGCTTCGATATTGAGCAATGTCCACTCTCATATGGCCTCACTGCTGGAAAGGGCGCTAAATTCTCATACAACAACTACTACTACGTTTGCAATTTAGTTTTTCTGTTGTTTCTAATTAGTTTTTCTGCTGTATCATCTTGCATCATAATATTCATAATGTTATATTTAGCTCAGTGATGTTTGCGTACTGAGTATATTTATTTGATCAAAAGATGTCCGGGTGATCAAATTATAATTTGGTCCTAAGTAGTCAAAGAAATAAATAATACAGGTGATCAAACTAATACTAAAGAATAAAACCACTTTCTTCTAGCTTAGAAGTTAGGTGGAAATATTCATTTTTTTGGTTAATGAAATATTTAATTATTTTATTAATTATTTTCTTACAACTAACTTAATAATTAAAACGTTATTATAGCTGATAAAGAGAGTCGCCATTAAGTGTAAATTCATCCCTGATTCTCCGCAATGAGGTAAGGTTTATGATTTAAATGTGGACTGTACACTGCCTCACGTTGTACATTATAGTTTTCTTGTTCTTTTGGAGCTGTCAAGCATCGGTTTTTGGAGAAAGCAGAAACTCCAGAGATGAGAAAAGTGATTCGGCTGCCTCTTCCTGCCGAAACTGTTGTCAATCTTGAAAGCGGTAGGAATGCCTTTGAAAGAGAGGGAGGAGTATTTACTAGGATATCTGCTATCTTTGTTCAAGGTGTGTGCAGGAAGCTTCTTTCACTGTGATGATGCGAAATTTAAAAAAAAAACTTACTTGAGCTCGTTTTGCAAAGACGTAATGTGTTGTGTTTCTATTCGTATTTGTTTCATTTTGGCAATTTCATGTTAGAAAACGAAACTTATAATATTTAAATCCAATTTCTCGTTTCTCGAATGGATTTCGCAATCAATTTATCTCGTTATCTCCAGGTATGTAAAAACACATTTCATTACATTCGAAAGGAAATATCGCCATCCAATTACATGCCTCACTGACCTTCTTTGTTGACAGCTAGTTGAAACCAAAACTGATACAACGTCAATTTCAAAGAGTGACACAGAGGAATTTTATAGTCGTTAAGTTCAGTATGCCACTTCCAAATCAAATGTACATCTACGTGCATTTCATCTTTTTGCGTCATTCATGTACAAAAGAATCGCGATCCTAATTATTTCCGCATTTTTTAAGACTGAATACATTCTCGTCTTCAATTTTTTTCACGTTTCTGAAACTGCAATTATTTCTCTTTCTACTTCTACTTCTCATTTGAGACTGAACAGCAATTGAAAGAAATGATTGTTTCTTTCTCAAGAGAATAAATTGTTCTCGAATCCCCGTAGTATGTTTTCACATTTATGAAGCTCTCACCTGGCTTTGGCGTGCGTCGCCACATGTTTAAACTCTGCTGGGAGTCCAACGCCTCATATGAATACCCAAGTAGTTGTTCGGATCCCACATCAAACTGTGTATCGCGTTTCTGTATAGCCTCGGATCAGGACACCCATAAGCACAAACGGCCGGGATTCTGATATCTTCCAAAGCCTATTCTACTGCTCTGTGGTGGAGGGAAAAGGAGTCAAAACCTAACCATATATCTCACTATACCTAAGTAAAGACCTAGCTTGAGGGTCCTGAAATTACACTTAGATAAAAACTCTTTCAACTCCATATGCTGAAGAGGAGAACAAGACCTCATAAAATAATTCAGCTTGATCAAGTTCTCCATTATATCCGTCAGAGTTGGACTACAATTTCCACAAAGGTCTGCCTGGTAAATTATTCATTGGTATGACAGTAACTTTGAAATCTTATTATTCATTCTCTTTATAATTCCCTTATCTTTATCGACACCGCTCGGGGCAGTTGAGAGAGTCATCATTTTAACCTAAGTAATGTTTGAGTTTCTCATGAAGTCACCAAAAATCTTGAATAAATCTTTCTATTCTAGTCTCGACTTTAAAAAGCAATGTTGCTAGCAATTCTTCCCTAAATGTCTTATACTTAATATCCAAAGGTAGCACGAAAGTAGATATTTGTTCTCCATCCACAATATCACTCACTTCATTAAGTCCTCTGGAGTAACAAGGCTCCATCTACAGAAGATCGAAAGTTATTATTAGAAGTAAAATTTCCGTTCTTCTTGTATTGTTTCTTGTACACAATGTAATAAATTAAATAGTGTCAACATCCTTCTTTTGGAAGAGTGCTGCTACCATATCCAACATACATTTTTTCACCATTCGACAGTATTGAGAATAAATTAGTTCGTTATTAAGCGTCCAACATACATACAACACTGCCTCTGGAGATTTTTGTTGTTCGCTCTTGGAGCGATTTTGAAATGCCTAGTCGTTTTTTGTAAGAGATATGCCTGGACATTTTTTTGACTGGTTTCCTATCCAGAGGGAACGTTTTATGGAACTAGAGATTAGTTGTTTCTTAGTGTCGCTTTCAAATGACATTTTAAACAACAGTGAGAATCTTGTTGCATAGGAAAACTGGAACAGCTTCAGGTGTACAAGGCAGAGTAAAGCAATATTTTTCAGTTCACTCAGTCAAAAACTTCAAATTTTCAGTATTATCATTTTCCTTTTCGGATACATATCAAAGCAAAAAAACATTAAAAGCGAGCTATAAAACTACCCTTTCTCACGAGAAATACAGGTACAGTGTCATTATCAAACTGTGCAAGGAGCTTGAATTCACTGTGCCCAAGAATGGCATACAATGGGTGTAGTAAAGGTCAATTGAGGCGAGACTTGGGGTGATTCCTGTTGGTCAGAAACAGGCCTGCCACTAAACACAAACGAGCTTATATTCGGGATGCCTAGATTCTGGTCACTAAATAGAATCCCTTCATATAGAGGAGAAGCGGGAATCAGCTACAGACATCAGTGAAGACACTGCACTCTAGTGTGGATCGAAAAAACTTCTTTTCGAAATCGATGACGGCTCACACGGTTAATGTTGCCCACCCATAACAGTAGTTCACGTTTTTCATATTTTTCGGACAATGTCTTCCAGTGCCGCAACTTCCTTTATTTTTGGCTAACTCAACATCGGCAAGACGCATTACACAGTGTGTAGACAGTCTGTTCTATCTTCTAATACGGTTCGGATGTAGCATATTTCTCTATATGATCGTTCATCAATTTTAAGCGCTGCACTGACATCACCAATTTGTGCAGTTCTTTGTTTATTTTAACCATAAATGTCTTAAAATAAACCAGAGCCAACAACGAGGAGGTGACTACACGTCGAGCTTCCCCACAAACCCACCCAGTAGACAATACATTTTGTTAAGGTCTATGCTTTAGATGAAGACTCCTTTTTTCGACTCAAAAGAGGGAATTTTTTTTTCTGGACAAAAGTCCTGCTTGAATGATGGAGCCGTCTATCTCTTCAAATCCACAGTTTTTCTCGGACGCTACAGTAACTTTTCGTATCATTCTTTCCACGGCCTGGGAATGACATGGAATTTCAGTTATCGACTTAGCTGCGACCGTTGCACTTTTGATGTTTACTTCTACTTCTTGCGATGTAAGTGCTTTAGGAATGGCGGTTCGGTGACTTCGACAGAAGACAAGCTTATCATATCATAACGGTTCTCAGTTTCAAAGGTAATGTCAGACACGACAAACTGTTCAGTGAATTTCTTGAGTACCATGGCACGGTCCTTTTTACTTTTCTCCATCCAAGAGTCTGAATAACTGAAGAAGAGTCGGTGATCATCGCCGGCAACAATTTTTCAGGATGTGGGAAAGAAACATTTGCTTGCAGCGCCGAAAAGACAATTTTCTTCAGGTTATCCGGTAAAATTGCTGACGAAAGCTGGCCCAACTTCCATAGGTGTCGCGTCTCGTCACTACAAGAAGGAGGTCGTCGAATCGCGAACAACATCGGAGAATAGATCTTCACAATGAATTTGACAAGCTAAACTAAAGAAAGATTAGGCGACTCTACGCTTAAGTAAAGGCTCAGGTTGCGGCATGCCGTCGTCAGCCACAGTGGAATAATTCACGGGGCCGGGCTTCACGTCACGTACACTTGGTGAGCAAGTTCCCGTCGACACAACTCTGCACAATTTCATCAAGTAATTTTGGTCAGGGCTAAGATAATCCTTTACTTTGTCATAATCGTTCAGCAAATCAATGGGTACTGCCTGGTAACATCTTATTGGCGGACTCTCGCACGATTTGTTTTTCTGCCCTATTGGAGCAGAGTAAGCCCTTGGACCAGTGGTGTCTCCATCCAAGTGCTGAAAAAGTGGGGCAGTGGAAGCTTATTACAATGGAAAAGATATACTAGCCACAAAATTTCTCTTCGAGGTCGTTTTTCGATACTGACAAGGGTACCAATGTTTATTGGTGTTGCTTGCAGTTTCAATCACAGCCTCCTGTAATTGTTGTTGACAAGTCCGTTTGTTTAGTGTAGGCGACACTGCACCAAAGCAAAGCACAGCCCCTCTCAGCAACCCATAACCAACTGGGCCATGTCATTCAATCAACATGAAAGGCTCACTACCAGAAACAAACTAACTGAATTGCTTTGCTCTGATACGCGCAACAATGGAATCGGGATTCCATTCATCCTTCCTATTCTTTTTACAGGATTGACGTTAATAAATGCAATTTTATCATTAAAACAAGCAATAAATTACACATATTAGTGATGTTTGTGAAACACATAAACTTGAAGAACGATCACGTAGAGAAATGCGCTACTTCTGAACCGTATTGGAAGATAAAATAGACTGTCTACATAAGGTGTAATGCGTGTTGCCTCTGTTGAGTTTTCCAAACCTTTAGGCCGATTCCGGCACCCGAAGACATTGCCCGAAAAATATGAAAAAAAACAGTGAATTTCTGTTATGGCTGGACAACTTTTCCTATGTAAGCCGTTATCATTTCGAAAAAAGTTTTTTTCGATCCACCCTAGAGCACACTATCATTCAACACAATTTTAGCACAGATGGGGTATGTTCATAAGTTCTTGCTAAAACACATCCAGGAACGTCAAACGAATAGTTGAAGGCTGTATGAGAGGCACGTGGTGGGTGATAAGTGGATGCTTGCTGTTACACTAGACCAAACATATGTTTATCTGGATGATTGTCACAAACCATATCCAATTTATATCCATCCGAAGGTGCGAGTAGTGATGTAAGGTGCAACATTTTCCGTTATATTTTTCCCGACAAATTTCAGTTCTAAAAATATCTCTAATCAAGTAACAAATCCTCAGCAATCGTACAATTCTTTGAATTCATGTATAGAAATGTCAAAAAGTGAAAGATCGTTTAAGGAATCTGAAAATATTCATGTCACAATTTTCAGTACTATGTACGAACAAGTTAAACAATTTTTCATTAATCGAAATATTTTCTGTGTTATATGGAAAAGTTGAAAAACTTTTTTATGAGTCGGAAAATTTTCATCGTTTTGAAGCAAAAATTAAAACTACTTTTGTGAATCGGAAAGTTTTATTGAACTGTAGAAACAAATGAAACGAATTTTCATACATCGGAAAATTTTCATCACGATGTAGAAACAAGTGGAAAAAACTTTTCATAAGAAGCAGAATTTTGGATATTATGTATAGTGATGATAGGTGGAAAAGTTTCCACTATATTTAACTGCACATAGAGATACAACATTGAATTTCTGTATGGGAAAGTTAGTCAGCAACAATTTATAATTTTCCAATTGCTTCCGAGAACCGGATTCTATTATTTACAATTTCAATTTATTAAAACTCATGAATATTTTTCGATTCATAAAAACATACTCCACTTGTTCGTACATCGTTGTCTAGCCGTAACATTTATTGGTAATAAATATTGTCTTAAAAAGTTTCATGAAGTGAAAATCTAACGATTCTTCATTTCAAGAATGTTTCAAAAACTTCAATGCGTTTTTCTCTCAAAATCCACCTTTGATCTTACAATATTAGATTTCGTCAGTTTAATACGCATAAAACGGTTCTCTCATAGCTTTACTACCTTTATAGATGTACATACTGCAACATTTATAAATAAGTAGGTATAATATAATGTGTCTACTGTAAATTTTAGACTACCCAAAATTCGAGTTTAAGTAACTCTTGAAAGCAAATACTGAGCATTTTATGGGATTAAACATTTATTTATTCATATATTCATTCAGAATAGAAAGTAAAATATAGCTAATGAGGAAGCTGATTTGTGCAGTTGTTCTTTCAATAAAATGATGAAATACACAAAAAAAAGTTGCACTATTAGCGCTGCGTTTTAAAAGCAACAAGTAATTTCATTTCAATTTACAAAACAAAAAACATATTTCTTTATATATATATATGTCTCTCTCTCTCTCTCTCTCTCTCTCTCTCTCTATATATATATATATATATATATATATATATATATATATATATATATATATACTTGTTCTATCATATCGTCATTATTTCTAATAGATTTTTATACATAATAATGGTAGTTTACAATACAAATATGTGATGTAAGATGTTTATTATACCAAATCAAAATATTGAAATTACGATTTACGAGTGTGAAACAAAATAAAAAACATTTTTCTTATTTTCTGTTAGAAAAATAATCTTCATAAGGAACTTTTATGCAGTTACTTCATTACATAATCAGGCCTACATGTGAGAAATAGTGGATTTTTTGTTTCAGAAATTGATAAATTCACAAAGGTTTCTTACAATTTCTTATTACATTTTAAATATTGGAATGAAACATTTGTTCTGTAAGAACTTGATGTATGCTCCTTGCACTTGACACATACATACACGCACATACAAACAGAGAGATATAAACACTGTATTTTGTTAATTCCCAACATGAAATATAACAAAATTTTCCGGTTTCCGAAAGCTAATTGGAAAGTGATATTTTTTTGCTGTCTAACTTTCCTCTACAGGAATTTAATTTTATAGCTGAATGCGCTGTTACATATAATAGAAAATTTTCCACCAAATATCACTATACATAATATCCAAAATTGTACGGATTATGAAAAGTTTTTTTTCATTTTTTTCTTGATATTACCTTTTATTATTATTCGTAACGAAGTAAACATTTACACCTTTTAAATAATATACATGTTGATTATACAAGATGTTTTATCTTATCTTTTTCGTTTCTATGACAAGCACTAACACATATCGTCAGATTATCATGTTAACATTTTTTCCTTTATTATCATGTTTTTTCATTTGCTTCTACATCGTGATTAAAATTTTCCGATTCATGAAAATTGTTTCTAAAGAGCAATAAACCTTTCTGATTCACAAAAAGTTGTTTTACTTTTTTGCTTAAAAATGATGAAAATTTTCCGACTCATAAAAAGTTATTCAATTTTTCCATACAAGACAGAAAATATTTCGATTCATGAAAAATTGTTTAACTTGTTCCTACATAGTACTGAAAATTGTGTGTCACGAAAATTTTCAGATTTTTCTAACGATCTTTCACTTTTTAACATTTCTATATGATTTCAATCAATTTTATGAATACTGAGAAATTGTTTCTTGATAAGTGATATTTGCTAAGATCGGAATATTTTCCGGAAAAATAACGAAGAAAAATGCCTCACATCACATCTAAAGAAGGATGTAGGAATAAGTGGAGTATGTTTTTACGAATCGGAATATTTTCATCACTGTGTGCGAGGGACCTTCAAAGATACATCACTGAATGTAAAGAAAGTTGTGGCACAGATTACACGATCATTGCTGGATATTTGTACCAGCGCAAGCTGACTATACGCCATGCAGTGAAAAATGCGAATGTGGATACGGAATATTATGAGGCTCACGTCCTGACACACGTTCATCGCCATGACATTCCCCATCCCTGCAGGAATGTCAAGAATAAATTGTGGATGCATCAAAACAAGTTTTCAAGTAACGCATGTCGCTAAATTCGCCTCTTACTCCAAAAACTGGCAGCCGAAAATGGAATTCCTGTCATTCCATTCATGCCATTCATGATATTTAACACCTATGGTCTCTTCAAACGAACCTTGTTTCGCAGCAGACCCATTACTGTTGAAGATGTATGAAAAGCGTGTCAGGAGGTGTTGTTAATGCTTGACATGACCACAATGCATAACAGTCCCCAACAGTGAAAACGTCGCTGTCCAATTGTCCAGATGCAGAGTCACCAAAAAAAGTGTTCTCTCGATGGTGAAAACATAGTTTCTATTAAGGTAACTGCAGTTTCAAATCGTCACTACACATCAGAATTAACCTCTGTATAGCATGTGTACTTGTGAAAGGAATAGCTTTATTAAATCATTATAAAAAAGTTCCTGGAAATGACATTCGATCCTAAAAATATTTAATTAGGTGTAGAAAAAACACATAGAAGATAACATGACCACAGAAAAGGAAAACTTGTTCTAAGAACTGTTATGACTGCTTGGATATAATGCATATTATTGAATTAATTTAGAAACATTAATCCGTTCCTGATGTAATTGAGACAAATCACATCCTCATTGAAAAAAATATGAAAGAGTTCTACTGGGAGAATATATAAGTTACTTTTCCAGTTATCATAAGGATCCAAATACTATATTTACAAGTCAAAACAATTTAAAACCAGAAATGTGTAAACTACTTTAAGTCAGCTCCGTAAATTTGTTCCCCTACTTTCAAAATTTACTCAGAAAATAATGTCAAAGTTTTGTACTAGTTTTGTACCGTTTTGTACCACCAATAAAAAGTTTTGTACCACCTCCATTAGCCAGTAATGGACGATTTAATATCTGGGCTCAGCGTTAACTTGTTTCCCACCATAACGAATTTTCTCGAAAATAGTGTCAAAGTTTTGTACTAGTTTTGTACCGTTTTGTACCACCAATAAAAAGTTTTGTACCACATCCATTAGCCATTAATAAACGATTTAAAGTCTGGGCCCAGCGTTAACTTGTTCCTCCACCATAACGAATTCTCCTGAAAATAGTGTAAAAGTTTTGTACTAGTTTTGTACCGTTTTGTGCTACCAACAAAAAAGTTTTGTACCACGTCCATTAGCCAGTAATGGACGATTTAATGTGTGGGCCCAGCGTTAACTTTTTCCATCACCGTAACGAATTTTCTCGAAAACAATGTCAAAGTATTGTACTAGTTTTGTACTCTTTTGTACCACCAATAAAAATTTTTGTACCACGTCCATTAGCCAGTAATGTACGATTTAAAGTCTAGACCTAGCGTTAACTTGTTCTCCAACATAACGAATTTTCCCGAAAATAGTGTCAAAGTTTTGTGCTAGTTTTGTACCGTTTTGTAACATCAGTGAAATGTTTCGTACCACCTTCATTAGCCAGTAATAGACGATTTAATGTCTGGGCTTAGCGTTAACTTGTTCCCCCATCTTAACGCATTTTGTCGAAGTTTTGTTCTATATGGTACTATTAACAAAAATGTTGTACTGCTTCAATAGCCATTAATGGACGATTGAATGTCTAGGACCACTATTAGCTTCAGGTCGGTCAAGATGGAGTTCCACATCGCCATTTACAAAAATAATTTATACCAGAGATTTTTACTAGTTTTGTAATGTTTTGTACCAACAATAAAAAGTTACGTACCAGTCCCAAAATGTCCAAAATTTTAGATTTTAGTGTGGAACTCCAACTTGACCTCTGAGTTCTACATTCGCCGATTTGCATTAAAGTGCCCTCATTACATAAAGAAAGTTTTGAACTGTTTTGTACCAACAATAAAAAGTTTTGTACCAGTCCCAAAATGTCCCAAATTCTACATTCTAATGTGGAAACTGAGGTCAAGTTGGAGGTCCACATTCCACGATTTCTTTCAAAATCGTCTCATTAGATAAAGAAAGTTTCGTACTGTTTTGTACCGACAATAGAAAGTTTTCTGTGTGTCCCATAATGTCACAAATTTCATCGTCTAATGTGAAATGCCAACAGCCATATCAGGTTTCTAAATAAGAATTTACAAACAAAAGATTTGCCATAGTTTTGTACTTGTTTTGTACTGTTTTGTACCAACAATTAAAAGTTTTGTACCAATCCCTAAATGTCCCAAATTTTAGATTGTATTGTGGAACTCCAACTTGACCTCTAAGTTCTATATTCGCCGATTTGCATCAAAGTGCCCTCATTAAATAAAGAAAGTTTTGTACTGTTTTGTACCAATAATAAAAAGTTTTGTACCAGTCCCAAAATATCCCAAACTCAAACTTCTCATTTCGAACCCATAAACAACCTCAGTCCCATAAACACATATATCAATGATAATGGTCTCATTAGATAAAGAAAGTTTTGTATTTTTTGTACCAACAATAAAGTTTTTACCTGTCCCCCAATGTCCCAAATTCAAACTTCTAATTTGGAACATATTAACAATTCAGAGTCCCATAAACACATATATCAATGATAATGGTTTCATTAGATAAAAAAAGTTTTGTGCTTTTTTGTACCAACAATAAAAAGTTTTGTACCTGTCAACAAATGTCCAAACTCCACATTCTAATGCGGAACACTAAGGTCAAGTTGGAGTTCCACATAGCCCGATTTCTTTCAAAATCGTCTCATGAGATAAGGAAGGTTCTGTACTGTTTTACGAACAATAGAAAGTTTTGTATCTGTCCCAAATGTCCCAAATTTCATCTTCTAATGAGACGCCAAAAGCCATCTCAGTTTTCTAAATAAGAATTAGAAATAAGTGTTGCACCAGAGTTTTGTACTAGTTTTGTAATGTTTTGTACTAACAGTAAAAAAATTGTACAAGTTAATGCTGAGCCCAGACATTAAATCGTCCATTACTCGGTAACGGACGTGGTACAAAACTTTTTATTGGTGGTACAAAACGGTACAAAACTAGTACAAAACTTTCAGATAATTTTCGAGAAAATTTGTTATGGTGGGGGAACAAGTTAACGCTGAGCCCTGACATTAAATCCTCCATTACTCTCTAATGGATGTGGTACAAAACTTTTTATTGGTGGTACAAAACGGTCCAAAACTAGTACAAAACTTTGCGATAATTTTCGAGAAAATTCGTTATGGTAGGGGAACAAGTTAACGCAGAGCACAGACATTAAATCATCCATTACTGGCTAATGGACGTGGTACAAAACTTTTTTATTGATGGTACAAAACGGGACAAAACTAGTACAAAACTTTGAGATTATTTTCAGGAAAATTCGTTGTGGTGGGGGAACAAGTAAACGCTGAGCTCAGACATTAAATCGTAAATTACTGGCTAATGAACGTGGTACAAAACTTTTTATTGGTGGTACAAAACGGTACAAAACTAGTACAAAACTGAGATTATTTTCAAGAAAATTCGTTATGGTGTGGGAACAAGTTAACGCTGAGGCCAGACATTAAATCGTCCATTACTGGCTAATGGAGGTGGTACAAAACTTTTTATTGGTGGTACAAAACGGTACAAAACTTGTACAAAACTTTGACACTATTTTCAGGAAAATTCGTTATGGCGGGGAAACAAGTTAACGCTGAGCCCAGACATTAAACCGTCCATTACTGGCTAATGGAGGTGGTACAAAACTTTTTATTGGTGGTACAAAACAGTACAAAACTGGTACAGAACTTTGACACTATTTTCGAGAGAATTCGTTATGGTGGGGGAACAAGTTAACGCTGAGCCCAGACATTAAATCGTCCATTACTGGCTAATGGAGGTGGTACAAAACCTTTGATTGGTAGTATAAAACGGTACAAAACTGGTACAAAACTTTGACACTATTTTCGAGAAAATTCGTTATGGTGGGAGAAGAAGTTAACGCTGAGACCAGACATTAAATCGTCCACTACTTGCTAATGGAGGTGGTACAGAACTTTTTATTGGTGGTACAAAACGGTACAAAACTAGTACAAAACTTTGAGATTATTTTCGAGAAAATTCGTTATGGTAGGGGAACAAGTTAACGCAGAGCCCAGACATTAAATCGTCAATTACTGGCTAATGGACGTGGTATAAAACTTTTTATTGGTTGTACAAAACGGTACAAAACTAGTACAAAACTTTGATATTATTTTCAGGAAAATTCGTTATGGTGGGGGAACAAGTTAACGCTGAGCCCAGACATTAAATCGTCCATTACTGGCTAATGGACGTGGTACAAAACTTTTTATTGGTGGTACAAAACGGTACAAGACTAGTACAAAACTTTGACACTATTTTCAGGAAAATTCGTTGTGGTGGGGGAACAAGTTATCGCTGAGCCCAGATATTAAATCGTCCATTACTGGCTAATAGAGGTGGTACAAAACTTTTTATTGGTGGTACAAAACGGTACAAAACTAGTACAAAACTTTTACATTCTTTTCTGAGTAAATTTTGAAAGTGGGGGAACAATTTAACGGAGCTCTTTAAGTCTGTATTCCTGGAGTATACCGAAGCCTAGATTAATTAGTAGAAATGAGTCCAGAATATTTTGCCCTGAGAAATCGGCTGAATTTAAGCACTTTGGTATATTGTCTATCCTTTTACTAGCTTCTCCGACTTTATTTAGATATCTTCGTCAATGGAAGATCAGTGTAGCTTCAATTTATTTCACCATAATGTGAAGTTCGCGGAAAATTATGAAATAAATAACCCATTTCCAAACGCCTTCTTGTCCAAGAAAATTCGATTTTTAGGTATTGGCACTAATGGATCAATGGTGTTTATAGCTCTCATATAATATAAAGCTAATATTTCAAAAAAATCCGATAAGCAGTGCTGATTAGTTTCAAATGTGGGAAAAGTTGTCATATAGTAACAAACGTTCTCTTCTCCACTTCCAACAAACCAAAACGGCTGAGGAAAAATCTTTATATTTACAGACACAAACGGCTTATTATTATTTAAACATCTGTAATGTCTAAATTTAAAAGAAAATCAAGCGAGTCTTGTCCACAAGTGACGCCTAAATTCAGATAAATTGAAAATGTATTGTTTTCTCATAATACCACATATTCTAAGAACAGAATCTTACATCATAAGCGGGTAGGAACAAGTATATCAGACAATTGTTTTAACTACATTTCGGAAATGATTATAAAGATGTACCGTTTTTGAAATTGTATATTGATATCAAAAGTAATGATACCTTTAGAGAGGAAGCAGGAGCAGAAAATGATTATGCCAGACGAAGAATAGAGAAATTTTGATATGCAACATACGTAGAATGAGATGAGTGTTCACACGAATAATCATCCTTAGAAACATGTTTGCCATACAAACACACTTTGATCACGTGGTCTTTTTTCTAAGTTCAGTTCCTTGAAGTTTCAAGAAAAGTTGCAATCTGCGTATAATAATATTATCATCTGCTTCCAAGAATATTTTAAACTAGTCAACAATTATTTAGAAGCCTTTCAATTTCAAACATTACAACAATAAGTTATTTTATAGCTATCACATTTATACACTGTCAATTATAATAAACAATTAAAATACATTACATTAACACTTTTGTCTCCGATACACCTTATATCAATTACAAAATGGCTTCGTACAGCTCCAAAAGATAACTTGTCCTTGAAACAGTTCCACAACGACTCGATTTTTCTCCTCAATAGTTCTGAAAACGAAAAACTCATAATATTGAAAATTTGATGCTACGAAACTTTTTTCGATTTGTGGAAAATTTTGTTTGGTGGATAAGATGTCGTTTGGAAATTAACGACTGAAGTACAGTTAGATATTATGATAAGATTATAAATGATATTTCCTCCACAACTACAGGGACAGGTTATTAGCAAACTTCTTGAAATACAAAATTGTATTGCGATTTTATTAGAGAGAGTAGTACCATTACCTGATGTTTCGATGAGCACCAAAAGTATATGTTTGTACTGTTATTATTGTTGTTTCCAATAAGCTCCATTTACCCTGAAATATTACAAGTCACTCCTGACTTGTTAATAATGATTCCTACAAATGATAATATCCACGCCCATGTACAATTGCGGCATATTAAATATTAATTTTCATTAGTAAATACAAGTGATCACTGAAACAAACAGGATAAAGAAACTTCAATAAGGTACAATTTGTCAATTCTTGAAGGAATGTTCTAATAGATTACTATTCTCTACGGTTCATAAATCTTACGAAGGATAACGAAAGAAGATGCCAAACATAGAACATAAAAATTGAACTCTGGTTTCATGTCCTCTCGTCTGCAAATTGGATTTATCTCATCACCAAAAAAACTACATGGTAAGAGAAACAACTCTAGGGGAAAATGTGCACATATTGCGTGCACAATGATCCTGACTAAAGAAATATGTATAAACATTGGTCAAGGTCATACAAAGTAATTCATTTCTTTCAGTCTCACCTCTACGGTGATATATCATTGATTTTATTTGATTTTAATTTTATCGTCCCTCTTAACAGCGATATATGGGACTTACTGATTACTGTGGATTAGAAGGACATGAGCTCCCGTCTGGAATCAAACACGGTTCTCCCCCGCCAAAGGTGCATACGCAAACTAATTAGCCACCAAGGAGCTCTCTAGGGTGAAATTGTACGTTTGTAAACCATAATCTATTTGTAAGCAAAGTCACAATATCTAAAGGATTATATGTTGAATTGTTATAAACTTCATTCGAATTATGAACATTCATTACTCCCTACCTATATCTTGCATACAAATTACTCTGATATTGTTTCTTTTTTGCGATAAATCAGCTAAAAATTGCTGTTATGCCAGTGAACATTCTGTTAAGCTGTAATAACTGTGGAATTGAATATTTTTAATAGGAAAATACTGTAGAGAGAATTTTGGCACAAATTAGATGCGAAATATGAGCAACATCAACAAAACATATATCTATAAGCATGTCATACCATATAGAGGTCCACTATATGTGAGTAACATTGAAGTAATATTAACAACGAAAGTGTAACACTGATTTACCTCGAGTTTGTAACCTCAGATTACAACTAATTCGATACACTAGCACTTGTAAACCGGTGAAGAAAATCACTGAAGTTTTTATGAATTTTCTAAACCGAGAGAGTAAGTTTAATTCTGAAATTATTTTGGTATCTTCTTATCTTGACAGAATCGTTTTGTTGGATTATTTTTGAAAGAAAAAAAAGTAACAGGATTAGAAGATGATATTGATTTCTCACCAGCAGAAGGACAACGTTAAATATTAATGAAAACTTCTATCAAAACATTGTTTCAAATATTTGAGGGTAAAGAATTGGGAAAACTATTGGTATATCTCGGTTTCGAACAGCATCCGTTTTGACAGTAAAAAATATTTGTCTGTAGATTTTGTGTTTTTGTAACATTCTCTTCTACTTCATTAGATTCTTGTTGAAGAAAAGCAAAAGTTACCGATGTCAGGGTAGGACGCTATTTCTTCATTATCTCTCCAGAAGCGCGTAACTTTACGTTATCACAGACACGGATTGAGGGACTAAGTCTTTTTTACTAAAATAAGTATTTGTTGTAACAATAGGAGCAGCACATGTGATGGTAGTAAGTGGGAATGTATTTCTAATTTTAGGTGTGGTTTGCACTATAGATTTAGTGGTTATACTACGTCGATCAGATATATCATAATCGATCATATCGATCAGATGCTCAGGACTATTACAAACAAACCACGTACGTTCTTGAAGAAAATAAGAGAGCAGTTAACGTCGCCCTTTTATTTCGGTGTTAATGTCATAAAGTGCATCCATATGTCCTCAACATCACTAACACAACATCACATCACATTACTAACACTCCTATTAATTTTTTTAAACCGAAAGAGTAAGTTTATCATCTGTAAGCTAACAGTTCTTGTCTATTCTTATCTAGGGAGAGGTGTTCAGTTGGACGTTTTGGAGAAGGAATATCATTTAAGACAACAACGGCATTAGAAGATGAAACAGATTTTCTTCTCATAAGAAGAACAACGTTTGATATTAACGGCAGCTCCTACAAAAGCACTGTTGTGAACAGTATGATTGACAAAAGTGTCAGTAATAATAACAGTTCAGGGTAGAGACTTAGGCACATTAATAACATAGCAAAGAGTTCGAATAGCATATGTTTTGGCAGGTAAAGAACTTTTTGTAGATGCAGGAATAAATAGGTTAGTGAATGCTTTGGTATTCGTAGCATTTCCTACTACTTCATTAGGCTCTTGCTCCAAACAACCAGAAGATAAACTTGTCAGAGTAGGATGCTACTGGTTCACTTTCCCTTCACAAGAGGGTGATCCTATGTAATCAGTGACACTTGTTGAAAGGAGAAAGTCCTTTATCACTAAACGGAGTATTTAAGGTAACAATAGGAGCGAGTTTTGCGGTGGGGAGAAAGAGGCGTCCATTTCGAACTTCAGGTATGGTTTGCACTATCTTTTTAGCAGTTATATTACGTCGATCGCATTTACCAATATAATGTTCAGGGCTATTAAACCGAACCATGTATGTTTACAACTGAAATTATGGACTACAGGAAGATATATCTACGCTTGTCTTTAAATAAAAGAAGTATCAATCCATCCGAAACGGTCCAAATGTTGGCAACATTGCTGTTAGACCATCTCCAAAAATTATAGAAATTGGAGTTTAATGAACCATGTACATGAGAAGCTCCATAACGTCATTCACGTTGTCGTATGTACATGTACAAAATGATTGTCGCATATCTATAACTGTCTTCTTGTAAGAATATAATTCGATAATCATTTTGCAGGGTACTTTTAATACATTTACTATGTGTATAATCGGGAAATGTACTTTTGTGGTGAATTTCATAGGAAAAGTATTATAAATACGAAACATAGAATGAGTAAAACAAAATATTGCTAAATGGACAAGAAAGTTTTATTTTCGTTTTATTGTTCTTATTTACTGCTCTTTTGACATGCAATTTGCCACATACATGTCTTTGCTGATTATACACATACTAACACTATTAGATATTCCGGGCGAATCCCGTATCAAATTATATTTCTACAACAACATATTTATAGATATGCGACAGTAAATTTGGACAATAGTGTACACGTTTTCCTGAATTGGGGCCATCTTTGTTTCCGGTGGACTGCCATTTTTTGCATTGGCAAGCGTTTACGTAAACTGTAGGACGAACTCCGAACAAAAAAGAATATTTAGAGGAGAGACTGATGTACACAGGTAACACACCCTGTTGCTTCTAAATAAATGTACAAGGTTGCAAACCAATACATCAAATCAGTAGAAAAAGTACAGAAAGTTACACTTTTAAAGGGGCTGTAGTTTGGAATGGCATAAAGTTGAAGGATTCATAAGTTTTGTACTGAATGCTATTGCAAGTAAAAAGTCTTCAGAAATATCTAAACAAATTATACTACTGGGACAATAGTTTTATGGTAGCCGAAAGTTGAAGTTTCTGATTTTTATGCAATTTTGTGGGTGTAATATTTCAGGAGGGCAAAGTGCTAAAAGGTCCTGCTTAGGTCAAAAACTAAATATGTATGTGAATAAACTGATGCAAAAGAATCAAGACTAATATTGTATGGAGAAAATAGTAAGGACATGGTAGAAACGAGAAGAAAGCTGGTGTGACGATGGTCATAGAACGGAAAAACTAAATGTTTGGACATGTTTCACGCTAGATATCAATAACTAGGCATGGTTCATCAATTTGACCTTTTGTTTGTGCCCAGTTATGCGAGTGGCGTGTGTTCCTTTTCTCTACTTCCATGATCATTGCCACATCTATATAAGGGGTTAGCTCCCCTTGCATCCACGGCACCCGTCATCGAACAGTGCCGCATTTACGGCACCTAAAGTATCAGCAGAGTATCACTGAAACATAACCCCAATTATGGAAGTTAATATGTTCACAAGGTTCCGTTACATATATCTTTCCTCGCCTGCTGAAAGTAGTACATTTTTGAAAAATATTTAAAATGATTGTTGTTTCCCTTCTCTTTTATAGTATTAGAGCAATAGCCTCTAGTAGCTGTAGTTGAAACAAGTTCATGCAATTACACGATTTAAGCAGTATCTCAAATATCTGCAATGTTTATCATATCTCCGGAACAGTTTGAGGTCTCGAAGTTTTCTAAACGACAAAATAATTTACACATCCATTATAAAGCATACACCTAACTAGATATGATACTTAATCAACATTTTTTCAAATAAATGCTTTGAAAAAAATTGAAGCCTTGGTAACGTTGTTCCTATTCCTTTGAAACAAATCATACCATGACCATGTTATCCACCATGTGCAATGTCCTGTTCATCCCCGTTATCCTGTGTTTGCGATAGAGGCTTTCCAACTTTGTTTTTGTGATATTATACGATTCTTAGTTTGCAACACTCAATAATACAATTTGTATTTTACGTTTACAATTGACACATTGATTTGAAATATGTAATTTGCAGAGTCATTTGAAAAATTCAAACTGTATATTGGGTTGGCAACGCTGTTTCCCGATCACGATCCTGCCGCCTGCAGTCGGACAATTTGTCAATGCCGAGCACATGCCGCGGTCGGTTGCAGGCAGGAGTTTTGACCGCAACGAATAGTTGCCTTGTCGAGCAGTCGGCAGATCTGCCGGAAATGAGTATTAAATGAGCCGGCGATGCGGTCCAAAACAGGTCGGCACAAGGTGTAGGAAAGGGTCGGAAAGAGGCCTTTCCGACTGTTTTATCAACTCTGACAGTCGGTAACAGTTGGCAAAGAGTCGACACAGGGCATTGTATTTTACGATTTCAGACTGCTAGACGCCTCGGCAAAATTCGGCAACTTTGGAAAAGTAGATCGTCGTGCCCCCGCGGACGGATTATTCTGCCTCTGGCGGCCTGAAATCGTCGACGGCGGTTATCCCTCTTCCTGCCGCGACTTCCTGATGGGGTTGTTAATTATTTCCGTTTAATGCATACAAAGATGCTCCCCTTCTTATAGTTGCTTCGGGCAAAGTATTGCTTTTTTCTCTTGTTTTGTTTGTCCGTTATAGCGGATGGTCATGATAAATTGCCCACTCTGTAGAAGCGGCAATGATCATGGAGCTACAATGATGGAACACCCCCCACACGCAAGCTTTTGCACAACTCAAAAGAAGACCCAATTGATGAACCGTTCGTAGCTTTTCAGATCTGGCATGAAACATACCCTAACAATTAAATGTTTGCAGTCCACGATCATTGTCATGCACGTGGTTTCTTCACGTTGTTACCATGTACTTATTATTTTCTCCGTGTAATATCAGTCATTTTTTTTGCAATAGTTTATTCACATACAGAATTACTTTGTGGCCTAAGCAGCAATTTTTAGCACTTTGACCTCCTGAGAAATTACGCTCTAAAATGGTATTGATATCACAAACTTCAACTTTACCCCCATAAATCTATAGTCCCAGCAGTATCATAGGTTTGGATATTTCTACAGACTCTTTACCTGCAATACTAATCGGTACAAAACTTATGAACCTCCAACCTTCTGCCATTCCAAATTACAGAACCTTTAAAACTATAATTTTTCTAGTGATTTCATATATTGGTTTGCAACCTTACACATTTACTTAGAAGCAAGACTATATAATATCCTTGTACTTCAGTCTCTCCTCCAAACATTCTTTTTCTTTGGAGTTAGTCTCATTGTACTCATCAGCAACGATAGTTTAAGCAATCGTTTGCAAATGCAAAACATTCCACTTCACTGACAGCAAAGATGGCCGCCATTCAGTATCTTTTATACGTACGAAAGCGTGAATGATATTATTGAGCTTTTCATACATAAGGTTCGTCACGCTCAAAGTTTTATAATTTTTGGAAATGGTCAAGCAACCATCTCTGAACCACTTCGTATTGATTGACCCGGATAAAATTGCATTCACGAAGCAATATAGAAAGGCTTGTAATCGTAATATATACATCAAGTTCATAACCATGTGTACTCGGTATCACTAACTGGTATTATAAAGTTAATCGTTTATATTTTTCACATTACGATTTGAATCAAAACTTTAAGGTATTCGTTATCATCCAGTTCACTATGTGGTATGAACAATTTCACTTAATTATTAGGTTTGTCTGAAAATTCCATACTAATGGCATATACTCAACTTTTGTCAGTATATCGTATAACATTACTAGTATTCAGAACAAATGGTCCCCACAATGACTGGGGTATTAACAAAATAAGTCGCCTGTAATTATTTAGTTCAATATTCATAAGTTGGTAATTTGTTAACTTGAAACTGTCGAATATAAAGTCAAGTATTCTATAAGTAATTTTAGAAGCTTACTGAAGTTCACACGTAAACTATTAAATAGTTTCACTGCCGTTCACACAGACGAAGAAAAACACTTATTCATATAATAAGTCGTAAGAACAAGCAACAGCATATCTGCTAAGCATACTGTAATGCGCAACCATGCTTTCCACGGCTACTACAAATATGCTCACTACTGGACTACTACTATTCTGTTACCACGGAACTTAAATGAAATTAAATGTCATATAACGATACGACAATAATGATCAATATAATGATGAATATGATCAGAGGCGCAATAAGTGAGCAGGAATATATATTGAAAAAGAAAAAAAGGTTTGTTGATTAGTTATTGATAGGATTATCATGTAGATGTAGTTGAATTCAATATGAAGGATATTTGAAATGTATTTGTGATATAGTGAAGGATTGTCATCATCTTACAGAATAAAAGAAGTGTAAGCTGTTAATATTATATAAAAGTGCTGCTTGCTAATAATAATATAGAAATATAAATTGATATATAAATAGAGATCTTGTTGTAATATCAGGTTATTTACGTTAAGAACAAGTGAGTTTTATTTCCTATTTCTGAAACTACAAGGGCATTTACATTATGTGGATTTAATGTTAAACCATATATCTTCCGGCTGCATGAGAAGGATTATTTGAAAGTAAAAAGATAGCCTGACAGCATATCAGAAACACTTTCATTCCTTTTCCTATAATTATAAGTAAATAGGAATAAATATTGAAAAAAATAGTACTGCTATATCTTACCATTTCTGGTTTCAGACATGAGCCAATCTTAATTTAAAGCTATTATTTCGATACAGAATCTAGATATATACAGCCTTTTACGCCTTATGTTACTGTTTTCTCTTTATGGAAATCAACATTTCAAAAGACGGCAATATCAAACTTTTGGACCCGCAGAAAAGAAATCAATCGGTAAACTAAATATATTGGTTTAAATGGCATATTTATTGCAATTTGTTAATACAGATTTTCCACTTATATTCATTCTATAAGATTACAACAACTTGTTTTGGTAATTATAATAACAGAAAGGTCTCGAAATTACATAGTTTTAAACAGTGTTCAAACTCTATTAACTATTACTTTTACTATTATTTACCAGAACTGCAGAACCCTTTTATATGCTGAATTGTAAACAGCACTGTGATCTTTGAAACTATTGAATATCATCAATGTAATTGAATGATTTACTTATCCAAATTGTTTTTCGAAATAAAAGGATTTTGGAAAGACTTCATCATGAAATCTTTGTATCTTACTACATATTTTGTCAATATTAGTTATATCATGATTACACTATGAGACACTACAAAACTTTGGAAATGCGTTGCTCTACATTTTGCTGGTTACAAATTTGGAGAAATGTTTATAATCTTATACCACAATATACACACATTGAGTAGTATAAAGTCGTTTGAGATCATCTTGTCATCCTCGGTCAGTTCCTATGTATTAACTTACGTTAACACAACGCATATTTTTCATGTGAACAAGAAAAGGATTGTCAAAACCGTCTTATGATATTTTTTAAAGTTTTAGCAACCTGGCATTTATGACGCTCCAATAAGAGATTCAAGGATTTCCAGATAGTCTATTAGGACTTTTTGATTTTTATTACATGACAAGCCCTAAACATAATTTAAATCTCTGGTTGTGTGATAATACGGTGTATTGAGTCATTAAGAAGTCAAGATAATTCAGAATATCGATAAGATCATGTAAATCATTCAGAAGATCGATGAGAACTATTCATATAAGGTGAGGATGTCAAACGTCAAAATGTTTATTGTTATTACACATTTTTCATAATTGTATTTGAAGTTTTACTCCGCATCATAGTTTTGGCCTGAAGTAATTATGTTGTATACTTTGTAGTTTCTTAAATTGTAAGCATGTACTGTTAAATTGTCAGTACAGAAAAAAACATGATAAAGTAAGAGCGTGGAAGAGCCCTAGTTTATGGTGCAAGGGGCCTCTAGTTCGATCACAGTACAATTGAGTTTCTTGTGGACATCATTGTGTCCGCGGGTTTTCCGTAATTCCACGTTTTCATTCCATCAATTCCTTTCATTACAGTCATTAAGATTAATTAAGCATCCATCTTTAAATAATCCTGTAATTTAGATTTTGAATAATCTACAATAAGGCTGGATATTATAAAGTTATATATTATCAGTTAGTACAGACACATTTCTTGCTCTTTAAGTAGAGAGCTGTGCCATCCTAGGAAAGGAAGGTTTGAAAATTTGAGTTTTAAAAATAAGGACATTTAGAGAATACAGAGGCAGAAAGATATTCATAAGCCCTCAAAGTTGAAATATAGGAAAAAAGAGATAGGAATCTCATCAAAACATAAACTGTTATATGCACGATGTTGGATATGCAGGCAATTTAGAAACACAATGTTAATCTTAGCACGTAACAGCTATGACTTCCCTGAGCGTCCGTCCCAGTAGCTACTTCGTTTAGCAACATTAGTGCCAGTGCTAAATTTCATTCTATGGCATAGTCACTGTGATACTGAATGTAACTTGACAATGTTGCACACCCCGATACATGATCAGGAGATGTCACACTGTATTTCACAAAATATAGATAGTTCTTAGTAGGCGTTCAGACCTAGCTCCAGAGGGTAAGTGGAGTATGTGGAATTCTTCTACACACGTGTGAATGTGAGTGAACCTATATATATATAATAAATATTAATTCTAATAAATATTAATTCATATCTTACGTAGTTAATATACACTTCATGTAGATTGTCGGTTTTTAATTACAAGAATGTACTCTGTGATATAATATGGTAATATCCAAATGTTAATAAGTTTAGTTTCACCGAGTCGTTGGCAGAGAATCACAGTAATAATTGTAAAACTCTTAAGGAAAAATTCACAGTCTATAGTGCTGTAACTTTTCGACTGGATGCACAATATAATATTTTCTGAATCAAGAATCCTGTGTAGTAGCAAGACTTTTGCTTTTGGGCTCAGTTACTTATTTTCATTTTTTACACATTATATCAAGTAACATTGGATTAACGTGATATTTTTCAAACATTTAGCACATTTCGTATCTATAGTATCTAAAATGTAAATTAAATTTATATTAAATACAAATAAATTAGAGAATATTGTAGTCAGAAAACAGAGTAAGGTTTCTATTTAATTGTACTATCAGAAATACTAAAATTGAATTGAAATACACATTCTTAATTCGACGTCCCGTGGTTGCCCTTCCACCTTTGACATCAGACTAAAGCAAACGGAAGATTATTGGCAGTGGATGACATTGAAGTTAAATTTGGTGCTCCCTCACCGGCAATTGAACGAGGTGCTCCCTCAAATACGCAGAGTTAGCCACTAGACAATCGGGAATTGCTAGAAACATTAATTATATATACAAATTCATATTTGAAAGAGCTCATGTTCAATTCGATCCATTCGCTGCAGAATTGCAGACAATTTCTGTCATATATTTTACTGTGAAAGGATGGGCTTAGTTAGTATGTGAGGGAAGATTCTAAATTATCACACATAAACACATAATAAATTAAAATATGTTTATTCAAGTTTAAGTATGGTGGAGGGATTTAATACTATGTTGTCTAATCTCATCTTTTTTAACAGATACCAACCATAAATTTCAGAAAGGGATTAATTAACACTTCAGACCAGAGTAGAGTCATTTATCTAAAAATATAAGGTAACTGGTTTGATAATTTCACGTTATCTTCATCAGACATTAAGTGAAAGAGATATCTTCAGAGCATAGAAATATATGCTATCAAAGTTGTATGGGATGACACCCTAGTCTTTCTTCGTCGGGCCTCATGCGTTGAACGCCTGTCCTAAATTATTTTCCCTTTCACTTGTGTTTATCTTTTTCAAACATCTGTAATCCATCTGTTGTTTATAATTGTCCAACTACCTTAAAAATGTTTGTTAGGTTTCCCTTAATGCCTGGTAGATATTTCAAAAGTAACAAAGCTGCACTAAATACATCTGATTATAAATATAACAATATAAATATATATATAGAAATAACAATAAAGTAACAATACGTAAAATTATATATAACAATATAAATATGGATATAAATTAAATATAAATATGCCAGTATTGCTCTTTTCCTTCAATGGGTTTGAATAATTTATCCTAAAGCCCATATGTTTACAGTCCACTTGTCCAGTTCATTAATTTGACACTTTTTTTCTTTCTTTATCCATTGTGCTTCTTTCCATTTCCTTATTATTGGTCTAATCTCCATTTCTAGTCTTTGTACACCTTCCCAATCTATAAACTTAGGTAATTTCGTCACCGGAAATTTCGTTTTCGTAATTTCGTCACCAAAATATTAGCATGAATGTAACCTCGACACAAGAAATGTTGACGTATTATTGTCAACACCTGTAGTTTTATCACCAAAATATTATCATGTAGGAAATTTCAACAAGGATATTTTTTTACTTATTTGTTGTAGTAAGTAGAGGTATATGAAACGTCTAAAACAGTTTGAATTTTCTTAATCAAACTTGGAAAAGAATTTTATTAGTGTACGACGCTGTTAAATTGATGTTTCGGATACTCGACGCGAGAACAAATACTAGTAGAATGTAATACCAGCTTCAACAATTGTTAAAAGCACAGAAAGTATGTCCCCTAATGGGTTCAGTTATCTCTATTTACTAATGTTAGGATTTGCCAATATCAAAATTTCAAAGCAGAAAACAGCAAACAAGATATAACTTATTTGCTATTATAAAAACAATAAGTGTTTCACATTCTCATTTTTCTACTATGCATATCATTATAGGATAGAAAAAGCAGAATTATTTAAAACTTTTATTTGCAGTGTTATATGTTAATCGCAAAGACTGAAGCCGTTTCTACGAAGTTTTAATCACTCTCCTAGATTTCAGTTTTTGTGGTTGATCCACATCAACTTGAAGGACAGTTGAAACCATTGCTTCAACTTGTTGAACTCGATAAATAAACTTTCCAATAATCGGGATAAACATTCCCACTGATGAAACTTCTAGTTCCCCGATTTACAAACATTATTTGTCCTAGAATTGCTGTTCAGGGTGGTTTGATGAACACTCCAAGATTCTGGGTGGTATAGAGAGGGCACATTACATAAAAGAATATTCCCAGATCAAGCATAAAATGGTGAGACGTGCCAGAGATGTAAGCGCTATCAAAATGGTCTGGAAGTTCCAGCTTTTCCTCCGAAGCATCCTCCGTTTGTATCTGTGTTCCTCGATGTACATCTGTTATGGGAAGAACTACATATCAGTTTATTTTCCCGCAAAATAAACGAAACTTTTTATTGCTCTTTTACCGTAATGTGAGTCAAAGCTATTGGACCTTCCTCCACGTCAACTGAGGTAGGTGGAAAAAGCAATGCTGTGTAAGTGTTAAATTTCCAAAAGTTCCTTTTACACCCAGCATTGCCGCTATCTTGAAATCCATAACCACAGTTACAGGGTCTGGATATACATCAATTCAGTGCACTGATGCACTACCACTAGGCTTGTATTTAAATATTGTGCGCACCTGTGCGCCGCGCACAAATTTATATCTAAAAAAAGAAAAAAGTGTTTTTTTTTTTTTTTTTTGCAGATATATCAGCAGAATATTCCACCGTTTAACTGTGAGACTTCAACTTTTGATTTTGCAAAAAAATATCAAAACGTGAAATTTTAAAATGTGTTGAAGCTCAGAGAAAAATGATCCAAATTACTTGTTGCACGTCCCTAGCCCTCACCTGAGAAGGTGCACGAATTCCCCATAACATTAACACTGGGGCATTTTCGAAATAATCAAAAACGAACAATATTAGAGTTCAATTCATATTTTTTGTTGTCGTTGAGGTGAATAGTAAGAGTTTCAATCCGACTCAACTTCAAGGTCTTAATCTACCCACCAAGGAGAGAGAGTGATTTTAAAAGTAATCGAAAACTACGTATGTTAGTGTTGAATTCATAGTTTACGAAGTCGCTGACTTTAACGGTATTAATTTTCATGATATATAAGTTCATACTCACCCCTGTGGGTGGGGATGTAAAATGGTGACTTTTAGAAAATAATTAGATGAGATTGCTAATTAGTAACTACTGTCACTAGAGCGATTTGAACACATTATTATATTTTCTAGCGCATTCGTAGGATTCCGCGGGTTGCTAGTTTCAAATATAAAGGTAATTAAGATAGGTTTGTCGCATTCTGTGGAGCTCTGTGCTCCATTGAACCTCATACTGTGAGTAGAATGTGAATGAGGATAAGGTGAAGGTAAGATTTTGGTACGGGTATATCTAACATACTAAATGATTGTGGCATTTCAGTTACACCGTGAACTTGCGTAAGGACAGAGTGAACATGTTACGGCCATAGAGCGTCATAAGGGCGTGAATACTATACGAGTTCAAAATTGGGTGAAACGCTGCTGGAGCGGGCGGAAGATATGCCAAAACCTTGCTGAGAGTGTCGTGACTACGCGGACAGTTCAGTGGTGGTTTGGCAAGTTTAAGGCGGTGACGAAACACTCGAAAACGCACCACATGCCGGAAGACAAACACATGTACAATGTTAAGATATCCAGGCAACATATGAGATGACCCGTTGATAGACATGTGAAGAACTAGGGCTACAATTCCGTGTGAGTGGAGAAATTATTCGGCAGCACTGCCATCAACTTAGAAAGTACTACCGGCTGGATCGATGAGACTCTAATGATTTGACTCAGGACAAGAAGAGAACTAGAGCAGATACCTGTGATTATTTGCTGTCTCGTCTGAGGAAGGAGCCATTTCTCGACATCGTATTGACATGTGATAGGCAAAGCTCCACAGCCCATCATTGGTTAGCATCCCATGAAGCTGTTCCAAGACAGCTAAAACAAGGTTCTCCTGTTCTTCCGTGGACTGCTCATGCCATTCAGCATCACGAAATGCTACAAACTTGTCGAAGCATTAATGCAACTGTGTACTGTTAGCAGTTGAGCCGTATTGAAGAAAAACTATAAACTCTTACGTCAGCACTTCTGAATCATAAGGGGCCATTCTGTTACAGGACAAGTCTAAACCCCACGTGAGTTGGATGCCCCAGGCACCATTCTACGCCTTTAGTGGGAACCAATATTGCATCCACCATATTTCCCTGCGTTAACACCGTACGATTATTTCCTGTTCCATTTGTTGGAAAATCACATTGGAGGAAACCAGTTAAAAAGTCTAGTAGGTGTAAAATGAACGTGATACCTTTTCGCTTCAGGGCCCATCAAGTCCTACTGCGATGGAATCTATCGCCTTCTAGAACGTTGGCAGTGGTTGTCGGTAGTGGTAGGGGTTGTTATGATATTCCAGGTACGTCTTAGGTTACATATCGATCTTTGCGCTTAGTTGGTGAAAAATCGACAGAACTTTCTTCGTTATCTTTATATAACTGTATTTAAAATGTTTAGAAAATACAAAATTTTTCCGCCTCCTAAATTCGCCTGCCCTGTGCTCGAGCACAGAATAGCACTTAACTAAGTGCGGGCCTTCTAAAATATTTATACGTTTTTTCTTCCTTTATATAAATTTATTTTAACATATATCCGACAGTTATTAGCCAATGTTTACTCAGAGATGTAATATAATTTCCTTCTTTCAATGGCTACTAAAAAAATGACTACTCGTTTCACCTTTCTCAACGTGGAAAACGTATAAACATTTTTGGTTCACTACTTCAGTCAAATTACCAAAAAGTAAGGAACAAATTAGTAACAAGCTGAAAATGTATACAGATCTTAGGAAGGATATTTTAAACAACGTACTAAAAGTCTCCTGAAATCCCAAGTGACCTTCACCGTAATATTGGAAAATGGCTGATGAAGGGTCAAATTTACAATATCAAAATAAAAGTAGCAATATTTTTGCTATGGTTGAACATAAAGAGATAAATGTAGTGACGTTTTATAGAACATGGATAACACAATATTTTTGGAGAACATTTTTTTAAAAACTCATCTTTTAGAATTGTTTAGCTCTAAATTCTAAAATTTCGAAAACTACCGTTAAACGGACTTAAGATTTGTTAAACTTTGGAAGTGATTATGAAAAAAATTAAAATTTGACATATATGTTGGTAAAGATTATTTAAATGACAGACTAAAAATGACAAACTCAAACAAAAATACGCAATTCACGTTAAAATGGTACACTGAAAGCAAACAAAATTAAATAGTAAAAGATGTCCAATGGTTAACATAAAACTAAATGAAATTTAATAATTACATCATTTTCCAACACCATGACTATATGAAACATATTTTTGTGAGAACTGCCCGTATACGATATTTAAATAACACTTCTTAAAAATCCATCCCGAGGAATTAAACTCAGGGACCTTGTTATTTTGAATCCTATACATAACTATTAAACCTTGACCTCCCAAAATTATTTTTTGCGTGTAAAAAATTAATTGTACAAATTATACAGTAGATCTATATTTTTTTCTAAAAATAAAGTTTAGATGGCACCTCCCGAAATTTTAGTTCAGTGAAATAATGAACTCATGTCTAAAACGTAGTAACAAATCATTATTCAACTGGATGTCAGCACTTTTTTTAGCAATTTAAGGAACGCAATAAATCATGACGTAATTTCGAAATTTAAAGGATATACCGATACATATCTCCAAGGTGCAATAATATAATCCTGTCCACAACGTAATAACTCTGATATCAATAACTTTTCATGTTTGCATTATTGGGGAACAACATACATCACGAAATGTATATACTGCAACAACAAAAATACAAAAGTACTATTTCCGAAATTTAAGAGGGTGCAGTGAGGGGATAATATTTACGCCGCCTTTAGGGAAATTAAAGAATGAAGCAGCTATATAGTGAGTTATTATGAAAAGGCTCTAAGCCCAATATATCCAAAAAGGTAACCAGTTACCATCAAACAGGATATGAAAATTCACAAGCTTTCAAAATATTTTAAAACGTTGGTAATTTTTAGGAAACGAGAAAGTTATAGAGGTCCTATACTTCTTTGGAGTATGACCTTGATCGTGCTTTACTAAGTCAAAACATGATAATTTTGATGATTCTATACCCATAAGAGAGAAACTAGAAATTTCTATAGCCCGTAGGTGAGTCAGGGTACCCATTGTGACCCTGGATTGTCCTATGCATTCATGGATATTGGCATGAGCAGAGGCTCTCTTGTCCCTCAACCAGTAACCCCAGGGAAAATATATGACTAAGTTTGCCAATTATTACTGAAAGAGAAACGCGTAGGAACATACTTGTGATATTGCAACCGTTGCTACTGCAGACCACAAACCCATACTTGTATAAAGTGTAACATAGATGAAAACTTTTAAATAAAAACTAAATAAAATTCTCAGGACTTCAGAAATAAGATCATCCATATTGGTTAAGAGCTTAAGTTCTGCAGTTGCTCCACACCATATCAAATTTACTGGGAAATCGATAGAATTATAAGAAATTCAACCATCAGAAAAAACGAGGAATGTACAAAAAATCAGCACTGTATGGTGAGAAGTTACAGAGAAAAATGAAGTTTAATTTAGAATATAACGACAATACGAAGGTACTTGCTAAAGCATATTAGATAAGACGAACCAAAGCATAGTGCGCCAGTGTCTCAAAGCCACTCTGTTAGTAACTAACCTAGGAAGTGTGTAATTGAATAGGGAAGAGAAAGGTGCAATTTGAGTTTAAGAATTCTCATTTGTACTCCAGAACGTATTGCTTTTTGTGACTCTGGGCTATCCTATTTTATGCACACACATTATTTGTAAAATGCGCGGAAGAAATAATGTGAATTGATTACAGAATAGGATCATATATGCAATCAAAATATATTTATTTTGGCTAGTTGGCAGGAAATAGTACAAAATAATCCACTTACTGATTCAGCCTGAAGTTAATGATAGAGAGTCTGTTGTTTGCTAGATTTACTAAGAGATTGCAAAGATAAAGAAAATCTAACGAAGACTTCATAGATATCATGTTGACTAAGAATAGAAGGAATTATAAAACTAGGTGAAAATGTAACGTTCAAATGGTACTCTGTTAAAAAGTATTAAGAATGCAAGTATGATTCCAAGTGAGAATTATGTTTGTTGTTTTACATGCAGTGAACACTGATGTTCTACTATTTGTGTTATACTATTCTAGATAGTTCCTAATTTAATTCACTAACACAAGGTAAATTCCTCTTTTAAACATTACAAAGTAACAATTAAGTTCTCACCTCTCGTACGTATAATGAGACAGAAATATAAAATGCAAAATGAAGACTTTACAATAAAATACTCTGTGAGTGAGAATGGTAAATTGATATGCAGTAAATTTGCACAATACAAAAAAACTGTAGTTTATATGTCAAATGAAGTGTTTTTACACTTTTTTTATTTGTACTCATCATCCCTCACGAACCTGATACCTCCTTAAGCACTCACGTGGTACATAGCAGGCTCCCTTGGTGAAACCCTACCTTAACCTGGTTAGAAAATATTTCGAGCTATTTGTGGAAACCAAGCAAAGTTGATTTATCTTTTAAAGTCTGTGTTTTCTGTATTGTTGTTCTCATCTTCTCTCACACTGATAAAATTACAAAAATAATTATGTAATTATATTGAATCATTATTTTCGTAATTTCTGAATATGACAGAGGCTATAAAACTGAACAGTTAAATTTTTCTGTTTTTTCGCAGTAATAGGTATGGGTGCATGCATACGTAGGTAGTGAATAAACAAATATTTGCGTAATGCAATTACAACTAAACTAAGGAAATGTAAATAAGTAGTTATGATTAAGATATTTCAATGTGTGTCTAACTAATTAGGAAAATAACATTTAAAATAGCTTTATGATTCACTGATTAAGGGAAGGAATCAGCAAAACCTCTGCCTAGTTAAGCAGTGTTTGTATATATCCATACGCAGATGATAATTAACTACATTAAAATACCTTGCTTTCAAATATATTTTTAATGTTGTATATTACGTTAGCTCACAGATGACCGATCAACGAAATAAAAGACATGAACAAAGTTTAAATTACGTTTCCAGGATTAGAAACCCCTACATTAAAAAAAAAAAAAACTATTTCTATTATTTACAATTTCATATATTTCTTGACTACTATCAACATTTGTAAAAATTATTTTCTTTTATTATTAACACAAATACAATATATATTTCTCAAATTGTATATATATTTATAAAGTGTTTCTAATAATACAGAAATATGTTAATAGATTTGTAATTAAATACATCTAATTTCTAAATGAGGCCGATGGATTTTTTCTCCGAAAAGATTACAAACTAAAATTTTATTCTAACCGAGAATTATATGATAACACTGAAGAATGGATTCAGAAAGTAAAGATTGAAAAATTGGTATCGTACAAGGGAAATGCTTCAGACGAGTAACAGCTAAATGGCGGACTCTTAACAGATCTCGCCAGGGAACAAAAATATGATATTGTCAGACATTTTCTTTTATAACTTCATTACAGAAGAAGAGTGTAACTGGATATCATAAAATACTTGTTTAAAGATTCCAGTTTTAAGTATGAAAACATTTTCTACTTTGTTACGAAGGTCATTCTACAAGGTAAATTCGTTGGTACCTACCGATTGTAGATCTCTAATAAATGCTTTCACTATTAATTGCTTTGGCGTTAAATTTGGGTGCACCTGTGATGGAAGAAAAAGCTTACCCACAACCTAAAATAAATTCAGATAACGGAAAATTCATAGAGATTTTAGGAATTGTTGCTACAAGAATAAGATAAAAATGGTCCCCAAGTGAGGTTCTTATTTTGTATAATTCTATATCACTGATTCAAACAATAAGTAACACGCTTCTACCTTCTATACCGCAAAGACAATGTTACTAACAGAGACAGCTGGGTCAATGGTAAAATGAAATCCTTGGTAAGATGTGTTCCTTTTTTGATCCTCTTTTTTGTGTGTGTTTGTGTAAATAACATCCTGTCTTTTGGTTTTCTCAATGCTCCGTCGGTTTTAGCAATTATTTATCCATAAAAAAACGAAATGAACAACCGAAATATATAGTGATACATTTCTGGGTCCTATAGTAATATACTAAAATTTTAAATTTCGCAATTTTTAAAATTTAAGTTGTAGCCAATGAACGATAGCCAATTAATTTTTCAAAGGGATGCGCTAATGTACCTATGCCCTTTGGAAACGAGTGTGCTCTAAAACAAGGTCATGTAATCATATAAGGTAATAAGACTTCATCAAAGGAAATAAACTGTGTCAATAACCTTCAAAATTGGAAATTTTGGCAACTTTTAACCATGGAAGGGAATTAGATTTACCATCCAAATTTACAGTGATACATGTTGATGATACATATGGAATTTATAAATTAGGCAATTTTCAAAATTTAAGAGTGGCCGAGGCACACCTCTCAAATTTTTAAAGGCGTGAATCAATGTACCTACGTCTTTTGAAAATGAAAGGATCCCTTAACATGCCCATATAACCATATAAGGAAATAGGACCTCATAAAATGGGATAAATTTTGTAAAAATCCGAACACGTGGTACAACAATTTGCTTACGTTTACTTTTGACATTTTTTACGCCTGAAAGAAAACGTGATGGATCAATCAAACTTATAGTGATATAGATTAGGTTCTATACTATCACACCAAATTATTACATTTGGCGATTTCCAAAATTTAGGGGGGCAAGCTGCCGCTCCCAAATTCTTAAAGGGTGCACCAATATAGTCATGTACTATAAAGGAGAATAGACCCTTGCATACGGCCATATAACCATATAAGATAGTAATACCTCAACAAAAGTGATAAATTAGGTCAAATTCCTCCGACATTTGACTTTGCCCTTTCCAAAATGTAGGGGATGGGCAAGGTTCTCCTGCCAAAATGTTGGGTAGATAGTTCTAGGTACTGCTAGGTCATTATTGTCTTTCCAATGGCATTTACCTTTGACCTATGACGTCACAAAAATTTACGGACTCTGTTGAATATCTAGGTTCCAGTATTACTCAAGTGTTGCTAGTCCAGTAGTTTGTTGTTTTTTAGCAAAAGGTTCGCAAGAAAAAAATATAACATGTTTAACAGTCGAAATGGGATTAAGAATTTATTTCCTTTTTTCAGTTAATAAAGGAGCTAATCACTCCAGAAAAGTACGAGATATTATTCAATGAAGGAATTGTACATTGTAAGTGGAACGTCATAGTAGGACTTCATTGCGTATTATTTGTTAGCGTATAGTAATTTTACATTGGAATCTTCTGCATGTTACTGATGATGAGATTAAATGCTATGCTAGAGCAGAGCTGTAACGCCACTGCCATGTTCTCTACAAAACAACCATTCCTATCTAGGTATAACATTGGAATTGATTATATTTAAAAAGAAACGATACAATTATTAAATAAGGTTATTTTTCTTCAAAATATTTTTAATACAACTCAGAAATAATCATTGCTCTAAGCTAAAAGAAATAAAAGTCTTATATCTAACAAAATACCACAGAAGACCTATGGTATACTCGTTGTGCAGACAATCTGCCTTTCCTCACCGGTTAGGGTATATTGGTATATCTCTGTAGAACATTCCAGGCTGTGTCTAGGAAGTAATTTGAAGTACTTGTCTCTCGACATGGGCCCGAATTCTATTGAATATTCGGGAAATGTCTTTATTTTCCCTGCTTCATATACACAAATTGGTTTCTTTTAGATATTAACCAAATTTGTTTTCCTTTTGTCCTTGTGTATGTATGTATGTATATATAGTTAGTCACAAAAATCTCCGTACAGCATGTAGCAGCTATATTATTTGAAAAGTAAGGGTGGTAATAATGCGGAGTGGCACCATTTGTAGTCGAGGACATTTAGTTGGAAAGAGTACAAAATAATGGGGTGAAGTATTTGACTATTTAGGCGTAACAGGCTAATAAATGTAATCACAGCGAAATGTAGGTCAACAATGTTTCCGTACACAGCAGGAATAGAAGCAAACCTTATCTTTTGGCGTTACAATGTGAAGAAACGACGCCATTCGACTTCAAGCTTGTGTGTCAGTTAGAATGAACAAAACAGATGCAACTAGGTAAGCAGTTGTCCATAAGAAAATGGAAGTACTGAGGCCAATTCGAGAACTAATAGTCAAATTACATAAAGAAGGACTGTCCCTTCGACAAATAGTGAAAAACTTTAATGAAATACACTCTACAGTGCAGTATGGAATAAAGAGGTGTAAGGAGACAAAAAATTATGAAGTTTGAAAGATCAACGATGGAATTGCATCATCAACGTGCCATTCCACGAATGATCAGGTGTAATTAACGAGCTAGTGCTCAAATCTTGCCAGTATGCTGGAAACGGACTATAGCGTGAAGTTGTGCGTGAACGTTTTCAGAGGGTTGTCAGAAAAGCGGTATACAATGGTAGTGCACGTAGGAACAAGCCCTTAGTTTGTCGGATAAACAAAGCGAAACATACGGAGATTGGAATGAAATGTAGACAAGACACTAGCCTTCTGGAACTCAGTGTTATTCAGCGATAAAAGTAAATTCACTTTTTTCGACTCGGATGGACGAGTTAGAATGTGGAGGAAACCCAATATTCAGTTGGACCATAAGAACGTATGTCCAACAGTGAAGCATGGTGGTGGCAGTGTGATTGTATGGAGATGTTTTAGTGCAGCTGGTGTTATGAAGTTGCAGATTACAAGGGTACAATGGCTCGATATATTTTAAATCAAACCTGCCAGCCAGTGCAGAGAAATTATAGCTGGACCTTAGTTTGTTTTCCAACAATATAACTACCCGAAGCATAAAGCCAGAAGAGTCCAGGATTGGTTGTTATACATTGTGCCCAAGCAACTGCATACACCTCCACAATCGCCAGATTGCAACCCCCAAGATTGTGCACCTGTGTACTGACTTGGATAGATCTGTTCGCAAACAACGTCACAAGTAAGGAACAACTGAAAACCGCTCTAGTAGAGGAGTGGAGCAAGATATAGCGTACAACAGCAGCAATATATGTTACTGTGATGCCGAACCGAAAGAGGGAAATACTACGGGCGAACAGGGGACCCAGAAGTTATTAATGGTGAATCAGACTGCATGAACTGAACTGTTGAGTTTCACTTTTGTGTACGGAACCTTTTTTGTTTCCAATTTTGTTCATTTGAGTATAGTTTGTTATTAGTACGTTACGGTACTATATTGTTTATGATAAGCATATCAATTTTTGATGTCCAACGAAGCAAAATATTTTCATATTTTTCTATATTTGCCATGGATTCTACACTATTTTCTATTGAATGTGTTAATTGCAGCTGTATCAAAACTTGTATGACGAACTGTATATATATATATATATATATATATATGGGGGTGAGAAAGAGAGAGACTCACTGCCGACAGACTAATGACATACGGCTGGAGTACTGTGATAGTCCGAGGCCATGACTGTTGCACAGTAAAGACATGAAACATATGGTCTAACCAGATCTTTAAGTTACGAAATAAGGCTCACTGTTTCCTATTTAGAGTCTTATTCTTACTTTCAGTTTGTTAAAACTGTCTTAATTTGTAAGAATGAATATTGCGTTTGAAAGATTAAAGTTGATTTTTAATCCTCTTCATTGGTTTTATTCTTAGCGTATCTGGAACATCGACACGTATTATAATGTAATGGCCAGGGGCATTACGGTAAGCAGATTCATACATCTTTCAATCTCTCTAGTGTCAAAATTGTTCTGGACAGATATACTGTCCCAATGGTAGAGCGATTACCTATTTTTGAAATGAGTTGATTCGATGTAAGAGTCAATCTTAGTAGAGATGAATTTATGCATGAGACGTGCACCTACAACTTAATATAGAATCCGAATCGCATGAGTTTGTCGCTGCTATGTGGGGTGCTGGATTGAATCACCGGTCAAATAAAATTATGGTTTATAGCATCGTGTCCCTTGATTTTCCCAGGGTACTCCACATTCACCACTCTTCCATCATCGTTCTTTTGTGTTGATCAATTGTCTACCTTTGACTCACGTTCATAATTCTCGGACGTTAAACTATAAGATATGTTTTGTTTAATTTGATTTTATTTCATTTTGAAACATTTCATTTAATTTTTCATCCAACTTTTCAAAGGATAAATATAATTAATGTTTGTCTGAAACGTTACAGATGACGATTTAACGTAGTCTAAGGGCTGACTATACCGACGCCGTAACGGTGGCGTTGATACTGGCTGGTTAGAGCAATGGTTTAAGCATTGAAGCGACTACATAAATGGCCTCAATGCTAAGCTAAAACGAGCTAACCGAGCATTGAGAATACTCAAACCGCCTAGTGGTGAAAAATTCGATTATAGGAGTGATGTGAACGGGATTCTTCTTAACGAGCATTCTACCAACTGATCTCAACAGTGTATAAAAGATTTCACTGACACTTGGTAGTGTTATAATAAGTTATCTTTGTACACTCCGTATCAAAAAATTGCGACACCTAACGCCGTGCACCTAGGTCACCCAATATACACCTTCTTTTCCATTAATCGGGTCTAGTAAAGAGACTCCCTCTCTCTCCTCGTTTCTTCTCTCCCATAACAAAATTACCTAACAACATGAACGCAATTCTAATTTCAAACTACATATGCATTAGTATCGATGAAATGAAATAACAAAACCGAGACGAAGCAAGATTCATAAATTGATTTAAGGAGAAACTGAACCACACACAATGAAAAATTGAAACCAATGGATGTATATTACACAGTGGTTCAGAAATGAGGTAAAGAGAGAGAGAGAGAGAGAGAGAGAGAAGGCGAGAGAAGAAGAAAAATAAAAGGGAGAACAGATAAAAATGTGGAATTTTAAACTTAGGAAGAAAACAACCTAACATTATAAAGTTCCGTTACCAGAAATCCAACAATAATGTAGAAATAACGTTTGTTTTTATATTTTTCAGGACAATTCGAATATATAGAGGGTGCTTGAAACATCCATTAAGTCACTTTCAAAAAGGATAGCATACTCAATTTCCAATAGAGCTTTAGGTCTCACAGACGCATCTAAGATAATGTCAAAAGTTTAACATATGTTTTGTTTTCGCGTGGTTCGGTTGTAAATTCGGTAGTGTTCATTGGACGTACTGATGCAAACCACATTCTAATAAACCCAGTAGTTAGCGTAGGTCATATTATCCATTCCAGACTACTAATGCAAAATGAACAAAAAAGAAAAAAAACGAAAAAAGAAGAAATAAAGAAAGAAATATAAAATTAAATGAGTGCTATTTTAGTGGTAATTTTTTATCAGAAATATTCTATATTAAATGTCCAAACCGTATCATAATGAAAAGTTACAAACCCTCAATTGGAAAAGCGGATGTTCCTTACAATGTAGCAGACTTTACATGTTTAAAGTTTCAACGTGAATAAATCTCTTTGAATTATAGGATGGAAACAAATTTGTGTCGAACTAATATGAATAACATTTTGTTTTCAAATAAGCAAAGAGGTTACCATTTTCTCGTCTTTTCCGAAACTTTATCTGGTCCCAATATCCAGCATCACTTTCATCTGTTGCGGATATAACGTTGTAATTTGCACAAATAAGATGAACACGCTAGAGATGACCAGGAATGGAGATGTTATGCCCAGAGCACAAAAACTCGACGCTGAAGTTGCCAGTTAATTACATTTTCCAGTCCAGGTCTATCGGTCTCTTGCTCCGTTTTAACTTTGGAAGGTGCACACGCACATGAAGTGTGTGTGGAAGTGAGAGAGAGGGGGAGAAGTAAAACATGCAAAGACAGGATAGGGAAATGTCAAGAAAAAGAGAGACAGAGAGACGAATATAAATATGAAACATACTTATTATTACAGCGTATGATGAAGAACGCACACACTGTTTATTCGAATTCCGGCAGTGATGCTTTGTAAGTTCTCCAACAGAAGATGAATCTCTGTTTGCAGCCATGATTGTATGCGAAAAAGTTATATTCCCTGACAGGGGATCGAACCTAGAGTTTTCGCTTGGAAGTCTGGTACTTTACCAGTACAACACTGATTGCTTTACCCAAACTTTGTCCCACAAATGCTGTAATATTTCTTCCTGATAACGATAACACGAAAAGTGTTTACTGCAAACCAATGAAGTGTTTCGATTATCCTGGCAAATCACTTGCCCTTTCCCAAACAATATTCGTAAATCGTCTCTATCATGGTAAAGGTGTTTGCTCCACATTCTTAAGCATTGCACATCTAATATGAGAAATCGAATCTTCATTGTCACTTTCTAAAAAATGCAAGTTTGGCGTGAACAGGATCCGAAACTATGCTGAAGAGCTCTAATAGTCGTAACTCCATTACGTTACCGCTACACTATCATGCCACCTGATATTGGAAGCCAAATATTACTTAATTTAGTCTCGATCATTGGAACGATCAAGCTTCTTCCTGTAATTTATTTGCACCTAAGAGCACAAAGAAATTAATTTACTCGACGACCTAGAGATAAATTAGTGCCCACTAATATAGAAAATCACATTCAATCCAGGGAAAAATAAAGAAATAAAAACATATTATGCAGTAATTGCACCATGCAAATTTAAAAGGACGCGAATAATAGTAATAATAATAATTACCTATATTATAAAATTAAACTGACTGTGACTTATAGTCCCTTGAGCCACCCGACCGATATCGATCAAATATTCAACATTTATAATGTTCGGACCTGGGAGTATGTTTATATATTCGTTTCCATAGTGTTACTTAGATGAGGGTTAGAATGGAAAAAATATAAAAAATAAAGAAAATTTAAGTTTTGAATCAAACGACCAATCTGGATTAAATTTGCAACATAGATTACGTTTGTGCATGGAATACTTTTTACCATTTCACTTTGATGGACGAATGTAGGGACAAACATTCATTGAAATAAAAATAAAAGTGACTATGTTAATGAATTAATAAGTCTTGAACCACTGGACAGATCTGCATCAAATTTTCAACATGGATGAAGTTCGAGCCTGGAGTGGCATTCATCATATCATTTTGATGGTAAAACTTAGGGGAGAGGAGGACAGGGAAAAGATATATAAAAATAAATAAAACTTAATACCTCTTGAACCACGGGACCTATCTTGATCAAATATTTAACATAGATCAGGTTCGGGCCTGATATGCTTTTTAGTATTTCACATTGACGCTAGAACTTAGACAAGAGGAATGGGAAAGGGATATATATATATATATATATATATATATATATATATATATATATATATATATATATAGATATATATATATATAAACATAAATAAAAATAATAAGTCTTGAACCACCGTACAATCTCGATAAAATTTTCAACCTAGATGAAGTTCGAACACGAGATGGTTTTCCTCATATCACTTTGATGGTGTAACTAAAGGAAGGGGGAAGTATCGCAACATTTAAAAGAGTACGAAAAATGACCGATATTAGTATCGAATCTATAATTTTATTATTATTATTATTATTATTATTATTATTATTATTATTATTCGTGTAATTTGAACTTGCAGGGAGAAATTACTTCATAATATATTTTTATTTCTGTAAATTTTCCAGGATTGTATGTTGTTTCCTTTACTATAGGGCACTAATTTCTTTCTAGGTCCTCGAATAAATGAATTTCTTTGTGCACTTAGGTGGAAATAACCTTACAGGAAGAAGGTCTTCGTGCCAAAGGTCAAGGCTTAAATAAGTAATATTTCTTTTCTAGTTTCACGTGGCATGATAATGTAGAGGTATCGTAATGGCGTTACAATTAATAATTCTGTCAGGCAAGGTTCAAATCTTGTTGACGCCAAACTTGCGTTTTTCCAAGTGACAATGAAGATTCGATTTCTCATATTAAACGTGCAATGCTTAAGAATGTGGAAGCAAACACCTTTATTGTGATAGAGAAGATTTACGAATGTTGGTTGGGAAAGTGCAAGGGATTTACCAGGACATTCGAAACACTTCAATGGTCTGCTGTAAACACTTTTCGTGTCATTGTTCTCAGAAAGAAATATTATAGCATTTTTTGAACAAAGTTTGGGTAAAGCTATCGATGGTGTAGTGGTAAAGTGCCAGACTTCCAATCAGAAAATCTGGGTTCGATTCTAAGTCAGGTAATATAACTTTTTCGCATACAATAATGGCTACAAACAGAGATTTATCTTCTGCTGAAGAACATACAAAGCATCACTGCCGAGAATTCGAATAAACAGTGTGTGCGTTCTTCATCATACACTGTAATGATAAGTATGTTTCATATTTATATTCGTCTCTCTGTCTCTCTTTTTCTTGACATTTCCCTATCCTGTCTTTGCATGTTTTACTTCTCCCCCTCTCTCTCAGTTCCACACACACTTCATGTGCGTGTGCACCTTCCAAAGTTAAAACGGAGCAAGAGACCGATAGACCTGGACTGGAAAATGTAATTAACTGGCAACTTCAGCGTCGAGTTTTTGTGCTCTGGGCATAACATCTCCATTCATGGTCATCTCTAGCGTGTTCATTTTATCTTTGCAAATTACGACGTTACATCCGCAACAGATGAAAGTGATGCCGGATAATGGAAACAGATAAAGCTTCGGAAAAGACCAGAAAATGGTAACATCTTTGCCTATTTGAAAACAAAATGTTATTCATACTTGTTCGACACAAATTTGTTTCCATCCTATAATTCAATGTGATTTATTCACGTTGAAATTTGAAACATGCAAGGTCTGCTACATTAGAAGGAACATCCGATTTTCCAATTGAACATTTGTAACTTTTCATTATGATAAGTTTTGACTTTTAATATAGGATATTTCTGATAAAAATATACCAGTGAAATAGCACTCATTTAATTTTATATTTCTTTCTTTCTTCCTTTTTTCGTTTTTTTCTTTCTTGTTTGTTCATTTTGCATAAGTAGACTGGAATGAATGATGTGACCTGCGCTACCTACTGGGTTTACTAGAATGTAGTTTGCATCAATACGTCCAACGCACATTACTGAATTTACAACCCAACCACGCGAAGGCAAAGCATGTGTTAAACTTTTGACATTATCTTAGATGTGTCTGTGAGACCTACAGTTCTACTGGATATTGAGTATGCTATCCTTTTTGAAATTGTTTTGAAGTTGCTTTCTTCCTAAGTTTAAAATTTCACATTTTTATCTGTTCTCCTTTTTCTTTTTCTTCTTCTCTCGCCTTCTCTCTCTCTCTCTCATTTCTGAATGTCTCTGTAAAAGACATCTATGGTTTCAATTTTTCATTGTGTGTGTTTCAGTTTCTCCTTAAATCAATTATGAATCTTGCTTCGTCTTGGTTTTGTTATTTCATTTCATCGATACAATGCATGTGTAGTTTGACATTAGGATTGCGTTCATGTTGTTAGGTAATTTTAATATGGGAGAGAAGAAAGGAGGAGAGAGGGGTATGTTTACCAGACCCGATTATGGGACAAGAAGGTGTATATTGGATGACGTTAGCTGCATGGCGTTAGGTGTCGCTTTTTTTGATGCAGAATGTACTTCTGATGTTCCATGAACATTAAATGAAACCATCGAATTGAAGTACGATTTGCTAACAAAGTATGTGTTCCCCTTTCCTAACTTTCCGGACACTTTACTTTCGAATGACTCGTTTACTAGAAAAATCGCGTCAGAAAGACTCAATATACCGGCGCCTAATATCCAGACAAAAATTCAAACTATGCAACCAACACATACAGAGTGTGACGTCAATATCAACACCGATTCTACTGACCAAAACGCTCAAACGATACCTACAATCAGTGAACTCGTGTATACTTATTCATAACACTGATGACACTTCTGGACACTTTGAGGGAAATGATAAACTGTTTTTGATCCTGCCTATTTGGGACAGAACTATAGTGTTATTACCATTATGTGTATATTTCACAACAAGTTTTTGATAGTGATATTGGTGTATCATAGTGTTTATAGTGTGTCCTTGTGTCTAAACAGTATCAAGTATGTTAGTGTTGGTGCAGTTACCTTTTACTAATTACAATTGTGTATTTTCTCAAAATAATCTTCCAGATTATTTTTTTCCAGTGTGGGGGGTGCAAGGATCCCCACATCACAAAAGACGCACGTGTCAGCTCAACACGTGCTAATGATTGCAAACAACCTAGCAGTCAACAGGCAAACACGGAAGACACCGAGGAACACCGAAAGCAGACGGCTCTAATAGAAGAACCAGAGGAGGACAAATAAAAGGAGGACCACCGAGGGACTCAGCATCAGTCGACCAACTGATCACCTAACCTTTACCTTCCTATGTTGCTATGGACTAGGAGCACCTCTTCCTTACCACATGTCGCACTGGGTTAGGGATCCATCTTAAACTTATAATTCAACTTTAACCTACAACTTGCCGAAGTGTTCTGGAAACTGCCATGAATGGACGGGCCACCCAGCAAAACATTTAGTATTCCTTCACTTGGTCATTGAGGAAGAGACATTGAATTAGAGACACTTGTATTTATTGTTATATTATATTTTGTAATAAAAGTTGGTGAAGGGGAAATGACACTCCGTCTATCATTTGACTCTACCGAACATTACAATATGAATCAATAAAATAGTATATTTATGGATCACCACATGCGCTGACAGCTGACAGTAGTTGTTGACAGTAATATCCAGGAAAACAAGCACAGGCAGAACAATGTATAATTTAGAACAGTAATATGACGCGTTTACTAATTATACGCACTGGATTAGTGGACCTGGGGGCTAGCCTCTGTGCAAGTCATTGGGAAGCTACTTAGCGTATACCTCTTTACTTAATAATATTGCGAATTAAACCAACATATTTGCTGTATCGACACATGGACAAAACCCTTAGAGCTGAGTTGCTCCAGATGCAAGCTGGGTTGATCGACCGGTCAATGTTGGCACTTCATTTTAAAATGCGATCAGTTTAACCCACCTGTATGGATATGCAAATTATATTTTAAAAGGATTTGCATTAATTTACAGTTCGCTCGGCACAATGAAGAAGAATACGACGAAAGTTGATCTTGAGAACTTCTAGATCAAACCTGGCTGAACAATATTGCTAGGCGACAGTCTGTTTAGGTTGTACATGCTTATGTTAAGTATTAACATTCGTGATTGAAGAAAGCACTTAATTTAGTTCTAAGCAATAATATAACTTTGCCGTTGCATAGTAATGACTAAGGAAGAAACACTGAAGTATCCAAGTAATAGAAATATTATTTTCATACGAGTACACATAGATGAGAAAAATAAATGTGGTCTCAATTACTTAGTAAAATATTCTTGCCACAAAACAACGTTTCACATATATGTATTGCTGAGCGATGAAAAACTCTTCTGTTCTAATTTGTGGGAAAGAAATCGGTTATTAGCAGTTCCCATTGAAGAAATAAATTGAGTCGCAATAATAAAGTATAAATGAAGAATGATTTCTTTTTTTTTTCGAAAATATACAGAGCGTTCACAAAAAAATACTTTACACGAACTGGTAACTGTTATGATGCTAATAATATAGGTGATATATTATTATTATTATTATTATTATTATTATTATTATTATTATTATTATTATTATTATTATTATTATTATTATTATTATGCCTGACTTTCATGGAATTTTACCTCTCACTTTTTCATTCCCACTCTGAGTGAATACATATCTAATGACAACACATAATTTTAACAATTCCAACACCCTATATTCCTTTGTGCCTATATGGCTAACACAATATTTTCTGTGTACGCGGTTAGAGTGCGTGAATTGGATACAGTAGTCGTTCGGTTTTCCTTAAAAGGCAAGGACCAGCCTCATAGGTACATGTATCTTCGGTTCTCCAAGGGGACGTTGAAACGTAGATTGACATTGCATTAACTATCAGGACGGAAGATGAATCAAGCATTTTGAATAAGAAATCACAAATTCTTAAACGTTTGTCTACATTGTTTGGAGAGAATCGCGGTTAACAACATGACACCTCGATAAGAAAGAAATATTACCACTTATAGACAATTTTGTACAACGATACCAATTCGTGATTTTATGTAGTCTAAGGGTAGATATTAGGACATGGTAACTTTTTAAGATTCTGAACTAATGTGAGCAACTTTTTTTCTCCTTGGTTAAAAGGGTTTTTAAGATCAATACAAAAGCTGAACAAAGAAGAAGCTCGTCGTCAAATTCAACAGGATTTTTAGCTTTATCACTAACAATTTTAAAGAAGTTGAATGCAACAGATGAAACAGAGTCCCAGAGTTTAACGTTGAAGTGAAGTTGACAATTATACTGGCCAGATGAAGCTTTCACAATTTTCTCTACGTGCAACAGTAATGATTAATATGACTTTGTATTCTGATACAAATAGTGAATTACCTAAAAAAGGAAAGGGCAATTAATGCGGAGTAGTATTTCAAACCTTTATCTGACTGTAAATTGGTTGAGAAAAGTCGTCCAGAAAATGTCTTTGAATATCTTAAGAAGCTTGCTTCCCACTAAAAAAAAATACTTGCAATTAAATACTCTTCATTGCTGGAGTATCAATAACAATAATATATTAAAAAACTGCAATGTAATGTACTGTAGATGAAAATTAGTAAAGACAAATAACTTAAATGCTTAATATTTAGGAAATGAGACAATCCGCGATAGTTATGGAGTAATTTATGCAGACGATCAATAACTACAATGATATAAGTTGCATTCAAATAGACCATTAACATTTGTGCATAATGTTTGTTCACAGATGGCCAAAAGAAACTATTAAACACATGAATAAAGTTTGCATTTGAATTCATAAAAATTGCAAACTGGTAATATTAAAGATTTTATCTCAAAATTAAACTCTTTACAATTTTTATTTATCTTTTGGCTACTATTACAGAAATTCGTCTTGATTTATTTTCAAGACTGACATAAGTAATTTATGGCACATTTTTAAATATATAATTTGCTTTGAAGAATACAAACGTACTTAAAAAAGCAAAGGTTAGATTTGAATTTGTGAATGAGGAATAGGAAATTTTCTTTTGAAAAGTTTCATTGCCTCAAATTGTATTATACAATATAAACACTTTTTAAACTAACTGAAAAAGAAATCTGAGACGTATGCAAATGTACAGAATTTGCTGATAAAGACGTATGTGGGTATTTCGAAAAGTTGACGAATTTCAAATTTCCTTTTTAAGAAACCTAAATATTGATGTTGGCTGAAAACTGCGCCAATTATAAGATGAAACTGATAAAAGAATTAGTCCTTCATTATGGTCTTTATTATGACCGTACCACGATTGCATTACATAGTAAGGTTCGTGAAATAAAGTCTAAAATATTAATTAACTCTTAATTGTTAATTTCGTTTCAAATATACAATTATACACGATGATAAGTTATATATCAGTCGCTAGGTCATGAAACTTAACAAAACTATATGATAGTTGCTATTCTCATATATAAGGCTCTTGGAAATGCGCGCCGGTTCTGTTACATCACATTATCAACTATATTCGTATCAAAACACACAAGCAAGTTTCATAAACCTGTTCATAACACATTCCTATTTCAGGCATGGTGAATGACCTCGGTGATATGCCTTCCTCTATTAAGCTGTATGTAATAACTCTTTTCGTGAAATTCGTTATCACTGAAATGAGGTGATCCGGGAACCGCTCTTTGAGCAATTCGACTGTTTCGCGGGCAGCATTGCAGATGACATTATCCTGCTGAAACCACAACTCCTGAATGTCCATTGAATCGAAATGAGGCCACAAATACTCTCTTGTCATTCGGAACCTCATTTCGCACTAGAACTTCTCGAGGTTGCCTGACAGTTGCTGCATAACTTTCTCTGTACCGATAGGAAATTTTCAAAACTAGCACACTACGTGCTATAGTAAACTGTTTCATGGCTCGACACAGACTGAACAAATGCGTGAAATTGAGACTAAAGCGAAAATAGGAATGTTTCTGGGTAGATCAACAATACAAAACAATTTCGGGAACTGAGAAACAAAAATTTGATAGACGATCCAAAACCGGCGCGCTTTTCGGATAACCTTTTAGTTTCCACAAAAGCGAGAAAACAAAGTGAGTTTCTGTCATAATAAATATATGCCGTTGATGCTAGTAACAATAAACTGTTTTATTTCACTAGAAGCTATGGTTATTCCTGTTGTGTAATGTATATGTGGAAAATTACATTCCTAACTAAATATTGTTTCTCTTACTTTTATCTAATTTTGATACACATGAAGTATAAAAACTAAACTACTAAAATGAAAGACACGCATAAAATAGCCAACTTACGGAGAAGTAAAAGTTGGAGAATGCGTTGAATTTGACTTACGTTTAGCTCTCCTTTCATCAATGAGGCCATATGAGATGTGGTCCTACAGCTTAAACGTAGGATTTGAAGGTTACGGACTCCTATTTGGATTGAAGAATGGGGAACATGCTAGTACATGTTTCAGACTATTGATGACCGAATGGCGGTCTGTCAGCCGAGTGTGTAGCACAAGTGTATCCGATCTCAAAATAAAAATAGAAAACATATATGATTTTCTCTCTGGTTTTTTAAACTAAATTCGTACCAGAAAGGAAAAACTGGCCATCATAATTCGAGACTTCACTTTCAATTAGAAAACTATTTTCTATTTTCTTACCAAGGCCATTCTGCAACGCATACGGGGTGATTTTTTTTTTGACAAATGTAGACTTGAAAGGGTTGTTTTCAACTATTCGTACCTCAGGTGATAATTCGCCTAGACACATGGAAGAACAAGCAGGATATCCAAAACTAAACAAAGTTTTATAAAACGTTTTATTTATGCAAGTTTTTTCGAATTGTCACTTCCGACAGAGGAGGAAACTTGGAACAAAGTATGGTTCTTGTTTTTTTCTTTGCCAATGCGTTACAAATAATTGAGTATTTGGGGCTTAATCACTATATATCTAAACGTCTGCTTTATATATTGCAAATAGCATCTTGTAAAGCAAATATCGTGTTATAGAGATAGAGTTCTCGGCTCGTGTACCAGAGGTTCTTGGTTCGATTTTAGGCCTGTGAATTTTGGTGCACAACATTTCAATGGCTTTTCTCCGTGTTCTCCTGTTCTCTGTCATATCACCTTCCATCAGTGATCTCCCAATATTTTAATTATCTCCTACAACTTTCTATCCGAAAAAGTTGTAGGAATTGATGGATTGGATACATAAAGCATGCAATAATCACCTTCTTACCTCATTTTTACCTGCCAGATCGTTGCCTGACTTCTGAATTGCGAATTATAACGTAGAAGTCGCGGGTGGTGGATGAGAGTCTTGTATAATGACGACATTCCTCTGAGTGCTACTCCCTAAACAGGACACTGAAAAAAGAATTCTTGTCGAAAACTACCCCTTCTCCTCTATAACCAACAAGGGTTATGGGGACCTCTTCCGATTTTCAAAATGTTGACCTTATTCGACAGAGCACAAAAGTGGAACAATTTTTTGTCTCACACTCCCATTTCCCGAACCATAACATCTAAAATAATGTATAAGAATTATGGGATCCCATACGGTTTTCAAAATGTTGACCTTATTCGACAGAGGGCCACTCCCTATGCACGAAACTGAAAAAATGTCATGTCATAACCTCCTCCTTGTGTATGCATAAGAAATTAGGATAACTTCTTTTCTAGGATAGCGGCACTCTTTACCAGTGCTGCTTTGGGTGTGATAAGACAGTGTTACAACTAGAGGAAAGAAACGAGCTTGAAAGCCTTGACTGGATTAATCATTCATCCTACTTTATTTTACTTCACAACAACGAATTTTAAGTTGAATTTGTGAAAAAAACACCTCCTAGAGTATGACGTCCTTCCTTAATACTTTGACCCCCTTCTGCTCAAAAACAAACAACGGGCTTTGTTGTGTGTTATGGTATACTAAAGGACTAACTATTCCCAAAATTTCAGATTTTTTTATCCAGGCTCATTGGAGATATTGAACACTAGAGCATGCCAAATTGGCATAATTCCCCAACTTTACGATTTTTTCAGACCTTTGGGAGCAGCTACAGCTGTGTAATTTTTTTTTGTATTAACTTATGACCCCGGAGTACACGCACACAGAAATTAATACCTCTACCTCCAAGGGCGTCCATCAAGGGGACAGGAATGTGGCGCTCGGTCCCTAGAAGAAATTGTACTTCGAAATACAAAAAAATTGAAACGATATTTGAAATGTCGCTTATTTTGCTCACCCCTTGGAAATCACAACATGGATGCTCTTGTCTACGTCTGTTACTTCCTCTTCCCAAACATGTCTTCAATGTCCAAAAATGTTGCTAATCTAGGCTCTGATTTTACCCCCTTCAAGTGGTTTTACGCAAAAATGTTAATAGATCAAAGATTTAGATCTTCATTAGTTGGAGACGTCCAGCAATTTTTCAATTAGGTAGGACCAATACATGCTGAGATATTCAAAACAACGTAAAAGCCTAAAGTCGAAAAAACGCAAAATGGCGTCGGTCGCTGGGTCGCCATGGGATGTTGCAAAAACAATTAATGTTTTTTTGAAGTACACTGATATATGATAAACATTTATGAAAAAAATAGATTTTTTAAAAAGGTCGAGCTGCGATTGTTTCTTTTTTCACTATCACTTTGCATGGATTGGCCCATTATTACCCCATATTCTAAATGTTAGGATTAGTTATCACACGTAAACCAAATATTTAATTGTAATTTATTTCTATTTTAGGGCCTTCAAACAACTCAGACTAAGGGCAAGGCTATCTCTCTTGAAAACAAATTACATTAATATCATATTTCAGATTCAAATTATTGAAATTTGCATTTAAAGTTACTAGATTCTAATACAACGTTCACGCTACAAACACACATTAACTTTTCCCTTTCCATTTATATATACAAACAAATATTTAATTAATTGCATTTAATATATCTAGTATATAGTACTGCTACAATGCCCCAGGACATTCCACAAGTTTATTGTGTTTAATTATTGAAAAAGACGCTGCCATATTAGCCCATCCATACCAATTACATGCTGCCCCTTACAAAAAACACGCAGTGCTAATATTATATTTCGCTCTGTTTTTCTAGTTACACTGATCCCGCTCAGAGAGCATACCCACCATCTGCTTGATGTCATGAGGTTGCCATTTTGCTTCACTCCATCAGGAGCACATATATAATGTAATCGAAAAAGTTACTTCATCAACAGTTTCTCGCGTCTATTTACGTTCAAATTGACGCATCGTACGACTCTCTTCTCATTGGCAGGAATTTTACCACCTTGAACATGACCTCTTTCAAGATGACGGATATTCTTTTGTGTCACTTATGAAATATAATATCTACCATCTCGTATTCATTAATGTTTATTTTTTGTCGTTACAATGATGAGTTTTAAATAAAAGCGCGCATTTTCTCAGCGTATCCTTAATGTACTAACTTTATACTTTTCATTTTTTTCGAGCCCTATTGTCCTAACCTGTTGGACACTGCAGCTACAAATTTGGCTTTGACAATTTCCCAAGGCACTCTATCTATATACAATGGAACATCGGTTCCTGATGAATATCTAGGGTTCCTTGTCAGAGGATGTGTTATTTTCGCGTATGGTTGATGATTCAGCTTTGACCAATTGTCTTCCGTAGATCTCGTGATTTACACATGTATTAAAACTATACATGAATTGATGTTCAATGGTTTTATATTAAAGTACAAACATATCTACGCTTTTCCCACTAATAGTGATTTTGGATGCCTCCAGTTTTTTTTTCAGCAATATAGAGACTACATTTACTAGCGTTGTTGTTGAAGATCATCTCGCATATCTTTTGCTCCATTAATGATACAAAGCAATCAGCATTATTGAGAGTAGAATGATAACATTGTTGATTTCGGAGAAATACAAACATCCCCACCAAAATAGAAGAATCAGCTGAACACTGTCACCTGTAAAAATATACTCGATCTCCAATCTGCATCGGGTACTATTCCCTTTTTTGCATCAAATAATGGCAAACTTTACTTTCAAGCTCTGTAAAGCGGCTGTTATCAATGAGCGTCATGACGTTGGTAATAACATCAAAGATATAATAATAAATACTTAGTCTTTTTGTACCGAAAAGAGTTAAATAGTGATCCTAAAATACATTTTGAATTCAAAACCCGTTATAGAAAGAAGCACCATTTCAAGTAAGAAGTCTTAATAAATCTTGGTTGTTGAAGCCGTTCTTGCAAAATATGTGAAAGAACTTAATTCATAAATATCGAGCATTACTCTAGAAAGCTTCATTAATCTTTTGGAGGATATAGTATATCGTTGTGCATAAAAATAAATATCCGCTGTTAAAGTTGTATAACTTCCGACGATTGCACCACGTTTCCCCTTAATACCATTCACAAAAACGATCAAGTTTATTATTAACCCTTAACAGGAAACGTAATTTTTTCTCGCTTACAGGAAATGTGTGTCTGTGGGACACGGACATGTATAAGGCAATATCTTTTTTTAAAAAATCATATGTGTGATGTAGATTAATTAAACTTTATATTTTGTACTGCGAGGAAAATATGATAAACAAGAATTACATACATTAATTCGGTTCTATTTTCATATAAGTTCAGAAAATATTTCAATATCTAAATAAAAATAGTGCATAAACTTAAAACAAGTGGACAAATTTAAAGTTAGTATAATTCTACACATTACTACCATGCAAATATGCTATTTGTCCACATGTAGCTACCCTGTCCAAATGTGCCATTTGTCCAAAAGAGCTTGGAAACGTTTGACGGACATGGTAGATCTAAATAGAGGTAGTCCGAAAGTGTTTTGAAAATGGTGAATACATGTCTTCATATCCTGATTTACAAATAGAACAGAACATTGGGATAGCAATAAGGGCTCTATTTTTAGATAAGTCAGTAGATCTGTAGTTTGACTTTATTCTACTTCAAATTTGTTTCGACCTTCTTCCAACTTCATGTTGAAATCTTTTCAATTATATCATCACATAAGGTAGACTAAATATCAACTTTGCTTGGATTTTTTCTCCAGATTTTTTACATGGGTGATTATACCAGGCATCCCTCTTACTACTTTTTGATGAAGAACCCTTTGGTTTCTTAGTGGTTCATTTGAATTCTAAACAAACCTGTTTTTATCTCTGTATCTAAGGCTTTCATTATCACATGAAACTTGAGTAGGGCTGCTCACATTGACACTTCTGATATTACTTGACCTCACACCTTGCACTGAACCAAAATTAGTATCGCCCTCACTGTCAGTAGGTAATTCTTGACTTTCAGGAAAAAAGTAGGGGTCTTAATCAGAATCTACTGAAGACAGTAACATAAATTCCTCCTCCACTTTCAGCATTTTTGGAATTTTTGCCGTAGAATAACGATCTGCTGTATTTACAGTTTCTTTCTTGCATTTGTTTCTCCAAGTACTAGGTCTATATTTTGCAAATACATAAAATCTCAGACAATCAAAATAGTATGTTTAAAGAGTTCTATAGCTTCTCTTTCATGGTAAATAAAAGTCAACCACAAAACCTTTTGAAAGAAAAACTATCTCTTCAGGAAATGTGTGTCCAATAGACACGCAAAAATATAGACGATAACGGAAATGCGTGCCTCTCAGACACCGTAGGTTTTCTAAAATTATCTATAAATGTTCACTCAGACATTAACGCCAACAATGAACTATTGCAACACACGTACAACTAAATAATAGGAAGGTACTGAGAAAACCGATACATTGAGTGAATCAGTGTTGCCAATGTAATAGAAAGAAAAACCATACGTGTCTGACAGACACATGTTTCCTGTTAAGGGTTAATATTTCTAATAATTATTCTGAATATTGGCATGTCCTGGGAATAATGAGTTATTATTCTTCTTTTCTTCTTCTCAATTTTCAGTTTGCTTCTCGAAATGTTTCTTGAACGTTTCTTGATTTTGAGCTTCCTCTTTCAACTCCCAATATTTTCTTGTAATTTTCAAGTAATCGATTAGTTGTGTTCTTCTTCTCCCTACTCATCGCTTTCCCTCCATCTTTCCTTCTATGGATGTATAAAGAAGACAATTTCTTCGTAAGATGTGTCCAATCCAATTCGCTTTTATACGAAGGACTGTTGCTAGGAGCGTCCTCCTTTCTCCTATTCGTTTCAAAACGTCTTCGTTTGTTACTCTTTCGGTCTATTTTGTCTCCTCCATCTTTTTTCCAACACCACATTTCAAAGCTTTCTAAATATTTTTTTCTCTAATTTCTGTACTGTACAATGCTCCATATACAGCACTTGACCAATTTCTTCCTTAGTTCAATATTAAGGCTGCTAGTTAAGAGTGATCTTTTCTTGTTGAATGCTTCTATGGCTATGGCAAATCACGACCTGGTCTCTCTGCTGCAATACGTGTCTTTCGTCAAAATGTTTCCCAGATATTTGAAATGGTCGAACTCTTCAAGTATTCTTTGCTCTACTCTGACCGGTAAGGGCGAATTTCCAAGTGATATTCTAAAGACTTTCGATTTCTGATGTTGATTACCGTTCCATATAATGCCACAGTGTCAACTACTTTGTCAATCGTCTCCCGAATTCCTTCTTTGGTTCTAGCTATAATAATCGTATCATCCGCATACCTGATCTTGTTAATGATTTGCCCTCCAATCTTGAAATCCCGAATTGCTGTTAATGTTCCCTTCATTAATCATTCACTATAAATGTTGAATAATTGGTGCGACATATTACATCATTCTCTGACTCCTCTTTCCATGTCCACACTATAGGTTTCACCTTCATTGAAACCCATCTTGACTCGTTGTCCCATATGCAGGCTACAAGTGAGGTGTCAGTCTCTTTAGTTGATCCCTAATGCTTTCAGTATTTTCAAAAATGTTGTCCAATTGACCAAGTAGAAACATTTTGCCAGTCTATAAACCACACACACAACTACTTCTTTATGTCCAGAACTCGTTCGGATATCATTCGAATCAACCCAAAGCCACCTCTGATGCCTTTTCCTTTCCGCGATCCGAAGTGATCTTCCTCCAACATCTCTTGTATCTTATTTTCCTGTCGTCTATTCTCTATGCGCGCAATTACCATTCCATTGTGTGAAATAAGGCTAATAGTACAATGATCTCTGGACTTATTTGCTTCCTTTTTCTTTGGGTAATGCAATCATTGGAGCATCAAGAAAATCCTTTGGCCATTCTCCACTCAGGTAGATCTCGTTAATAAGGGAAGTCAGTACTTTCAATACATTTTATCCTAATGAACTATGCAAACCTTCTATACAGGGTATCACTCTTAGATTGCTGTACAGAGTAAATGGAGCGCGCTGTTGTCACTCTCTTTTTCCCCCATTTCTTTCGCCGTATATTGTCTTCTGAAGAAAGAACAAGAAAGACAAGAAGAGTGACAGTGAAGAGTCTGTAAAAAAAGCTTTCCTTAAATTCATATATTTTGAACTCTTTTTACATTTCTTTCTGTCAAATTCACTTGAACCGGCTAATTGGAGGGTATGATACAACAGTCTTATTATTGCGTATTAGAAATTTCTTTTTATGATGGTTTATATGTCGTTGCAAAAAATTTCGATAAGAGCTATATGAAATCGAAAGAACATATGAAACGAATAGAAAACATATGATTGAAATCAGGGGCGGATCCAGAGGGCGATCGCGCGAAGGGAACGCACAAGAGGGAACTTTCATATTTCATATTTAAATAAAACCCATCCCAGAGCTTGGAGCTCTTGCAAGTAGCTCTAAGTAGCAGTATTACAACCCACTGAATTACTATCCTGATTCTTGTTCACTGCTTACTATTCACCCACGATTGAAATTTGTTTTTCTTGGAAGAACATAAGTTATAAAAATACGTCTGAATATTAGTCGTATATATATATATATATATATATATATATATATATATATATATATATGTGTGTGTGTGTGTGTGTGTGTGTGTGTTGACGCAATGTTTCTCGTAGGTGTGGTCCAGGATTCGATTTTGCGATCCTGCTTATGTTAAGCAGTAGATTCATGCTCGCAAAGCATCAACAGTGAATACTTATTGATATAGCAAGAAACTATATATAAGTGACTTTAAAACAACATTATAAGGAAGATAGCATTGGCAGGATTTGTCACTGCATTTCTTCTGGTCAGATGCACGCGCTTTGGAAAGTTGATTTTTAACACTAAAGGTCATTAAACATAAATAATGAAAGATTTCCCAAAGTATTTTCCACATTGTCTACCATAAAGTCAATTACACAGAATGATTCTTCAATCTCTTGTTGCACATTACTGTCCATAGTTTTTAGTCGCTCTAAGTTAAATTTTCGATTTCTCCTTCTATTTTCATGATTGTCATTAACCAGGTTTGCACTGCTGCTAATAGGAGTTTGTGATCCAAATTGTTATCCGCCCACGGTAGTATATTCACGTCTTATACACTATGCATGAAACGATGCTCCGCAAGAAGGTAATGGATTTGGTAGTGTTTGCATCTCCTGTATTTTTCCATGTGTTCCGACAGAAGTCCATAAGAATTTGATCAGGTTCATTTTTTCTTCCAAATAGCCCTACCACCTTATTTGATGCTCCTTTTCCTACTGCCCTGTTGAACTCTCCCATTACCATGGCGTTGACCTTAAATCTTCCCTTCTGATGTAAGATGCCGCTAATCTAAGCATACAGCACTTCCTCTTCATTATCATCATGATCGCTTGTTGGCATATATATTTGTATCATCACAATATCCACTGGTTTTGCACTTAGTTTTGCAAACATCAAGTGGTCACTGAAGCGTTCCACTGTGGTTACACTTCTATCTACTTCGTTCTTCATTGCTATCGCAACACCATTCTCTACCTTAACGCCACCCGAATAGAATATTGTTTAACTTCCGAATACTGCCTCACCTTTCCCTAGCCATCTCACTTCACATAAGCGAACTACGTTCACTTTACATAGTAGACTTAAGTGAACCCTATTCAAGTTTACCTTTACAATGATTGATTAAACAAGCGAAGATATTTTGCTACAGTTTTTATTTTTGTTTCGAATAGTCCTATTATTATGAAACAATATACGGTATTGGTGATCGGTTAACAATGATTGATTCGTATGAAAATACCAACAGGTAAACCCAATTTTCTCATGTAGGGTAGTAATTAAAAACTACAGATAATAGTATAAATTAAAAAGTAAAGCTTTATGAGAATGAACGAGATAAAATATGTTAATTGTTGAAGGAATGGTTGTGTAATAAGGGTAAATCTAGGGGTCATGAATCTATCAAAGGATTGCGAAACTCGACGTGAGCAAAGGGGTTCACAAAATTTAACTCTAGTTCCATATCGTCTTGTCCCAAAATTAATTTATCTCGGAACCAAAAATTTGATTAGAGATATTCAAATGGAGGAAGGTTACTGGGTGCGACGAAATACCAGCAGATTTGCTCAAGGGATTGGGATAGAAAGCAGTGAAAGTGCTGAATTCACTTACTATGAAGGTCTACTAAGGTGAAGAATGGCCAAGTGATTCTTTTGGTATTTCAATTATTGCATTATCTTAGAAGGAGTTAGTAAACAAATGCAGTTATTATTTAACCATTAGCCTTATTCTCCACACAGGAAATATGATTGCGCATGCTGAACAATAAGATACAAAATGAGATGGTAGGGATCTTACAGGAAGACCTATTTGGATTGGGAATTGGAAAAGTGAACAGAGATGCTACTGGGTTCATCAATATTACAACAGACAGAGTTGTCACGCTAAACACAAGATACACTGAGGAAGGCATTTGATTTAGAGAAAATTATAAACATTTATAAAAGCAGAAACGAGTGAAAGTGTCAAGACCCTAACTCTTGTCTACATCAACCTTCCACTCGTTCTGGCTAGTTAAGAGTTACCTTTGTTACAAATTCTGGAGATCAACTTTTATTAGGCTCCACCCCGTCAGTAAATAGTCATACTTGTGCCTTTTCACTTTCAATTTTCAACCGCACACTAGTATAGTGCAAAATATATCTTCTCAGTGGAAAAATTATTATCCTTGTGTCTGTTGCTTGTTAATTTCTACTCTATCTTTCTTCTTCATTTTTCTTCTTTCTTCTTCTCTCTCATTCTTCATTTATCGAAAATCGTCCATTCCAATTCATTATCGTGTTATTTGCCTTCATGCCTTCCGAGGTTTGTTTTTATTTGCTCACCAATGTCCTATTCTCTGCTTTTATATCCTCTGATCCTTCCCATCCTATCCTGTGGTTTGTCTCTTTCTGGTGCTTATATTTTGCGTTCTTGTCCCTTCTCAATCTTACGTTCTCCTTGTGCACACTTTATGTTTCTTCCATCTTCTTTTTTTAGTTTTTCGTGCATCCCGCGTTTTATATTACCTTGCTTTGATCTTTGTCCACTATTGCCTTTCTGTTACTTTTTCTCACTGTTTCAATTATTCTACTTCCTCCTATCATGTATGTCCTAATTCCTGCTTTCTAAAATATATTTATCTTCTCTGTTTCTTTGCCTGAGCTCCCGTCACGAACCCATTTTTGTTGTTGTCTTTTTCGCCATCCTTCCTCTCTCTTGCTACGTATATTTTTACCTTATCATCTTCGTTGTATCCATTTCGCTTTAGTTGTGTCTAAGAGATATTTAAATCATATTTCATCCGTTCTTTGGGTATCTAATTCTTACCTAAATGATATTTTCGAAATTCTTCTTGGTACCTTCACCAAACTCAAATTTCTTGTAGCAATACACGCAAACTGCGCACACTTTATGGTACCACTATGTAATAATACAAACGTGTTCGTGGAGAATTAAAACGATATGATGCAAGAATCCATATTTAGTCCAAATGCCAGTGTCAACATTCTTACCTACAAGGTGCTGAACACTGAGATGAGGCTGAGGGAGGCCACTGTTCTAATACGTGAAGACTCGCGTGTTTCCCAGCAGGAATCCTTTTTATTAGATTCAACCCATACCACCGAAGAAGCCTGTTCTAAAATTTTGTGATCATTTTCTTCCCAACAGGTGGCACTTAGCTGCCCAGATGGTAACACAAGTACATATATTGAGCGGCTGAGAGGAACAAGCATCCACACAACACCGTTGCGACTGTCCAAGGAGCTGTTGTATATTCAATAACGAACATTTCCAATGCCTATCTTATTACAACGTGGAAGTGGTTTCAACAGCATGTAAAGAATTTTTTTCGACTGATGGATATTTCACTGTATGATGCCGTTCACTGTGGATGTAATAGTCTACACATCACCTTAGAAAGGTATTATATGATCTATCCCTTCACTGTATATTCCTTATTCACTTTGTTTTCAAATACCTACCTCACTCTGTATCCTCCTGGGTCAACTATATCTATCCCGTCCATGTTTTCTTTGGTATATATATTCCTTTAACATCAAGTATTTTATTATAGGCGTCATTTCGGAAGGTAAGAGAATAATTGCCATTCCTGAGTTACAGTCACATATTTTCCTTAATAAATTTTGTTCTAATATATTAATGAAATATCACGTATCGCCTATGTACTTAAACAATCTTCTTCGTGTCGTAAAAATTTAAAAAGACGTTCCGGACTCTCATCCCCCTCGTCTTTAACAAATGTACGCAACAAAAACATTGAAGTTAGTGAAATCTGACGAGAAAGCAGCCAATTCATCAAATATGAAATCGTCCTTGAACTATTTTATGCGTCTAGGTGTGTAGAGAGGGCGCTGCTTAATGAAAATTACTCCATAGCAATTTTACTGTCACTACTGACTCTAATTGCGAAGATCTTATTTGATCGGAAACTATTTAAAACCAGTTATAACAAAATATAATATAAAATAGACCCTTGAGCATAAAAAGTAAAGTTCAGTTTTATAACACTAGTGTCTTCTAAAATATATATTAAGTAAATTGTAATGAATTCTGAGATTCAATGTTTTGTGTTAAATTGAAAAGCATTACGCGCCGAAGATTAGATATCACTCTTGAAATTCAATAATACTATTTATCATCCTAACAATTTGAGTTTTCACGCACTAATTATAAGGATTACTTGTAAAAGTAACTGGGTTATTCTTCTAAAAGAAATTACAACTATTTTTACTAAAGGCAGGAAAATGGTGATGGAAAAATACCAGCAAACTGAGAAAAGGTCAAGATTTTAGCAGTAGTAGTGGTCCGCGTATGGCGAACTGAGTCAGCAAAAATTTTAGTGACGTCATAGGTCAAAGGTCAATGACCTTGGCCCGGGGTCAATGACCTAGGGGTACCTAGGACCACCCCCTCTAAATTTTGGCAGGGGTACATAGGACCACCCCCCTTAAATTTTGGAAATTGCCAAATCTAAAAATTGGGTATGGTAGCCTAGGACCATAGTATGTACCTCTATCAGTATTGGGTGTCTATGTCGTTCCCTTTCATGGGTAAAAAATTGCCAAAAATTCAAATTTCGGGGGTTTTTGACCTAATTTATCCCCTTTGATGAGGTGCTATTACCTTATATAGTTATATGGGCGTATACAGGGGTCCATTACCTTTCATAAGACATGGGTATATTTGTGCACCCGTTGAAAAATTTGGGAGGGGTACCTTGGCCCACCCCTTCAATTTTGGAAATTGCCCAATTTCAACATGCGGTATCATAGTACAGGACCCTAATATGTATCATGATAAATTTGGGTGGTCTACCTCGTTTCCTTCTAGGGGTACAAAATTGCCAAAAATATAAACGTAAGCAATACGTTGTACCACGTGTTTGGTTTTTCGACCTAATTTATCTCCTTGGATGAGGTCCTATTACCTTATATGATTATATGGTCATGTATAGGGGTCCATTACCTATCATAAGACATGGGTATATTAATGCACCCCTTGAAAAATTTGGGAGGGGTACCTTGGCCCACCCCTTAAATTTTGGAAATTGCCCAATTTCAACATTGGGTATTATAGTATAGGACCCTAATATGCATTATGATAAATTTGGGTGGTCCACCTCATTCCCTTCTAGGGGTACAAAATTGCCAAAATATAAACGTAAGCAATACGTTATACCACGTGTTTGGTTTTCGGCCTAATTTATGTGCTTGGATGAGGTCCTATTACCTTATATAGTTATATGATCATGTATAGGGGTTTATTACCTATCATAAGACATAGGTACATTTGTGCACCCCCGGGAGGGGTACAATGGTCCACCCCTTAAATTTTGGAAATTGACCAATTTAAACATTTGGTATTATAGTACAAGACCCTAATATGTATTATGATAAATTTGGGTGGTCCACCTCGTTCCCTTCTAGGGGTACAAAATTGCCAAAAATATAAACGTAAGCAATACGTTATACCACGTGTTTGGTTTTTGGTCGATTTTATTCCCTTTGATGTGGTGTTATTACCTTATATGTTTACATGAGCGTATACAGGAGTCTATTACCTTTCATAAGACATGGGTATATTGATGCACCCCTTTAAATTTTTGGGAGGGGTACCTTGGCCCAACCCTTTAATTTTGGAAATTGCTTAATTTCAACATGTGGTGTCACAGTACTGGATACTAATATGTATCATGATAAATTTGGGTGGTCCACCTCGTTCCCTTTTAGGGGTACCAAATTGCCAAAATATAAACGTAAGCAATACGTTATACCACGTGTTTGATTTTTGACCTAATTTATCTCCTTGATGAGGTCCTATTACATCATATAGTTATATGGTCATGTATAGGGGTCCATTCCCTATCATAAGACATAGGTACATTGATGCACCCCGGGAGGGGTACAATGGCCCACCCCTTTAATTTGGAAATTGCTCAATTAAACATTTGGTATTACAGTATAAGACCCTAATATGGATCACTATAAATTTGGGTG